>NC_083294.1:30616076-30916076 GCF_963506605.1 Zootoca vivipara
GTGAAACACATAGGTAAATATTTTGTTTCAAGCCTAAGCAAACCTGATAGCTTCGGAGATTTCCAGCTCTTAGGTTAAACCCTGAATATTCTGCACCGTATCAAGCTTTTGTCTTAAGCCCACAGAAAACATGATATGTGCCGAAGCCGTTGGCACCGTTAGTGCAAGCAAAATCCCTAGAAGGCAACAGCTTAAATCTTCTCAATTGTCATCAAGCCACAGACCCAGAAATTGATTCTTCCAAAGTCCTCCACGACAGCCTCACACATCCACCATGCTTTCCTCTGTCCAGACAGAAAATGCAGTGCCAAAGCAAAAACAGAACCGGCTGTCTAAACTTCAGCCTGAAAATTTCACATTGCCCGAAAACTGCAGAATTTAGTTAAGCTGAAGTTCAGTTTGCTACCCAAACCAGGAGAACAAGAATCTTAGACACCCGTGGACCTTGCTTCAGTGACGCAACTGGGAACTTGCAAATGAAAGAGGACAGGATTAGATCTGAAGTGGGGAGGGCAGAGAAAGGATGCTGCAACCACATATTCTACTCTGGATGGAAAAAGCAGAGAAAGAACCCACGGATGCTGTCTTTCCTCTGCAGGGAAAGCCTGCTAGCTAAGGGTGGCAAGAGATGAAGCAAACCAACCAGTGGATGCCGTGCAATTATTTTTCTCCACCACCCCTTCCAACTTCAGTGTCTCAGGGTAGCACCTGGGAGAGAAAACTTGTTTCAACTGGTGTTACCTGGCGGTGCACCTGCCCTCCCGCTCGGCTCTGCTGGCAGCTCCATTAATCCCTCCCTGGCAAACCACCCACAATATTGCCGAGCTCCCAGGAGTCAGATATGCAGCTGGGAGAGAGCCAGAAGCATTCAGATGTAGAACCACAGCCAGGAGAGGGGAGCTCAGGGTCAGCAGGGCCATGGCTGGGGACACACCTGCCACCATGTCAGAAGTGCGTAAGCACAAGTGTTCCGAAGTCTGCAGTGCCAAAGGGGATTGGCGTGGTGGCAAAGGAAGGGGCCACCTTACCACCACCTCGGCTCTTTGGCAAAAAACTCAACTCCCAAAAAATACTGAGGAAAATTCTGAAGCGGGGGCGGGGGGGCGGGGAGAGGGTTGCCCCTCTGCCAAAAGGCAGGGGCGCAGGTATGCAGGGCCACTTCACCCTCACATCCTTACACATCACAAAGCAGCACATCCACGCTCCAAATTACGCACTTCTCTACCTTTCAAACAGTGCAACCTGAAACTGACAACCCCCCCCCCCGCGCCGCCCTACTAGCCATTCCTGCAGACCGGTTGTTAACCCCTTCCTTCCCTCCGCTTCTCCCAAGCCAAATCCAAGTAGGCTACTCACAACCCGTGGGAGCCGATCCTTTCCCCGCCCGCCTGGAGGAAACCTACTTCCTCCCTCTTGGTTATGCCCCCCTCAGTTAACCCCTTCTTGCCTGCACAAGAGGTTCAACACCTCTCCCCCATCTCTGGAGAGGGCCCGTCAGACCGCGACGCGCAGCCTACTCCCCACCACACTGCCCCGCACGCCCTCCGCTCTTCTCTCGGGGCGATCGCCAGAGCGCAAAGGCCGCCTCCTTCGCGCCGTGCTGCGCGAACCCTCTCCTCGGGGCGGCAACCACCGCCCGCCCGTCCAGGGCTCGTTCCTTCGGCGGCGGCGTCCTTTCTACTTACCAGCCGGTGCGAGGAATCTCCGCGCCACCGCCGCTGCTGCCGCCCGGCTGTCATCTTGCTGGAAGCGCGGAGAGGAGGAGGAGGAGCCGGCGCGGAGAGCGCGGAGCTGCCGGTCGGGGAGCGTGTGCTGGAAGATAGGGAGGGAGGGAAGGAGGGAGGGAGGGAGGCGAGGCTGGCCCGGCCGAGGGGAGGAGAAAGGGAGGGCAGGAAGGAAGCCGGAGCCACAGCCGCGCACTCCTCCTCCTCCTGCCCGCTGTTCCCTCCTCTTGGCCGGAGCGTCCCCCCGAGCGAAGGCGAGACGCAGACCGTCCACTTCCAAGCGCGCACTGGCTGCTGCTGCGACTCGGCTCCTTTTTGCCTCTTTAACCCTATCGGGGCTTCCCACTCGCCGGCTCCGAAACGGTGGACTTGCCGAGGCTGGAAGAGTTGGGTGGCTGAGGCACAGACAGCCCAGCCCTGATGGGGTTAAAGAGACACGCTTGCTGGGAAAGAGAGAGACGGGCCCGGCTGCGAGAAACGGCAGCTTCTGAGGAGCCGCCGAAATGGTGTTGCTGCTGCTGCTTCTGGTGCCGCCTCTTCTGCTCGGAGAGACGAGCGGGAGAGGTGTGTAAGGGGTGGGGGCTCGTCTCTCCCCCCCAGGAAAGAAGGGTAGGAGGGTGGTCGAGTGCTCTTGGTTCGCTTTATTTATGAGTTCTGTGTAGCAGAGGGGAGCTGGCACTGGAATTTTGTGAATCGGTTAAAATCTCAATTTTATATTAATTGTTAAAGTAAAGCCTCCTTGCTGGCTGCTTTTCGTTGATCAGTCCATTGTAACATCAGTGGGTTTGGAATGCACACCTATTGTCTTATCTGATCTCTCCCAATTGAGAGTATCAGTTGAAAGTGTAAACCCCGATTAGCATAGCGCCTTTGAGGTCCGGAGCTGAAAACGGGTTTTCTCAGTCTCAGAGTCCCATCTGTTACTCATTCATAAAATGTATAAGGTCCTTTTTCCTGCCCCCTTTTGATGACAGGACGGAGGAAATAACAATTAAATGTTTTGACCTTTTGTTTGAATGATAAAAAGTGGTTTCCTTTAACAAGATCTACCAGTGTATTCCACAGGATGTAAGGCTGTTTTCCAATCCAAACCTGATAATGTAGTGACTTTTCTCTTTTATTTTCTCTTTCCACCTCTTTCCCCATACTTCTCTCTCTCTCTTTCCCCACACTCCTCCCCCCAAATTCATTTTAGGGTTTTCAGTTTTTGCCTCAGTTCCCCCCCCCCTTCACGGTGTTTCCCTCTCAAACTGGTCCTCCTTTTCTTTTATCCCCCCCATCCTCATTGCATCCTTCTTCTCTCTGCCCCCCTTTGACACACACACACAGAGAGAGAGAGAGAGCGAGAGAGAGACTTTGTTTGTTTGTCCCCCTGCCCCCTTTCCTCGCATGTCAGAACTGGAGCTTGAATCAGTTCTTCTTTCTGCTCTGCTACAATATAAACCTACCCTTCACATTCTTGAGCACTGTTCTTTCATTCACCCCCCCCCCTTTTGCTTGCTTCTGTTCTGTAGCTGCAATATCAGCTCTCTCCCCCTTCAATACATACTTCAATACAATAAATCTATTGCTGGTTGGTGCTGATTCAAAGTCCCTTGGAGGGCACCAGGTTGACAAAGGCTGCTTTACACAGCTGTGACAGTATTAATGCAACAGGATTTTAAAAATAAAAGGGGGGAGGTTCACAACTCAGTGGTAGAACACATGCTTTGTACACAGAAAGTCCCAGGTTCAGTCAATGACACAATAGATGGCACGACTAAAGAATCATAGAGTTGGAAGGGACATGGGCGTACCCAGGATCAAAACTAGGGGGGGGGCAAGGGGAGGGGCCAAGGCACAGAAGGGGAGGGGCCACAAAGTGGGCGGGAACGGCGAACTCGCGCTCCGCCGGGCTGTGCCCCTCCCTAGAAGCAGGGCTGGTGGGCGGAGGCGGAGCCCAGCCCAGCGGAGCGCGAGTTCAGCGTTCCCGCCCGCCGCGCTGCGCTCTCTGGTTCCCCGCCGCGCTTGGCCTTGCCAGAGGGTGCGACGGGGAGCTGGAGGGAGGGCGCAGCGCGGCGGGCGGGAACAGTGAACTTGTGCTCCGCCGGGCTGTGCCCCTCCCTAGAAGCAGGGCTGGTGGGCGGAGGCGGAGCCCAGCCCAGCGGAGCGCGAGTTCAGCGTTCCCGCCCACCACGCCGCGCTCCCTGGTTCCCCGCCGCGCTTGGCCTTGCCTGAGGGCGCGCCGGGAAGCTGGAGGGAGGGTGCAGCGCGGCGCGGCGGGAATGGCGAACTCGCGCTCCGCCGGGCTGTGCTCCGCCTCTGCCCACCAGCCCTGCTTCTAGAGTAGGGCAGCTGCCCTAACTTGCCCCGTGGTGGGTACGCCCTTGGGAAGGGACCCTGAAGACATCTAGTCCAACCCCCTGCAATGCAGGAATTCAGAGCCCACTCAGATAACTTTCTTTAAAAATGTGGATCTTGAATTGAAGTTGTGCCCTGCAAAATAACACTTACCATACATCTTGCATTGCTAGTCTTTCCAACCTGAATTTGTAATAGCAAATATCTGCCTCTCATCTCATAACAGCTTGCCATGCAGCTAATGAAATGGTTCATGAAAGCCACAGTCTTGTGGTACTTTAACGACTACCAGTGCATGTATAGATTTACTTCTCTAAAAAAATTTGTTTATGATTTTTGTTTTACGGTAATTTATTTTTATATAAGTACGGTAGTTCTTAACTTTTTTGTTTCTCACATTGAGGAGCTTGTTTTGAAGGCTATAAAACAATTAAAAATAAGAAAAACCTCAGGTGTGAAAATACCCAAAGTTGACACTGACAGTACCAGTAGCTGCACTTAGGTCAGTAAGTTTTCCCAGTTTTTTGAGGTAAAATTAGGTGCCTCGGTTTATATTCGGGTCGGCTTATACTCACGTATATACGGTATGTATAAAGTATGTGGCGAATGTAAAGCCACCCCCTTCACAGGTTTCCTTGTGCCCGCTATTTTTATTCAGAACAACAGATATGTACATAGTATGCGACGAATGTAATGCCACCCCTCACAAATAATTGCATTTTAGGATTTTTTTAAAAAATAGCTTTTCTTTATATATACACTGCCTGCCTATTTAGGATGCATTTAAAGGAAGCTTCTCTTGGGGGAAAGCAAAGTATAAATATTTCTATATTAACATCATTAGTAATGTGTGTGTCTAATAATAATCACAGCAGACACACATACATGCTGTCTCCCAGTTCCATACATGATTGAAGGAAGCTTTACTCCCCTCAGGAGGGGGAAGATAGGTTTCTATTTAATATATTCCTATTTATTAGCTGTTGTTGTGTGCATCTGTAGTAATAATTATAACAGACACATACATGCTGTGTATTTAGGGCACATTTAAAGGAAGCTAATCTCATGAGAGGGGGAAACAGGCTTCTATTTTATATACTATATTTATTAGCCACCATTATTAATTTATTAGCTGCATCAATAGGAGTATAGCATCTAGATCTAGGGAAGTAATAGTACCACTGTATTCTGCTCTGGTCGGACCTCACCTGGAGTACTGTGTCCAGTTCTGGGCACCACAGTTCAAGAAGGATACTGACAAGCTGGAACATGTCCAGAAGAGGGCAACCAAAATGGTCAAAGGCCTGGAAACGATGCCTTATGAGGAACGGCTTAGGGAGCTGGGTATGTTTAGCCTGGAGAAGAGAAGGTTAAGGGGTGATATGAAAGCCATGTTCAAATATATAAAAGGATGTCATATAGAGGAGGGTGAAAGGTTGTTTTCTGCTGCTCCAGAGAAGCGGACACGGAGCAATGGATTCAAACTACAAGAAAGAAGATTCCACCTAAACATTAGGAAGTACTTCCTGACAGTAAGAGCTGTTCGGCAGTGGAATTTGCTACCGAGGAGTGTGGTGAAGTCTTCTTTGGAGGTCTTTAAGCAGAGGCTTGACAGGCATATGTCAAGAATGCTTTGATGGTGTTTCCTGCTTGGCAGGGGGTTGGACTGGATGGCCCTTGTGGTCTCTTCCAATTCTATGATTCTATGATGATGATGATTAGTCATAACTGACATACTGTCTTTCAATTCAGGACACATTTGAATGAAGTTTTTCCTCCCCTCAGGAGACATTTCCAAGTTACATATTCCTATATTTTAAGCCATTATTACTATTAATTAGAATGTATGCTGCTAAAACTGTGTTCTGTTTGAGAAAATAAATCAGAAATTGTTTTATGACTTGTTTTCACATTTTTTAAAAAATAAATTACCGGTAACAATTTCAATCTCTATGCTTTTTATTCTGTGTTCAAACATCTGTGTTTGAAATATGATTGGCGGGGGGGCAGAAGGTGATCTCACCTAGGGCACAAAAAACTCTCGCGCACCGGCAGACGGACAATGGCAGCAGGGGAGCCGGCTGAGGGGCTCTGAGGACGGCAGCCGTCGCTAGAGGGAGGGAGGAGGAGGAGGAGGAGGAAGAGAATCAGCAGACCAGGAGCCCTTCATCGCGGCGGAGGCGGCGATGCCAAATCCTAAATCAAACTCACGTCACATAGTCAGTAGACCTGGCGAAGGAGGCGGCCCCCTTTCATAATTACACAGTCTCGTGGCACCCTTTAGAGACAAGCAAGATTCACCGCCTTATGCCAGATTAATTGTGGCATAAGCCTTTCCTAGATTGGGAGTCCTGTCCAAAGAAGCAGGAAGGGTTTGTTCTTGCATTGATGTGCCACCTTTCTTCCAAACAGCTCAAGGTGGCCTACATAGTTCTCTACGTTCTATTCTCACAACAGCCCTGTGAGGTAAAGACTTTGGCTGTGACATACATTTAAAGCACATGACTTCCCCTAAGAATCCTGGGAACTGTCGACTGGGAATTGTGGCTTTATGAAAGGTTAACTAGTTCCCAGGGTGAAGCCGTGTAGTTTAAATATAACCTTGGATCCCGAATACCTTGGTACTCAGATGTTTTGGCTCCTGAACGCCGCAAACTTGGAAGTGAGTGTTCCAGTTTGCGAACGACGGGGCTTCTGTGGCTTCCAATTGGCTGCAGGAGCTTCCTGCAGCCAATCAGAAGCCGTACTTTGGTTTCCAAACATTTTTGGAAGTCGAATGGACTTCTTCGACTTCCAAGGTACGACTGTATGGCATTTATGCAGCCTACAACTGCCCCAAAGTCACTCAGTGTGCTTCCTGGCCAAGTGGGGGTTTGAACACCGACTCCCAGGTACAAGTCCAATACTAACAACTGCAGCACACTGATTCTCATCATCGGCTAACCAGGTCCAATAAAGTATTACCTCCTTCAATTGGGCCAAAAGACCATGAAATGGAAAAGGCAAAATAGTTTGCAACTTCTGCCCATGGGCTAAAGTGAATATGAGATAACCAGAGTGACCAGTATCGACAGTTGTTGCCATAAATTTTGTACAGTTCTTAAACTAAGGCTGAAATTCTCTACTCAATGGATTTCTGAGCAGACATTTATAGGATCATTCTGTTGGCTTCCAATCTAAACACTCTTGCTAGGGCACCAAGTCCCATTGGAGAGTTTTTATTTATTTATTTATTTATTTATTTAAAAATATTTATATGCTGCTCTCTCTTCCTACATGCATAAAAATATATGGCACCATCAAGCTGTGTGCCAGCAACAGCGTGAGAAACAGCAGGCAGGCCCAGGCGCATAGCTGCCAAGTTATCCCTTTTTTAAAGGGAAATTCCCTTATGCTGAATAGGCTTCCTCGTGAGAAAAGGGAAAACTTGGCAGCTATGCCCAGGCGAACTGTTTAACAAGATAAGGAGGTGTTGTGAAGTGCCCCCCCCAAAATAATAATAATAAATAAACAGGCCTGCAACAAAGTTTAATGGCGGGTGAGGCCCTTCCCATAGCAATTTAGTCAGCCACTATGTAGAATCCCTCTGCACCTACCCTCTATTAAACATGCATGCAGGAAGATTTAAGGGGGACGACTAGCAAGCTCCTCTATAAGGTGTCTCCCCCCCTCCTTTAAGGGACTTAGGAGGGGAGGGGCTTGGGGTGGCTGTGGTGGGATAGGCAAGGGGGTGAGTGAGGCTTAAAGGAGGGGATTTATTCAGAGGTACAAAGGAAGGACAAAGGGGAATTGCAACGCTGGCAAGTAGGGGCAGCAGTCCTTATTATTGGGGTGGGGGTGGGGAATCTGAACTGGTATACAGCAAATCATTATGCAAAAGAACAAAGACAATGAATCAGTATAATACCATAAAATAGTGATGCATATGCCATTTCACCTGACAGCAGTGTGCGCAGGCTGCATTGTTGGCATCCAACAGTCTTGAAAGGCAATGGATGAGTGCACTGGGGGGGGGGGGTTGAAGTCAAACCGTTGGAGAGTTTCAGTGCCTGCTGTGGCTGCAGAGACCAATACAGGAGAGACATGTTTTGTTCCAGCTCGGGCAGATGAAAATGTTCCATGTCTTCTCTACATTACTGATCAGGAAATACCTGCTTGAGCAAATATATTGTAAAGCACTCAGCAAGAATGGAGTATAGTTTGCATGTCGGTCTTCTGAGTAAACAGGCACAGAGTTGCACTGTAAGTGCTTTGTGCACGTTAAATGGATACACCCCTGCCCAATATTTAAATATAAATAGAGGCAAGAGACACAAAAGGAAAGCTAATCAAGACAGGGCACCTCCATAAGAATGAACATTCATTGCAGGCCTGCTGGATCAGGCCAATGGCCCATCTGGTACGGTATCCTGTTATTATAGCAGCCAATCAGATGCCTCTGGGAAGCCCGCAAGCAAGATCTGAGTGCAATAGCACTCTCCCCTCTTGCAGTTTCCATTAGCTGGTATTTGGAGGGATACTGCGTCCGAGAGCAGAAGGAGAACATCGCCATTGTGAGTAGTTGGCACTGAGAGCCTTTCAGAGCTCTACTCTTTGACTGGCTGATCAAGCAGAAGTCCTAGGAAGGAGAGAAAATCTTTCCCTGGTGCTCCCTGTCCTTACCCCAAGGGTTGAATCCTGCACATCAGGCATTAAGAAAAGGGCTGGGGCAGATTACCTCCAAGGCTGCTTCCAACCCGATGAATTTCTATAGCTAGTGCCTGCCCATTGCCCAGTTTAATATCCCATTATCTAGAAAAGAAAATTAGGAGGCAGTGGACCGTTCTGCTTCTGCTCACATTCACAAATAATGACTGTACATCACTGGCTGCCCTAAGTTAAGGCTGAGTTAAGGCAGACCACATCCAAGCCACAATGTGGCAAATTTATGGGTGGTTGAAAGCAGATTAGTATTACACAGTACTGTAATTAAAAGCAACAACCCTTAATTCTAAAATACCAGTTAAGAACTTAAGTAGAGCCCTGCTGCATTAGACCAATGGCTCATCTAAGTCTTCCATCCCGTTCTCACAATAGCTAACCAGATGACTATGAGACGGGGGACTCCACTCTCTACATCTCTCTATTAGGAGGACTGTCCATTTATTCCTAACTGCTTCACGTTTCTTAACCAGTCACTGATCCATAAGAGGACCGTCCTCTTATTTCATGACTGCTGGACTTATTTCGGTGAACAACTTAAATCTTTTTGAAAGTGTTAAGTGCATAATGTGCATAATGTCAACTTGATCACCTCTACCTGTATGCTTGTTGACACTCTCAAAGAACTCTAAAAGGCTAGTGAGGCAGGAGTAACTCTTGTGGAAGCCATGCTGGTTCTCCTTCGGAACAATAAGCAATATTGTGAACACTCTTTGATTTGTAACAAGCTCCCAGGATAGCTTGAGAAGGCCACATGAAATGGTGCATGGAACATTTTCCTCCTTTTCATTCTTATCTTGCTACTCCCCCCACCTTTCAACTACCTGATTGAAAGCATACAAGTGACAACAGAAGCTAGCAAAACGCCAAAACATCCACGAGCATGAAAAATCAGGCTTTCCATGGAAGACAGGGTTTTTATAACTGTGTGCTTGTGATGTGGAAATCTCTTATCACCTAGAAAATGAACTATTTTGTAATGTGAAACTGAGATTTGTTTTTGCAGGTATTAGAGCTGGAGAACTGGAGTCCAGCAACATCCAGAGGATCACAGATTCCACATGCCTAATTTAAGAGTTCCCTACAATGCAGGGCTGTGGAATGTTTCACAGACTAAGGGCCAAATTCCCTTCTGGGGGCCACATGTCAATGATCAGTGGGACCAGAGACAGAAGTGAGCAGAACTATTAAAAAATTTATTTTTGTACTGTTAGGCTAGTTTTAAATATACACACCCTTCTCTGTTCTCTGTCCAAGGAAGCAAATGGCAATATTATTGTTTAAAGGCACATTCCAGCCAGGCAAAAACACTTAAGGAAGGCAAGCAGAGTAATGGAGGAGTTGCCTGGGAAGAGTCTCAAGGGCCAGAAAGAGATATCTGGATGGCCACACTTGGCTTCCAGTCTGGAGGTTCTCCACCTCTGCTATAAAGAGTCAACACCAGTCTGAAAACTTCTATGAAGTCTACTTAAATCTCCTCCAGGCCAGGAGGAGGAGGAGGAGAAACAGTATTCAATTTTCAAGTAGGAAAGACGGAAAATGTGGGAGACAGATGCCTTTCTTCAGAAAACAAAATAGCACTGCAGCACTGCTGTGACCCACTTGTGAACCCCAAGTCACCTGATGAAGACCGGGGGACATATAGACAATTAGTTCAACAGAGTGAGAGCTTAAGCTTACCCTTGTTTATTCATTTTTATTTTATTTTTTAAAAAACAAGAAATTCCCACCATCCAACATGGAAGCAGGCAGTGGTGATACAATTCAAGAAAAGCTTTGCCCCTTGATTCTGCTGCATGAGTAGAGCATGTTAGAAAATGGCAAGTACCGTCACCCTTTGCCACGCTAGTTTGGGCTGGTGAGAGTTGGTGTCCAATGACACCTTGAGGGCCACAGGTTGGCAAATGTACCGTACTTTATTTGTTTCTTCTGCCACCCTATATGTTCATTTCGAAATGTTTGTTCTGCTGGACAACACAGGGTATTGACCCAGTCAATCTATTGACTTACCTTCCCCTAACAAATGTTGGTAACCTACTGAACATGAAGAGGGGGAGGTGTCAGTTGTCTCTGCTTGTAACTTTATCAGCAAAACACAAAGGATTAAATTTTGTTAAGCCCTGGGACAACGAGCAACAGACAGAAGGATGGGCACGTGCTGAGACGATTCTGTTAAGGTGAAAAGACTAAAAGGCTGCTTTACTCTTCTCTGCCTTACTCCTTCCCAGAACATCTATATGTTCAAGTAAGTATATATTGAATAACAAACATAATAGATTTGCTTTTTTTTTTTTTAAGTTCCACAGCTTTGGATGAGCTCCTGCTTTTCAAAAGTAGGATCAAAACAATTCCCTGCCCTCTATCCCAACGGGACATTTCGTGTCAGTATGTGATCCAAGATTATGAATACTGCTTCGCACATTACCTGGGCTTGCTGTTGAGCGGTCACTTGAATGGGAGCTGCAGCCCATCGTGGCTCCTTAAGAGATGTACAGTGGAACCTCGGTTTATGAACACCTCGGTTTATGAATTTTCGGTTTATGAACGCCGCAGACCCATCCGGAACAGATTAATTCATTTTCCATTACTTTCAATGGGAAAGTTTGCTTCAGTTTATGAACGCTTCAGTTTATGAACAGACTTCCGGAACCAATTACACCCATGCTTCAGTTCATGAACGCTTCAGTTTAAGTACTCCGCGGACCCGCCTGGAACGGATTAATCCACTTTCCATTACTTTCAATGGGAAAGTTTGCTTCAGTTTATGAACGCTTCAGTTTATGAACAGACTTCCGGAACCAATTGTGTTCATAAACCGAGGTACCACTGTATTTGAAATAAAGAGAATCTTTCTCAGCCAAGGCCCACATTACAGTCTTCCTTGGAAGTCGAACAGAATCCGTTCCGGAAGTCCGTTCGACTTCCAAAACGTTCAGAAACCAAAATGTGGCTTCTGATGGGCTGCAGGAAGCTCCTGCAGCCAATTGGAAACCATGGAAGCCCCATCAGACGTTTGGGTTCCAAAGAACGTTCGCAAACCGGAACACTCACTTCTGGGTTTGTGGCTTTCAGGAGCCAAAACATCCGAGTACCAAGGCGTCCGGGATCCAAGGTAGAGGCTGCCAACTGCTGGTGGGCAGAGGAAGAGTCAAAGGTGGGCGGAGTCAGAGTCAGACATAGGAAGGGCCACCCCCTTTTCTCACGCTGCTTTTCTTTCTCTTTCTGCCACCCCATTAATCCCCATTTTCTCTCCATTTCCCCCTCCTTGCAACCCACATGACAGTATTCACAGGGTCACATTAAATTAATTGTGAGGGCTGGAAGCCCCACCCCCTGCCCCCGCTGTAATGAGGCTACCTTAGAAATAGGGCACCACCACCATGAAGGCTCTGCCTCTAGCAACAGTTTTCAAAAGGATCATGTGATTAACATAGCTCAGGCATATCCCTGAGTGAAACTACATGCTGTTCCCACCCAGAACATGCCAATGGAAATGGGAGGCAGACTAATAATTTGGAAAAACCCTCTGATTAATGGACAGCTTTCCTTATTCACAAAGGCAAGTGGAAATTCTAAAGGAAGCCATCAGCATTTTGCTATATATGTCAAGGCAAGACTTTAAAATGAAATCCGTGAAGTCTGTTATTATTCATCACTGCAGCGTAGGTGAAAACTTACGAGTTCCAATTCAATTTCTTTGCAATAAGCCTATCAGAAATAGATGAGATTATATTTTAACTTCTGAAAGTGAGGAAATATGTTCTGTGCAGTTTAATGCATTGCAGTAAGGCTATTGGATAAATTTGGGTCATTGCTACAACCACTATTTGAAATGTATCTTTATTTAACAGAATCCAAATCCAAAACTAAGCAAGAGGAGATGGAAGAAAAAGGCTAGAATGCCAAATATTAGGAATACAGTATAAGAAACTGCCTTCTACTGAGTCAGACCATCTAGCTCAGTATTGTCAACACTGATTGGCAGCAGCTGTCCAGGGTTTCAGGCAGGAGTCTTTCCTATCCCTACCTGGAGATGCTGGGGATGAGTCTCAGGTGACATGGAAGCCTCAGCATATACAGCAGTAGGTGCAGACCAGCCTTGTGTTATGCCATGGGCGACCAGGAATTCCCCAATGGAAGAGGAGACAGATCACTCTGTCTCTCTCTCTGCCATTTTTTGCTTGGTAGAATCTTCTTCTTCTTTGGCGATCACTTGTAGCCGAGTAAGATTGTCTTCCATAAACATGGTTTTAACAATGAGTCTATAAGTGACCGTGGAAGCCAGTTCTGGATCCACATGTCCTTCCACAGTGAGGACATTAGTTTCCGGGCGGGAGTTGATCACTGTGTGGATTTGCCACATGTGCCTTTCTCTTAGCACGTTTCTCCCTTGCGTCCTGAGTTCGAGTGTCTTCAAAGCCCATGACACCTTTGGTAAAGGCTGTTCTCCAACTGGAGCACTCGCAGGCCAGTGTTTCCCAGTTGTCAGTGTTTATATTACTTTTTTTTTTAGATTTGCCTTGAGACAGTCTTTAAACCACTTTTGTTGACCACCAGCATTACACTTTCCATTTTTAAGTTCAGAATAGAGTAGTTGCTTAGGAAGATGATAATCAGGCATCCGCACAACATGACCAATCCAACAAAGTTGATGTTGAAGAATCATTGCTTCAAAACTGGTGATCTTTGCTTCTTCCAGTACACCAATATTAGTTTGCCTGTCTTCCCAAGTCATGTGTAAAAATTTTCGGAGACACAGTTGATAGAATCTTTTGAGGAGTTGGAGATGGCATTTATAAGTCGTCCATGTTTCACAAGCATACAGTAAGGTTGGTAGTACAATAGCTTTGTAAACAAAACATTTTGGTTTCCCTGTAAATGTCCCGGTCCTCAAACACTGCACTTCAATCGGGAGAAAGCTGCACTCGCAGAGCTCAGGCGATGCTGGATTTCGGCATCAATGTTGGCCCTTGTGGAAAGGAAACTGCCTAAGTAGAGAAGTGATTGACATTTTCCAACGTTACACCATTGAGTTGGATTTGTGGCGCTGCAGAGGAGTTATTTTGTACTTGTTGGTGAAGCACTTTGGTTTTTTGGATGTTGAGTGATAGGCCAAGCTTTTCGTAAGCTTCTGCAAAGATATTTAGGATGGTTTGGAGGTCATCCTCAGAGTGTGTGCATACTATGTTGTCATCAGCATACTGAAGCTCTATGACGGAAGTTACGGTAACCTTACTCTTTGCTTTCAGCCTGCTCAGATTGAAGAGCTTTCCATCTGTTCCAATATATGATTTCTACTCCGGTGGGGAGTTTAATAATAATAATAATAATAATAATAATAATAATAATAAACTTTTATTTATATCCCGCCCTCCCCGGCCAAAGTCGGTCTCAGGGCGGCTAACATCAAATATATAACATATTAGAAGTGCCGCCGCCCCGCTCCCGCTAACCTGCTAAAAGGCTAGTAGCCCAAATTTCCATGCTGGGTGTAGACCTAAGGGTTAGTCAGAGGTTCTGCAGACAACTAACTTTTTTGGGTTTATTTTTGAGGCATACGTCATGTTGGGGCTGAATTGCATCTCCATGCACATGTTTATTTACTTTGGGTTGTATCCTCCCTACTCAGAGTTAGGGAAGGCAGATAAATTCTATTCAGTTCACATCTAAAGATGAATTTAAAGGTGAAGTTTGCAGTTTCCAAAACAGTATGTGAACCAGAAGCACATCTATCCTTCAAAATTCATGCTCCCCCACATTTTGGAATGCAGTGGTCCAAGCAAACAGTGTTTACAAAAAGGCATACATTAAGGTGAAACATGTTTTTTTTTTAATAAAATGCATATATTCATGAAAATAATGTGCACAAATGCATTCTATTAAGGCATAATTGCTTGCCAAAAAAATCCTAAGCAAATGTGTTTATGTCGTGGACCAGCTGGATGCAGAGTGAGAGGCACCAGCAGGGGAGCCCCCAAAGGAAGACTGCCAAGAGCCAGGGGGTTGGTGGTGGGAACATGATGAGTGGTCAGAGGGAGGAGGAGGTGTCAGAAGCTGAAGAGGTAACAGGGTGTAGTGAGCAGGGAGAGACAGAGGTATGAAAAGGGCAGAGCAAAGACAGACAAGGCAGAGAAGTATCAGGTTGCTTGGAAAGGACACGGAAGAGAAGGAGGAGACTTGGAGAGCTGTAGGAGAGCGGAGACCTTCATTCCTCGCAACTGCCTCATTGGACTTGCTGGAAAGAGTTGCTGTGCTCACTAGGCCTGCATTGTTTTCTTTCTAAGGGCTATGAGTAAGGTGGATGCATCACATGCTCTCAGACCACACTGGACTTATGAGCAATAACTTCAGAAAAGGACTAATGTATTTCCAAAGTAGCTCTCAACCAGCAACATAGATAAGCAACCAAGACAACTGCCCAAGATTTGCAGAAGCACAATAGGTACCGGTACTTGCCAGCTCAGCAAACTGGCCAGTTCACACATGTGTGTTTAATGAGTTCCTGCATCTTGCATGTGTGAATGAGTGGTTGAATATTGAACTCCATCACCTCACAACTCCTCCAAACCCTCTCTTTAAGGCTGAAGCACTATGAATGACAAACCAGGTTTTCCAAGGATTGATATTTGCTCTGTTTCAGCTTGAAATAGGTTTTCATGGGGAAAGCTCCAGAGTAAAAAAAAAAAAAGGGGGGGGAACACTCAGACATGGAGCTTTAAAGCGCAGACTGTGCCTGGAAAGCACAGAGGAAAGTTAAGTGTGGATAAGCCCTCAGTCACTGAGTCCTTAGAAATCATTTATGCACATCTATTTGGGAACCAGGTGAAAGAGGTAAATGTGCAAGTTAAATTTGAGGAGAAGCTTTTGACGTTGGAAGGGACCATGATCATTTGCCTGGCCTGACATAATTTCTAATGCACATTTTAATGATCTTATAAATAATTGAACTCCATTTCATAATATATTTAAATATTTTAAATGGCTTGAAATGCAAATTGTAAATTGTGGATGGGCTAAGGAGAAAATCAATTTTTAACGAACGCTCTTAAAATGCAAAATGAATATGGAGTATTTCTTGACGTAAGAAAGTCCTGCATCACAGGCATTCCTCTCCTCTCCAAGCCCACATTAATTCAGTCCATGGAGAAGCCCAAGTAAATACATTTTTAGAAGCATGTAGGCAACTGCAGAAAGGTCTGCCAGCCTAGAACCATCCGTTCCACTTATTAATACACTCAGTTATGATCTCTCTCTCTGTGCATGTCTTAACTTCTTTAGAGTTCTTATTTTTGAAATATTTGTACAGACCTGTAAAAAAATCAATGAGTGCTTTTCAGTATATGGAAATCATTGTATTAAAACTTGCAGTTTGGGTGGGAAGGGATCGTAGCTCAGTGGTGGAGCATGTGCTTTGCATACAAAATGTCCCAGGTTCAATTCTCTCCATCTCCATATCTGACATCCTGGAAATCAGTGTAACCCAGGGGGTGGTGAGCCTGTGGTCCTCCAGATGTTGCTGGACTCCAACTCCCATCAGCCCCAGCACTTTGGGCAATAGTCAGGGTTGATGAGAGCTGGAGTCCAACAACAGAACGGGGGCCTCACCCCTGGTGTAAGCAATGCAGAGCTAAATAGACCACTGGCCTGACTCAGAAGGCAGCTTTTTAAGTTCTGTGAGCGCACGTTTGCAGAGATGCCAAGGAAATGTTGATGCCCGAGGCAGAAAATCCAAATGCTATGCCACACAAATACACGATTTCTTCCCACCTCCTGGCTTCTGCATTTTAAAAGAATTTTGGAGGCCTGGTTTTCTGTGTCTGACAAATTCCCATCCCTCCCCCTATTGCAGTGGTTTTCAAACTTTTTTTTATCTGGGCCACACTTTCAGAATAAAAATTTGCTTGAGGCACACCAATTTTTTCACTGATCAGAAAACAAAAGGAAACAACTCCTAGCAGTTCTTGTTATGTAACATAGAACACAACTATCTTATAACAGGATCATGGGACATCCAGCAACTATAAAGCAATGCAGATACATAGGATCACAAATCATCCCCACATTCTTGGTGCTCTTGCTCGTTTTGAAAATATATCTATCCACATTCCACACACACACACACACACACACACACACACACACAGTATTACACTGAAATGTTTAAATGTCTCTTTGATTGTCCTTGAATCTACACCTGCCACACCAGTGTGGTGCTCCACACCCTTAGAGAACCACTGCCCAATTGCAATCCAGGTGATGATATTCTTCAACAAAGAATCACAGAGCTGGGGGAGGCTAGTGTATGCCATCTAGTCCAACTTCCCTGCTTCGTTCAGGGAATCTAGAACTACAGCTTCCTCAACATTGCCCTAAGGTACTGTGGTGCAATGGGCCAGTGCCTCTGGCTGTTGATCAGAAAGTTGCTGGTTCGAACCTACCCAGGGACAGTGGGGGGGAGGGGGCAAGATTCCATGCACTGCAGGGGGTTGGACACCAGGTCCCTGCTCCTTTCAAATCCTGTTCAAGAGTTGCATGGACCTGTGTGCAGCTGCCCCCCTGTGGTGAGCTGTGGACCATTCAATCTTCCTGAGCAGGAAAAAGTATAAAAGGGCTTCCTGTTCCACATTAGCTTTGCTTGAATAGCATGGTCTTTCTGAGCTCTGGCATGTTCTTGTATATTTGGCCCTGCCTCCTTGTTCATTCTCTGGCTTGTTCTGTGAAATAGAAGAGCTGTAGCCCAGTAGTAAGAGCACCTACTATGCATTCAAAAAAAAAAAAACCAAGTTCAATCCCTGACATCTCTACTTAGGTCTGGGAGAGACCCGGCCTGAAACAGCTGCAAACCACAGCCAGTCAATGTGGTCAGTACTGAGCCTTCCCATGTTGTATGTTCTTGGTTCCTGACTCACTTCAGATTACTCCTGGCAGCCCAGCCATGGCAGGGCCAGGAGGCTCCTAAGACAGGCAGTGTGCCTTCTCTGAGGCATAGGTTTTGACAGCTACCAACATTGCTGACACCAGCCCTTCTGCAAACAAAGGTACCTCTATTGTTCTCCATTCCCCCCTCACTGCCCATATATCATTGCAGAGACTGGGAGGTCTTTCGCTTAGGTGTGTGGCAGAGGGGATGAGTGACCACCACCTTGGACATTATTTCAAGCTGCTGTTGGGTTTCTTCTTCCCCCCCATTGGGATGCCTGGCTTCCTGGAGCTAGCATTTCAGTTTGGGAATTGAGGTTTTTTTCCCCCAGCTGACCTGTTTATTGAGCATTCACCTTGATGTGTGTGCAGGGAGGTTACAGCAGGCTGAGTCAAACAACCGATGTTCCAATGCATCTTCCCATCACTTTTCTGACTCCAAAAGCTGCAGGGTTTGGCATGGTGATAATAATGGTAAAGGGAAACAAGTTTGATGCCCAAATTTGCCCACATGTGACTGAATCCCACCTGCAGAATATCAACAATCTGGAAGCAGCCAAAGGTCACATCCATACCCTATGTTTAAAGCACATGGCTTCTCTCCCAAAATCTTGGGAACTGTAGTTTGTCAAGGGGGTTCTGGGAATTGTAGTTCTGCTGAGGGGTAAACTGTAGGCCCAAGATACTTTGAGGAAGCCAACTGCTAAACATACGGTGTGGAGGCGACCTCAGTGTCGTGGCTGCAAGGACTTAGTGTCAATGACTCTCCCTTTCTGAAACACAACAGCCATCATGCAGTTATTAACTCGGCATACAGTGACAGCTGCACACCACACCACACCACACCCACACACCCACACACCCACTCCAGCCGCTGCCACAGCTTCGTTTGCAGAATGTGTTGGCAATTCTGGAGCAGGTGGGCTGGGATCCCTGAGGCCAAAACTATGCAGCGCCGTTCAGAATCGCTGCAGTTGCTCTCTGCCTTGTTGTGTTGCTGCTCAATGAATGGATTTCCAGTGCCCCAGTTTTTTCATTCCTTTCTCGTTTGGATTAAACTCAAGCCTTTATAAGGCAGGAAACTGATTGATCAGGGTTTGGAAGAGGAGAGGATGGAAAAATGCGAAGTTTGGATCCTCTGGCAACTTATTGATGCTGCAGGCATTTTGAGCCAAGGTGCCTTCCCTCCTTCCCATCCCAGCACCAAAAGAATGATGAAGGAGGAACAAGATCTCTTCAAAAGAATGTTCCCAATTGGACTGAGAATCTCTTCAGTCCCTGTTTAGTTTGTCCTTTTGATTTGAAGCAGCATCTGGGTTGTGAATGTCAGGGGTGAGGTCTAGCAAAGTTCAGGCCTGCTACTCTTTTATTATGGGGATGGGGGTGAAATAAGTGTGCATGGAGGAAGATGTCACAGTCCTTTTGCATACAGATGGAGAACTTGTGGCTCTCTAGATGTTGAATTCCAATTCCCAGACAGCAGCAAAGCCAATTATCCAAGGTCAGGGATGAAGTGCAGACCAGAGCAGTCTTTCCCATAGGGCTTAGTAGTGCATCACGCCAGGATGCCGGCCTCTCAGGGGCACCCCAGCAAGTGTGGGAGCTACGCAGCTTTGCCTGCAGCCTCCCATTTCCCTGCACACCTGCCTTCCCTCCCAAGCCTCTGTGATTGCTCTCCTCCCACAAAGGCTTGGAAAAAAAAAAACACAAATTCACTCCCAAGCCTCTGCTCTCCTGCAGCAGCATTTGGGAGAGTTGATGGCTGGCAATACACAGCTACGGCCACCCCAACACTATCCGTGGTAATTTGGGGGCGCTGGGCGGATATCTGCACCCCGGCGCCGCATCTGCTAAAGATGGCCCTGGTGCAGACCAATGATATCTGTAGGACTGCAGGTTCCCCATCCTCTGCTCAACATATATTTGGACCCTATCCCCAAACTGTGCTGTTTTTCTAAAGTGATTTCAGACTTGGAGGCTGTTAATCCACCAAGTAGCCCTCCAGATATTGTTGGAATGCAGCTTCCAGCAGGTAGCAAGGCCAATGCTCAGGGAATTGTAATCCAGCAACATGTAGAGGCCCAGAGGTATTGCATTTTTTTGTTTATTTAAAAATATTAAAGATTTTATTGGTTTACAAAAGTACATGCATTGACTCTTTTTCAGACTGTAAAGTCTTTTCTGCAAATCAGTTACATTTGATATAAGACATTAGTGTTGCATTCAGTGTAGGGTCAGGGAAGAAGAGAAGGGGGAGAGGAGGGGTGGTGTGGTGAAACTTTTAATCTTTTATATAGTGTGCATGTGGGTTGTTCTTGTGTGATGTAGGTTAGGCTGAGATAGTGACTAGCCCAAGGTCACCCAGGGGACATCATGGCTGAGTTGAGATTCGAACCCTGGTCTCCAAGCCCCTAATCTGGCGCTCTAACCACTACACCACACTGTTTTTCTCATTCCCTGGTTTAAAATGATATGGTTATCAATCAGCATGCATTTTCTGCTATACGTTTCAGCCAATGTAGACATTCAAGGGTGGGGGGAAAGCAAATGGAACACTTTCCTGCAACTGTGCTCCTTCAAAATGCAACTGTCAGGATTTGACTTGAGGGCAGGGATGTTGTATGTGTGAATGTACCTGCCTTATTTGAGGAGAATACTAGGCTAAGGCAGAGTGTTGTGAAGCATTCAATCATACAGTCTCCTGCCTACGTTCTCGCTCCTGCATCAGATGACATACTCCTTATAAGACTGTAGTGCATCTTTTCTGAGTTTGTTCTGGCATCCATAAGGATCAGGGCGTTTATTTAAAGCTTGCAACCCATATACAGCACGGGTCTGCCCTTGTGGCTCGATGGAAGTAGAAACTGCTTCACATGTACTACTACGTTGTCGTTTTTATGAGGATATACGTTTGACTTTTATTACACATGTTTTGCAAAAGTCCATGAAAGAATCCGAACACCATAGTTTAAAACTTCTGGTAGAGGACAAGAATCCCAAGACTACATTAAATGTAGCCAAATTCTGTGTGTCTGCAATCAATCGCAGGAAGCAAGTGGTATCCCATAATGATCAAACCCCTAAATGTTAACTACAGGGGGTACGCTAACAATTAATTTTAATTTTTACATTTAAATCCTTATTATATTTGTACTGTCCTTTGTATTTTTCATATGTTTTTTGATCTGTGATATTGTGCATGTTGATGCTGGTCTACGACCGTATTAATAAATTCATCCAGAGCTTGCAACCAACCCAGAAGGACTCTGCTTCTTAAGGGCCCTGGTCAGTTTTCAGCTTGGCATTCTAATTGGACAAAACCTTCAATCACACCCATTATTTGCTGTTACTTTATTGTAATTGTTCCAAACTTTCCTTCGCCAACTCTGGAAGCACCCTCAGTTGCATCTGCACCTTGACATAAAAGTCTAGGGCATAACATCCCCAGAGCACAGAGGGCTACATCATCTACATAAAGTCTGCCTCCTTCCCCACAGACCCGCTCAGATATTAAGATCAGCCTCTAGGGAGGAGGAAGATCACCCAGTTCAGAGGTGGAGGAATGTCACAAAAAAGCAGCCAATCTGTGTCTTTGGGGCTGCAAAAATGATTCCATGCCCTCACCTTAGACACTGATTCTGGACCAGAGGAGCAAGGAAAACAGCTGCAGATCCCAGAACACACCAAGGGGTGTGTGAAAGGTACAGTGTACAGAACAATTCCTCCCCAGAGAAGGAAGAGACGTATGGCAATGGCAGGTGACTCCCTAGTCAAAAGGACAGAGGCAGCAGTGTGCGAATAAAAGACTCATGGTTCCTGTTGTCTCTATACAAATATGCATTAGTGGCACAGAGTATACTAATGCACAGGAAACAAGCAAGAATAATTTGATATCCTAATACAGGTTGACGTGGGGACTCAGGTGGTGCTGTGGGTTAAACCACAGAGCCTAGGGCTTGCTGATCAGAACCTAGCAGTTCGAAAGCACGTCAAAATGCAAGTAGATAAATAGGAACCGCTACAGTGGGAAGGTAAACGGCGTTTCCATGTGCTGCTCTGGTTTGCCAGAAGCGGCTTTGTCATGCTGGCCACATGACCTGGAAGCTATACGCCTGCTCCCTCGGCCAATCATGTGAGATGAGCGCGCAACCCCAGAGTCGGTCACGACTGGACCTAATGGTCAGGGGTCCCTTTACCTTTAATACAGGTTGGCAAATATGACCTAATAGGCATGACTGAAACTTGGTGGGATGAAACTCATGACTGGGATGTAGAAACTGAGGGGCATAACCTATGCAAAATGAATAGATCAAACAGGAAGAGAGGAGGAGCAGCATTGTATGTAAAGGATATGTGAAGAAATCCATGACCTGGAGCATGGAAAGCAGGTGGATAGTACAGTGGTACCTTGGGTTAAGAACTTAATTCGTTCTGGAAGTCTGTTCTTAACCTGAAACTGTTCTTAACCTGAGGTAACACCTTAGCTAATGGGGCCTCCCGCTGTGGCCACGCCACCGCCACCATGCGATTTCTGTTCTCATCGTGAGGTAAAGTTCTTAACCGAAGGTACTATTTCTGCATTAGTGGAGTCTGTAACCTGAAGCATCTGTAACCCGAGGTACCACTGTATATGGGTAAAAATTGTAGGGGAGGGAAACAACAGTGACCTTAGTGTGGCTGTCTGCTAAAGCCCTCCAAGCCAGACTGAAGACTTGGACGATGCCTTTCTAGAGCAAATTGTCAAACATTCAAAAAGGAGGGAGATAGTAGCCATGAGAGACTTCAACTACTCCAATATCTGTTGGAATGCAAACTCTGCCAACAAATCCCTCAATTACCTCACTGACAATTTCCTTTCCCAGAAGATAAAAGGAACAACAAGAGTGCCATCTGCCTTAGACCTGGTCCTCACTAACAGGGAGGAACTGATAAATGAAGTGAAAGTACTGGGAACCTTGGGAGGAAGTGATTATGTCCTCTTGGGTTTCATTATACAAAGGAAAGGGAAAGCTGAGTGCAGTCGGATATTCATTCTGCTGATTTCAAAAAGCTTTGGGAACTACGGGGAGAGGTCCCACGGTCAGAAATACTCAAAAAGAATTGAGTTCAAGATGGATGGGAGTTTCTTAAAGGTGAGATACTGAAGGCACAAATGCAGACAATTCCAACAAGAAAGAAAAGCAGGAGGCATCTAAAGAAACGAGTGTGGCTGCATAAGGAGCTTACAGCTGAGCTGAGATGTAAAAAGGGCAGAGAGTGCTCACTAATGGTTCCTGGGGCAGGGGGGAAGTGACAAGTGGGATGCTGCAGGGTTCTTTCCCTGCCCCATTGTTGTTCAATGTCTTTATAAATGACTTAGATCAGGGGTAGGCAACCTAAGGCCCAGGGGCTGGATGCGGCCAATCGCCTTCTCAATCCAGCCTGCGGACGGTCCGGGAATCAGTGTGTTTTTACATCAGTAGAATGTGTCCTTTTATTTAAAATGCATCTCTGGGTTATTTGTGGGGCATAGGAATTTGTTCATTTTTTTTCCTTTCAAAATATAGTCTGGCCCACCACATGGTCTGAGGGACGGTGGACTGGCCCATGGCTGAAAAAGGTTGCTGACCCCTAACTTAGATGAAGGAATTGAGCAATGACACCGAACTGGGAGGGGTAGGCACCTGTCTGACCAGTAGTACTTGTGAAAAGAATACAAGGGTCTTAGTGGACCATAAGCTTAACATGTAGCAGCAAAAAAAAAAAGCTCTTCTAAACTGCATTAACAGTAATATAATGTCCAGGTCAAAGGAAGAAATAGTACCACTCCATTTTGCTTTGGTCTGAGTCAGAATACACCTGGAGTCCTGTGTCCAGTTCTGGGTGTCACAACTTGAGGAGAATATTGACAAGCTGGAATATGTGCAGACAAAGGCAACCAGCATGATAAAGGATCTGGAAACCAAGCCTTACGAGGGATGGTTGAGAGATCTGAGTATGTTTAGCTTCTTAAAGATGAGACTGAGAGGAGATAGATAGCTATCTTCAAATATCTAAAGTGCTATCACATGGAAGATGGAGAAAGTAGTTTTCTCCTGCTCCAGAGGCTAGGACCTGAACCAAAGGATTCAAGGTACAAGAAAGAGATTCCAACTAAACATCAGGAATAACTTTCTGTCACTATTCAACAGTGAAATGGTCACCCTCAGGAGATGGTGGACTCTCCTTCCTTGGAGGTTCTTAAGCAGAGATTGGATGGCCATCTGCCATGGATGCTTTGGTTGAGATTCTGCATTGCAGTTCCATCAACATCAGAAGCTGATGTGATGTGACCTAGAAGAGGATATTCACTGTGGCAGCCTGTAAATCAGGCATCCCCAAACTGTGGCCCTCCAGATGTTTTGGCCTACAACTCCCATGATCCCTAGCTAACAGCTAACAGGACCAGTGGTCGGGGAAGATTTTCAAATATCTCAAGGGCTGTCACATGGAATATGGAAAAAGCTTGTTTGCTCCTGCTCCAGAGGCTAGGACCTGAACCAATGGATTCAAGTCACAAGAAAGGAGAGTCTGACTTAACATCAGGAAAAACTTTCTGACAATAAGAGCTATTTGGCAGTGGAATGGTCTCTCTCGGGAGGTTTTAGACCAGGCACCCCCGAACTGCGGCCCTCCAGATGTTTTGGCCTACAACTCCCATGATCCCTAGCTAACAGGACCAGTGGTCAGGGAAGATTGGAATTGTAGTCCAAAATATCTGGAGGGATGAGGTTTGGGGACGCCTGCTGTAAATTGTATAATTCCTTCCTCTCAGGGGTGTGTCTGGCACCTTCATTATGCAGCTTTCACTGTAAGAGGAAGATGCACTTTTGACAGTTGAGCTACATCTATTTTAGAACCCACTTTAGTTGTGATTTCAATTTGTTCTGAACAGTCTTTAATGCCATGATTTACATTGTTGTGACCCGCGCCCAGTGACTCTGTGGTGAAAATCAGGTAATAAAACTAAAACTAGTACTAGTAGTCGTATAGCTGTAGATACAGCACAGCAGTGGAAGACTTTGTTAGTTCGTTTTTACAAGAAACCCAAATTTCAATGCTATTGAGGGCCAGCTGCAAAGCAAGTTGCTTTAAGACAATCTTTATTGAGCATTCATTCTGATCTGTTTGCAGGGAGGATGGATAAAATTGCACCAAGCAATTACTTTCTCACACTTTCCTGTGCATTTTCTTATCACTTTCCTTATCACAAAAATTCTGGCATTGGAGAAAAGCAGGGTTTGTTGTACAGTAACTCCAAATCAACTTTAATTGTGAGAAACTGAATTTGCCAATATCTGATTGGGTTCTGCCCAAAAACACTGACAGTCTCAAACACCCTTTGTGTGCAAGGATCCTGCCTCTGTGTGCTTTTCACACATCATAAAAATCAGCAAGTGGCAGCTTCCCCCTCAGTGAACAAAGATCTGCTCTGATTTCTAAAAGCACTTCACTCCTTGCAACTACTGTACAGTACTAAGTACAGTAACTGATTCTTTGCAATTCAGCTTTTCAAGGAGGGTAAAGCATCTACTCTACATTTTTATCAGGGAGAAATACCTTCAGATGGCACCAAATCACCCAAGAGCACCTTAGGTAAAGGGACCCCTGACCATTAGGTCCAGTCGCGGACAACTCTGGGCTTGCGGCGCTCATCTCGCATTATTGACCGAGGGAGCCAGCGTACAGCTTCCAGGTCATGTGGCCAGCATGATAAAGCCACTTCTGGCAAACCAGAGCATCGCACGGAAACGCCGTTTATCTTCCCACTGGAGAGGTACCTATTTATCTACTTGCACTTTGACGTGCTTTCGAACTGCTAGGTGGGCAGGAGCTGGGACCGAGCAACGGGAGCTCACCCCATTGTGGGGATCCGAACTGCTTCTGATCGGCAAGCCCTAGGCTCTGTGATTTAACCCACAGCACCACCCGCGTCCCTAAGAGCACCTTAAAGGAATAGCTAATTCTGGCCCAGAAGGTGGCACACATGGAATGTTGCACATGTATAATTCTCTCTCCTGAACTTGTGCCAGTATTTTGGTGCAAACTCTTCTGGCTACTGCACCATCGAACCAATCATGTAAAAGGCTATTGTCAAGGGTCGTTATGCCTGAGCACCTGCTATGGGGCCCAAATCACAGCAGGAGGCCGCTGATAACGTCCCCTTGGATCTGCTCCTACTCTCTACAGAGGTGCTTGGTTCACCTGCCTCTTGTTTTGACCCACAGGCAACAAACAAGCAAATTACAACGGTGGCGGAAAAGAGGAGCAGCATCTGCCACTGTCTTCTTACTCCCTGAAACAGGGCTTATTCAGACATTAACACTGAAGACCATGCAAAAGCATTCAGTTGTTGATTTACACAGCTCATCTGCTGGGAACACACACTGCAAACTCATTGAAAGCTGTGTGAACACTTCTTCTGTCTGGTAGCAATGATGGAGCGCAGGTGGTGAAGCGTAGCAACAATGGGAGGGAAGAGGTAAACTCACTGAGGTAGTGGTGCCCATTGAGGATGCCAACAAAACCTGGACCCATCTGCACCATAGATTTAAAGCAGTATCATACCACTACGGTATAAACAGGAGCGACTTCCTGCAAAGAATCTTGGGAGCTATACATAAGAGCCTGCTGAATCAGGCCAATGGCTCATCAAGTCCAGCAGCACCCTGGTCTCACAGTGGCCAGCCAGATGCCTGTGGAAAACCTATAAGCAGGATTCAAGCGCAAGAGCACTCTCTCCTCCTGTGGTTTCCAGAAACCATTGCTCAGAAGCATCGCTCCTCTAGCAGTGGAGGCAGAGCCTAGCCATCACCGCTAGCAGCCATTGATAGTCTTCTCCTTCTAACATTCTTTTACAACCATCTAGGTTAGTGGCCATCATTGCCTCCTGTGGGAGTGAGTTCCATAGTTTAACTAAGCACTGCATTGAAGGAGAACTTCCTTTTATCTTCCAGCATTTAGCTTCATTAAATGTCCGTGAGTTCTAGTTTTTAGGAGGGGGGGGGCTTTTCTCGACCCACTTTCCTCCATGCCATACGTAAATTTATAAACCTCTACCATGTCACCTCTTGTTTGCTTTTCTCCAAACGCTGCTCCTTTTCTTTATAAGGGAGTCACTCCCTCCCCTTGATCATTTTGCTTGCTCTTTTCTTAACCTTCCCCAGCTCTGCAATATCCTTTTCGACATGAGATCAGAACTATACACAGTATTCCAAATACGGTCACACTATAGATTTGTATAACGTCATTATGATAGCGGCAATTTTGCTTTCAATCCTTTTGCGAATGATCCCTAGCATGCAATTTGGCTTTTTCACAACTCCCATGCACTGGGTTGACGTCTTCATTGAGCTATCTATTGTGACCCCAAAGCCTTGTTCCTAGTCATTCACTGCCAGTTCAGACCCCATGAGCATATATCTGAAGTTAATATTTATTTATTTATTGCCCCCCAAATGCATTTCTTTACACTTGTTTATATTGAACTGCATTTGCCATTTTACCACCTATTCACTCAGTTTGGAGATGTCTTTTTGGAGCTGTTCACAATCTCTTTTTGTTTTTAACGCCCCTGAACAATTTAGTATCATCAGTTAAACTTGGCCACCTCACTGTTCACTGCTGAGTCTAGATTCTGTGAGGCCAATAGAGGTCTCTTAACAACTCTCAGCACCCTTAATAAACCACACTTCCCATGGTGCTTTGTGGGGAAGCTATGACTACTTAAAGTGCTGTGATACTGCTTTAAATATATGGTGCAGATGGTGTCTCAACATGATATACACTGGCTACCCAGGGTCTCAGACAAGTGTCTTTCCCAGACCTACTAGAAGATTCCAGGGTTTAAGCCTTGGACCTTTGGCACGCAAATCATGTGTTCTACCAGTCCCCACTTCCTCTTTCAGCTCTTTTGACCCTTTTGAGGCTCAGACTGATTCCACTGGACCTGACGTTTACACAGATCTCTGGAGAAAGTGGTTTATGTGTGACCAGGGCGGGGGGGGGGGCACTCATGGCACTCATTCAAAATTCCAAATGTGCCTGCAAGCCTGAAAAGGCTGGAAATATACCCCGCAAGTGTCCCAGAAAAACAAAAACAAAAAAACAGGACATTCCTTTTTCTCACATGAGACCACGGCAGCCATTTTGGATGCTGTGATCTAGCGTGATTTTGCACCAAGATATCTCCCTGGAAAAGCGCTTTTTTGATGCTGCGATGGCACATGGCACCCAAAACACATGTTTTGGGGCACTGTGTCCCCCCATGTGCCTTTTGGCCTCCTTGATCTTGCGCAGGTCACATGACTCATGCGGGAGCATGGGCAGGAAGACGCACATCCGGTTTGGGGATGCAAGATGTTGGAGGGTATGTGGCAATCCCTGATCTAGACTATAACTGGCCAGGGCCGTATCCCAGTGGTGTAGATTGGGTAATTTTACCCTATGGATTGAATGCCTCATGCCTTGGCTCCACTTAAAAAACTGCTGCTAATCGGGGCTGCTTAGACACAGTGCAGCAAAATGGTGCCACTTCCACCCCAAATAGCAGGGACAGCCAACTTATTCCAGCATTATCTGGGGATAAAAATACTGTACAATGGTGATATACAACAAAAACTTTGCAGGCTATTCAAGGCACTGAAAGTCAGCTCCCTGCCTAATAATGTACATTACTCCAATTGCTTCAAAACGAGCTCAGTGGGGCTCTGGACTTCTCTCCCCAAAGCTCTACCCTAACGTCATCATCGTCCTGGCCTCTCCTGGGCAGAGCCTTGGTTTACTTCTCTGCCCCAGCATGCCCTACCTCTGTGGACGAAGCTGGCCCAATTAGCCCCGCTGCCTTGCTGATGGTTGGGGGGGGGGTAGATCATTTGCCAAAGGAAAAGAAAGCTGGGTCTCCCCTGATGTGTAAATGTCAAAGCAGAGCCTAAAGGGAGTGAATAAGCTATCCTTTTTTGCAAAGCGATTTACATAATAGCATTAGAATAATTGTGCTCATCTCTCCTTCCTCCGGTGCCTTCCCCACTCTTGCATCGCACAGCTCTGCTAATCTGGTGCCTGGCAAGCTCGCTTTCAGCTGACTCTGATTGGCGGGCTCTGGCTTGAGCCAAGGACATTCTGCTACCCTATCTGCGAGTCAATTACATAGGGGATTCGTGGCCTGTGCTCAGCATCCTGAATGGGATCGTGCCGACATGCCTGAGTTACTGTGAGGATGGGGCTCCAGTACCACTGCCTGTATAATTGTGACAACCTTTCATCAGCTTGCACGCCTCTAGTGGGCATCCGCATCAAACTTCCATGAGATGCCAGGGATTGTGTAGTGGCTTGCCTTGGTCAGAAGATTTATTGCCTGTGTAGGTCTATTCCATAGTGGCTGGTTATTGTTATTTGCTTTCATGATGTATAGGAATTAGGGCATCTTAGCAAGTAGATTCATTGACATTGGCTCCATCATTCTGCATGGAACAACAGGCACAAACATATTGAGGAAAGCCAGACCACCCATGTCTGACTCCATAGTTTCTTTAATTATCAAGACGAAAAGATAAGAAAATCTTTTTTCTCTGACCAGTCAAGATTAACTCATTCTGCGTATCACAATGGTAAATATAAACTTGAAGAAAAATAGCTGCCTTGATTATTTCAGCCATAATGGTTCTCAAATAAAACTGATGCCACCATTTCATATATACATACTCTTTTATTTGTTATTTATGCGTGCGTTTTTATTATTATTTTACAATGTGATGCATTTGAATTGAATGGGATTCGTGCTGCGATCCTAACCCATGATCTGTGCGTCTATGGTAGAGGGGATTAGGGGATTTAGCAGGCATCCCTGCACGCTGGCCAACACACACACACACACACACACACACACACATCCCCTGCAGCTACAGAAAACATAGTGAAGGAAACACTGATTGTGTACACACTCTACTTAGAAAGCACATTCAAGGCACATCTTCCACTCAAAGAATTTTGGGCACTGTAGTTTACCCCTCACAGATTTACAACTCCTAACAGCCCTTACCAAGCTACAATGCCCAGAATATGCTTAAAATGTGTTTTAAATTCATTGTGTGTATGCAGTCACTATCATCAGTGGTGTTCCCACAAGAAGTAGCCAGTGGAAGGAGCAAAATTGGGGCATGGCTGTGTGGAACTGGGACAGCCATGGACCTACTGGATCCAAACCTAGCTCAACTTAGGCCCCATCTGCACAATACATTTGAATCACTATTATACCACTTTAAACAACTGTGGCTTCCCCCAAGGAATCATGGGAATGGTAGTTTAAGAGTCCTGAGAGCTGTTAAGAGGACCTTTTCACCTCACAGAGCTACAATTCCCAAAGTTCCCTAGGAACAGGAATTGAATGTTAAACCACAGTGAATTGTAGCTTTGTGAGGGAAACAGTGAGCTCCTAACAACTCCCCACATACAAAAGAGGTTCAAAGACACTCTCAAGGCAAATCTTTAAAAAATGCAGTATAAGCACTGATAACTGGGAATCACTGGCCTGCGAGCGCTCCAACTGGAGAACAGCCTTTACCAAAGCTGTCAGGGACTTTGAAGAAGCACAAACTCATGGCGAAAAGGAGAAAGGAGCAAAGAGGAAGGTACATTTGGCAAACCCTCACCATGATCAACTCCCACCTGGAAACCAATGTCCCCACTTTGGAAGGACATGTGGATCCAGAATTGGCCTCCACAGTCACTTACAGACTCTCTGTTAAAATCGTGTTCATGGAAGACAATCTTACTCGGCTACGAGTGATCGCCAAAGAAGAAGAGGACGACATAACCTGACCTGGACCCTGGGATCCTCGTCTGAGGCACTTCTTTATGTGCCTCCTCCATAGAAAGTTCAGAGGGCGACAACACAGGGACGAGCCTTTTCAACGGTGACCTGAGTGTTCTTCTCAGGGAACACTAGCACTGCCTGGCACTGTCCTTATCTATTTTTAGGTGCCTGGCAAAGACATTTCTCTCTACCCAGGCTTTTGACCCTTAATGCGGAGGGTGGTTTTGTGGCCTCTTACAGTGGGGTGGGATCCTGTGAGCCCTGCATTTTATCTGTATGGCTCTTCTTAAGTTTTCACATGGTTATTCTTAATTGCTTTCAATGTAAGTTGTTTGGGGTCGTTCTGTGAGAAAAGTGACTAGCTAATAACAAGAAGAAGAAGAAGAAGAAGAAGAAGAAGAAGAAGAAGAAGAAGAAGAAGAAGAAGAAGAAGAAGAAGAAGAAGAAGAAGAAGAAGAAGAAGAAACAGAAACCAGGGACTGAAACTGGATTTATCTACATGCAAGTAGTGTTCTTTACTTACTGAGCAGCAGCCCCTTCTGAGGGATGGTAGATGGATATCAAAGAAAAGGGTCTCAAAGGTAATCTAATCCATACCCCCTGCCAATGCAGGAAATTCACTACTGCACCATCCCAAATAGGTGACCATCTAGCCTTTTCTTAAAAATCTTAAAGCAGAGCCCACCACTTTCCGAGGCAGGCTGTTCCACTGCTGAACATCTACCGTCAGGAAGTCCTTCCAAATGTTTAATCTTGATATTATGGGATGGCATACACATATCAGTAGTAGTCTGAATCCTTTTATCTCATAAGTTGAACCCATTCTCCAATGCCCTACCCATTGGTGCAACTGAAAACAAATCTGCTCCATTGACTTTCAAATATATGAAATCATAAAGGTGAAGGTAAAGGGACCCCTGACCATTAGGTCCAGTCGTGACCGACTCTGGGGTTGCGGCGCTCATCTCGCGTTATTGGCCAAGGGAGCTGGCATACAGCTTCCAGGTCATGTGGCCAGCATGACAAAGTCACTTCTGGCGAACCAGAGCAGCACATGGAAACGCCGTTTACCTTCCTGCTGTAGCGGTACCTATTTATCTACTTGCACTTTGACGTGCTTTCGAACTGCTAGGTTCATATCACCTCTTAATTGTCTTTCTCAAGCTCTCAGAGTTTTATTGTTGCATTTTGTTCAGCTTGATATGCTTCCTGAATTTGGAACCTAAGAGATGAAAGGCAAAGACTCTGCCTAGGCACACTGCCCCCCAGCAACCAGATATAAAAAACACATTGTTCACACCTGCACTATACCTTGAAAACACTCTTTTACCACTAACAGTTGTGTCTTCCCCAAAAGGTTCCTTGGAACTGTTATTTGTTACAGGTGTTGAGCACCGCTAGGAGACTCCTCACAGAAGTACAATTCCTAGCAGTTTCCAGATTCTTTGCTGTAAATGTATGGTATGAGTGTGACTCAAGTCCCCTGTTCCTTAATTTATTCATTTTGTTGCATAGAAAAGGGTGTAGAGTCTGTTTCTTTTCTTGCACCTGTATAACCTGGGAAGGTAGCCCATCTAGGAGAAGGAAAACTCTGGTCCTGCCTTGCAGGATATCTTCAGGAGAAGAAAATAAGAAAAAGCTAAGAAGTAAACCCTACATGCCTCCTCTTCCAGCAACTCCTGTATTGCTCTGCTTCTCTTTGGACCACATCTTGTCATCTGGGCAGCCCAGGACCTTAACTGCCTATGGTAGGTTTGCATCCCAGGGAACTCACTTCCAGGGCTGCATTAACCATTAAGCAAATTAAGCACATTCTTAGGGCATAAAGGGAAGGAGGGCACCACAGAAATTTCCCATTGTTGGATTTTTAAAACATTTTTAAACATTTTTTTAACATTAATGGTCACAAATTGCTCAGCTTAGCATTCATTTTCCCATGTATATTAAAAATCCCAACGGAACAACTATGCAACAAGGCAGGCTGGATGCCTTATTTCTACTCAGTGGCGGACCGGCCAAGGTGTCAGCTTGCCGGATGGCAAGTGGGGCCCCTTAAACATTAAATATGTTTAAAATGTTAATGATATTTTAGTAGCTTGAAAATATAACAGAAGTACCATGTCAAATCTTTTGAAATGCTTATCAATATACAAGATTCAGGCAAGTTTGATGCATAAACAAATCAAGAAGCAAATGTTTTACTTCAAAGTCTTCTAAAGATTGAAACAATATTGACAGCATTTGCTGATTTGTATACATTTGTATACATTTGAAGTTATTTACAGACGAGGGATTTAGATACTATATGTTTTCTGTATGGAGTTTAGTAAATGCAGCTACACAACACAGTTGAAAGAACAGACATTTGATAACCTTCACAGCAAGGCACTGGGGTTTATAAATAAATGTAATGACAAGATTTCACAGTTGAACATGGATGAAAATCAAACATTGAAAATTGACTCTTTGGAAACAGCATTGCCAGTTAAGAGGCAGAGGAAGAAGAAAAGAATGCGCTTATAGATAATGGGAAAAAATTATTCTAGCTAATTTTCAAGTAAATGTGTTTAACCTAAAAATGGACCGCATTGTCCAGTCACTAGATTCACACTTTGTACAACACAAAAAGTTGTATGAAGATTTATCCTGCTTGGACCCAGCAAAGTTTAAAGCAATTGTAAGGAAGGGCCGTGAAGAAGAAGCACTGGAAGGTATTATTAAACTGGCTCCACAGATCAGCAAATATTAATGTTTAATGTTGAAATTGTTTTATCTTGCTTTGAACTTTGCTGTATGGTGGATGGTGAGAATATGGATTCCAGTTCCACCATGTGTAAAATTTGTGCCAATCCTGTGTACTAAAATTTCTGGCATCCAACAGACTTCATGACAAGACATATGATCACTTTTATGAACTTTATAAAGTCATGTGCTTTGACTCACTTTAAGCTGCCAGCCAGCTCTCCTGCTATAAGCTTGCCCTCTACCTGAACAATGTTTTAGTACACAGAGGCCTTGCCTTCACCAACGTCACAAACTACAGCTCCAGTGCAACGTCACAAACTACAGCTCCAGTACTCAAGTTCAATGTGAGAGGAGATTTTCAAAGCTAAAAGTCATAAAGACAAGGCTAAGAAATTCACTGTCTGCAGAGAACTTGGAATAATACATGTTGCTATCCATTGAGAAAATGAATTGTTAGATAAATTGGATGCAGAAGCAATTATTGACAGATTTGCAATCATCTAGTGAATTCAAACGATCGCTCTGAATATAGTTGACTATATGAAACATACTTTTGAACTACCTGTTAATGTGTAAAATGTTCAATACCAGCAAACTATTTTAAAATATCCACCATTTATTTATTTTACAAAAATCAAATTTAACAATCTGTATTTACATTTAGTTTCTATTGTATACTGCCAGTAATTTGTACAATATATATAAATACTGTAATTACTATATATATATATATATATATATATATATATATATATATATATATATATATATATTTCACCCCCAAAAAGTTCCTTTTTCCACTTATGTATTTTTTGAAATATTCATTTATTTCTTACAAAAATTAAATAATACTCTTATAGTTGTGCATATAGTTGTGCACCCTTTGGCTCCTGACAATCAACATTTTTAGACCCAGTCCACCACTGTCTCTACTAAGTATAGAAGCAGATGTGTTACGGTACGTAAGATTAGTTTTGAACATCTGATCAAAGACTTTGCAATTAGAAAAGGTAGGAATTTCCCCCCCAAACATAAATAAAGTGGGAGCATAAAAAATAAGCATTATTTTCCATCCTGCTATAGCTTTCATTTCATTTCAAAAAATAAAATCTTATTTTACAGTTTATTGTTGTCTATATTTTAAATAAGATATATATGGGGGCACCAATGTCTTTTAAGTGCTTAGGGCTTCTAAAGGTCTTAATCCAGCCCTGGTCACTTCAGTGCTGCTAACACAGCGGTTTGACTTCACCCCTGAAAGTGCACAGATGCCAACATCTAATGTTAGCTGCAGTTTTTAAAACTCTGAAGCCCCATCTTTTTCTGCAACTATTCACTCTAGAGGCGAGTATCAAGAGCCGAGACAATGCATTACTTCAGCCTTCGCCAACCTGTTGCTAGATGTTTTGGATCACAACAAGCGTTGCTGGGAGTTGTAGTCCAAAACATTCAGAGGGCATCAGGTTAGCAAAACCTGCAAGACTTAAAATGAGCTCACCTGGTGGGGCAGCAGCTTTCCCCCAGAGACAGATGAAGCGTAGACGGTGCTTCCCTAGGGCAACGTTCCCTCCTCTTTCCCCAATGCAGGTTGGATTCCAAGCCAGCAGCAATTATTTTCTTTTACTTTCTCGTCCTCTCACCACCCTCACTGAACTTCCAGTTTTCTACCAGAGCAAGATCCAGGGCTGTTCAAAGCTCAAAGCTCTGTTACCTTCTTGAAACACTTCTCCGCCTCTTTCCTTCCCTCCCTCCTCTCCCCCAGGCATCAGAGTCTAGCATTCATTATGTAAGGCTGCTGAGACGCCTCCCCTCTGCCAGAGGTTTCCTGTCGGCTCTGGCCTTGATGTCTATCCTCCAGCATCAGATCTTTGCCTTTGCTGTGGTCCATGGAGAACCCAGTGAATAAGCAATGCCAGATATCTTTGGGGTCTCTTGGAGAAGCCAAGAAAACCTCTCTCTGTGCTCTGCATACATTTGCTCTTTTCATCCCTCAACCTCCTCTCCCCCACTCGATCCTCCTCTGCTTCTTCCTTTGATGATCTTTCTTTTCTCCCTTCTATACTCAAAACACTTGACACTGAAACCCTAAAATCTTGCAGCTCTCCACTACCTAGGCTAACATTGCAGCTGCATACACACCATACAGTTAAAAGCACACAGCTCCCCACCAAATAATCATGGGACCTGTGGATTACTCCTCACTGAGCTACAATTCCTGGTACCCTTAACAAACTTCAGTTTCTGGGATTATTGGCGAGTTGCTTTAAATGTATGCTGTGTATGAGTTTGGATCACCCTGTAGGGCTTCCCCCAAGCCTGGCATCTTCCAGATGTTTTGAACTACAACTCCCATCAGCAGGATGGAGAATGCCGCAGTAAGGATGCATTCTCTGGTGTGCTACATCCTCACAGCTGGTGTTTAAACTAACGTTTGGGAAAGCAAAATGCATGCCTGTTATTTCCCTGAAAAGCAGAGATGGAGACCAGCATATCCGCATAACCTTGATGTGTCAGCATTAGGAATCCTACCCTGTCTGGCATCCTTTGAGGTTTCCTTTCATCTCTAGGCCTTGACGTGATCAGCATCGCCCAAGTCTCTATGTTGCCAGTTGAAATCAACTTAGGGGTCACCCTCTCTCCCCAGTGAGTTATTTTGGTTACTTAAAAAATGACATTTGTCCTTACTTACAGAGCCTAGGGCTTGCCGATCAGAAGGTCGGCGATTCATATCCCCGCGACGGGGTGAGCTCCTGTTGCTTGGTCTCAGCTCCTGCCCACCTAGCAGTTCAAAGGCACGTCAAAGTGCAAGTAGATAAATAGGTACCGCTCCGGCGGGAAGGTAAACAGCGTTTCTGTGCGCTGCTCTGGTTCGCCAGAAGTGGCTTAGTCATGCTGACCACATGACCTGGAAGCTGTACGCCGGCTCCCTCGGCCAATAAAGCGAGATGAGCACCGCAACCCCAGAGTCATCCGTGACTGGACCTAATGGTCAGGGGTCTCTTTACCCACTTTCAAGTTGTATTTATTCTTTCCCGTTCCAAAGCTCTCTTTGCTGAAATGATCTCAGTGACCAGTGTGGTCCCTCTTGCTCCATAAAATCATGACATTGCTCTACAATATATATTTTATCCTATTCACACCTCCTGAGCTGCTTAGCTCCTCACTTGTCATACGATGGAAAACTTCAAGAACCCAACACATTCAAGAAGACAGCCCCTGAGACTCTGGTAGCTAAAGGAATGGGATGTGGGAGGGAGCCAGTTGGGGTGAACATTAGAAATGTGCATTTTCTGAGCTCCCCCATCTATTGGCGACTCTGCCGAGCTCTGCTGACACTTCCTGTTTGCTGAAGCATTTCACTTCTGCCATCTTGGATAATGTGTCCGTTTATTAGAGCCAAGAGAAAACATGCCACTTTAGATATTTTTGTCCAGTTCTCTAAGCAAGTCTGTTTGCACTTGTCATAGCAACAGGGACTCCTCAACCTGATGTGAGCAGGAAGCTGAGACAGGTCATTGGCCCATCTAGTTCAGTATTATCTACACTGACTGGCAGCAAGCAGTTCTCCCAAATTTCAGACGGGGCACTTTTTCAATCCCTACCTGGGAACTCCAAAGACTGAACCTGGGACATTCTGCATGTAAAGCAGATACTCTACCACTGAATTCTATAAAGATTTCTGTCTTCTTACAGAGATCTAGCACCGAGGGCCTTCTGGTGGTTCCCTCATTGCAAGAAGTGAGGTTACAGGGAACCAGACAGAGGGCCTTCTCGGTAGTGGCACCCGCCCTCCCAGCAGATGTCAAGGCAATAAACAACTATTTTACATTTAGAAGACAACTGAAGGCGGCTCTGTTTAGGGAAGTTTTTAATGTTTGATGCTGTACTGTTTTTAATATTCGGTTGGAAGCCGCCCAGAGTGGCTGGGGAAACCCATCCAAATGGGCGGGATATAAATAATAAATTATTATTATTATTATTATTATTATTATTATTATTATTATTATTTTATTATACATGGGGCAGGGATTTTCTCAGTTATGGAGTCCAAGCTCATGGAGCTCCCTCCTTGGAGAGGTTCTCTTGGCCCCTTTCTCCCTTGGCCTTTTTCAGGGGTTGGAAACCTTAGACTCAAGAGTATAAATGCAGCCCTCCAGGCCTCGACTTCTGCCCCTTGGGAATCTTTCCAGGCTACCTGCCTCACCAGCTTCTCTTTGCAACTTCCATGACTGATTTTGCCTATCCAAAATGTGTCCTAGAGCTCTGATAATGCCTCTTGCTTGCCTGGATGGAGGCTGTCGTAGGGGTACGTGAGTATATATAAACGTAGCCTACTATACAAAGGCAAATTTTGCATTTGTTGCCCCTCCTGCTTTTGCCTCCAGCCCTGCCTGACACTTGCATGTGGCCCCTGCGACGCTGCCAAAAAGGGAATGTGGCCCTTAGCCTGGAAAAAAAATTCTCTACTCCATTTGCCTTTTGGCAAATGCTGAAGACTTAAACAAAAATGTTAGCTTTTATCTGACTTCAGCTTTACTCCTACTATTGTGATCAGCATTACTGGCCTCTATCATTTTAATCTCCCCACCCCCACCCCAATAGTATTATATTTTAACTACTGCAAGCTACTTTGGGGGCTTTTTAAGCCAGAAGGAAAGAGGGCATGTTCTGGAAAACAAACAAACCAAGAAACAAATGCAACTCTCTTTGAAAGCCAAGTTTCTATACTTAGATTGATTTTTGGGGGGGGGGGTCTTCAGCACCACCAAACCAAAAGCAGGCAGTAGTGATTGAAGGCTTAGCTATGCAAGGGAGTTGAGGATGGGCACCTGTGTGCCGTATAAGCATCTATTCTTGTCTTAACTACTTCTGCCTTCTTAGTTCATACATTCCTTCCTACACTATAGATAGACACCGGTCACTTTCCCCTAGATCTGCCTTTAGGCTATCTATATTCTTGGTCTTGCACAGGGAGCTTTCCAGTGGATTAGAGCCCAGGGTTAGGTTTATTATATGCATATGCAGCTTCCAGACTTGGGGGCATGATGCCACTGAGAACCAGGAGCAAGGGAGCAATAAGATAGGGCTTCTGCTTTCAATGCTCTGCTTGTAGGCTTGCCGAAGAGGAAAACAGGATGCTGCACTAGGTGGACTTGGGGTCTGTTGCAGAGGGGCTCCTCTTTAGTTCTTAAGTCTCCCACTTAGATATATGCAAGAACTTGTCAAGCAAGCCTGGTGTTTCACCTCGCTTTGAGCATTCACCCAAGAGGCAACATATGCAGAGGAGTTCAGAGGTGACGGATTGAACATGAGTGGAAACACCATCGTGCAAGAGAACATGCCCGTTCCTTTTCAACCCTCCACGCTACCTGCTAATCAGTGTCGGTATTCTGGAGCTGGGCAAGTAGCGTGTTTAATATTGCATGCTCATGCGCCACTGCTCCTCACAGAGCAGCACTGATGGAACACTGACCTTCTGTGTTCATAGCAAGTACTCAGAAACGTGTTCATAATAAAGGTTCCTCAAGGCCAAGGACAGGATGGAGTGAAAAACAGAGCAGTCACAAAACCAGCTCATGCCAAATTCAGGAAACTCCCCAAATTTTCCCTTCGGATTAAAGCAATAATGGCCTTGAAGAACAATTATCAAGAGTCCAGCTGCTTCAAAAGAAAAAAAAAAACCCTTCCTGCCATTAAAGGCTGTGCACTGTTCTGTGTAACGGAGGAGGCTTGTTCAGAGGGAGGACTTCTCTATTATCTTCTGCAGCTTACCAATTAATCTGCTTCTTGCACCACGCAGCAGCACAAAGACACCTTTCTTGATGTACTGCCACGTCTACCCTAGTCTCAGCAGGTAATGCAGGATTTCATGATGGATTCTTAACAATCAAGGTAAAGACAAGCACATTTGCTGCAGGAGCACCTAGGGCTGAGGTTTGAATCCTTCGCTCCTTGTCAAGGTTCTGCTTTAAGGCTGACAAGTCTGGGAGCCCTAAAAAGCAACTCCTCTCATGAGAGAAGAGTACAAGATACGGTTTTCATGCAAGACTGCCTCCCCCGACATCTCTTGAGCATAAATCACTATCTAGTCTGGCCTAATTTTGCAGCAAAGCTAACAAGTAGATGGTTTTCAGGGCAATTACTACTAAGCATGGTACTACTTAGCAAATGCCTCAAAGGCTGTGTACACACCATACATTTAAAGACATGCCCCCCCCCAAAGAATCCTGCGGATTGTCGCTCTGCGAGTGGTAAATTGCAGTTCCCATGACTTTTGGGGGAGGGAGTGGGCTGGGTGTTTTGTATGTATGGTGTGTATGCAGTCAGTATTTTTACTCTGGGCTGGAGTTTATTCTGCATCAGAATGCATTATTGGAAAATAACATGGCACAAAGCTGACAGGAGTGGCTGAAGACCTGATGGAAAGCTCCAAAATGCCAGAGACAGCAATGAAAGTAAGCGTGGAGTCACCCGTGTGATGTCCGTGGGTATGATGATGCCCTTATGGACATACCCATGCATAAGCAAAGGCTCAGAGCCCCCACCCTCTCTCTCTGCTATGGGGTGGTGAGTGTGGTTCCCCTGTTCCCCTTTGAAAAGTCATAGAGCTGAAGGAGGATGTTGGAAGAGTGCCTCTTCCCACCACTTCCTCTTTCAGCTCCATGTACTTTTCAAGGCTCAGATCAAAACCTGAGCAGCTGAAGTGACCAAGATGGTAGGAGGGCTAGGGGTGGAATCTAGAGGACTGTAAGGAAGGAAACAGCATGGCCAGAGGGAAGAAGGTGGGGTGAGACAGGAGTCGGGAGATCAACAGAGCAGAATGCCAGAGAGAGAAGGAGAAGAAAAGGAGGAGCAGTTTGGATTTGATATCCCGCTTTATCACTACCCGAAGGAGTCTCAAAGCGGCTAACAATCTCCTTTTCCCTTCCTCCCCCACAACAAACACTCTGTGAGGTGAGTGGGGCTGAGAGACTTCAGAGAAGTGTGACTAGCCCAAGGTCACCCAGCAGCTGCATGTGGAGAAGCGGAGACGTGAACCCGGTTCCCCAGATTACGAGTCTACCGCTCTTACACTACACCGCACTGGCTCATGGGGGGGGGGAGCAAGCATACCCACCCATCATAGAATCATAGAGATGGAAGAGACCACAAGGGCCATCCAGTCCAACCCCCCTGCCAAGCAGGGTTAGCATATGCATGGTTAGCACATGCAGATTGTTACAGTAATCTGGGTCCTCTTGAAATGGGATATTTCTTTCCAACAGGTGCTCACCACCACTGACCCAAACTCCCATCAAATATCACATCCATCTCCATTGACTTCTCTCGCTGCCATGACTTACTAACAGGACTTTTTGGCCTTAGGCTTTTAATTGACTGAGCATCCAAGCATCAAGGTGTGCACCAAGTGATTAATTAAACAAGATGTGTATGCCCTGTGCAAGCCCATTTGCTATTTTACCTGCCTGGATGCTACCAAGCCAGACGTTTCCTATCAAATTGCAGAAACCAATACCCTTAATCAAGCCTTAAACAGCAATGAAAGTTGTAATGCACACAATGACCTCAGAGTTAGAGGGGTGAAACTAGGGATGCAGAGCAGGAGACTGAATTGGCCTCAGGTTGAGCCCCAGAGGGCCCTATGGTTAGCAAAGTCACTTAAGTAAAGCAGATGGGAGTCCAGAGAGACAAGAAATCCTACTAACACTTTGCTGAGCAAAAATGAACAAAAACAGTGAATAATTCAAGGAGAAAGGAACACACCGGTTTGTCTTTCTTACTTCAGGCCTTGTACGTAGCAGGAAGACATTCAACCAAGCCTATGGAGGAAATTTCCTTCTACATAGTCAATCAGGGCATGTGCTTCTTCAGCAAAGATCATTCTACTTTGCCCAGTTTCTAAGCAACACCTCTACCTGTCTCCTCTTGGCTAGTTGGTTTTAACACAACCTAATTAATCCTTAAACTGCAAACTGAATTACCCCTGCTTTCACACTTCCAACACCTACCGGTACCAGCTAGTAACATCTGCAGCACCTTGTTAAGGCTCAGACTACAATTGCCTGGTGTTGAAACAACATTTGACTTCTGCTCTTTTGGAGTCACCAGCCTAAGCCCTGCACACAGGTGTCCAGGATGCCACTGAATCCTGTATCCCTCACCTTGCAAGAACTTGGACTTCGGAAAAGGACAAAACTGTGTGTAGCAACAGACAGCTACTAGATGAAACACTGGCAAAACATGATAGAGTTGCAGAAAGACATTTCATCTTCATTCATCAGTGAGCTTAGAGTTTTCGCAAAACGTGTAATTCGCTTTCATCGCTACCCGTGAAATAAAACCCAAACACTAATGAATAAAATATGTTGTCAAATTCACTGCAAGCTTGAGCAGCGAAGAGCTACAAGAACAGCTGCGGATCTGAGGCAAGCGGGGGGCAAAGCTACCACAATGAAACATTCATGTATGTTTACTTAGGTCCTTTTGCCTTTTCCAGGTTGCCAAACCGGCAAACCAATTCATCCACCTTGCAGTTTCTGTGTGCTCCTGATACTTGGATGAAACAATTGCTATTACTGACAGGGAGGCAGGCAAGGTAGTGATAAGAGGACCATCTGTTATAGGAGATCCTCAATAACAGCTTCACAGAATCATACAACTGCTGATAGATTCGCCACTTATCACAGAGAAAACTTGTTAAATGCAATCCAATGAACCCATTGTGTGAATCAGCAGTATCCATCAGGGATTTCTACATGATTGTGCCTCTTGCGAAATTATGATGGGCAAACCTTCAAGATAAGAATGAAAACCATAGGAACTAAACTTTGGTGTCATTGATGAACTGTCATCAGTTTCAAACTTCACTTGTCATGGTGGGAGATTCAGGGCAGACAAAAGGAAGTACTTCTTCATACAGTGCAATAGTTAATAGGATTTGCTTCCACAACATGTGACCTATGTTGCCACCAACCTAGATGTATTTAAAGGAGGATTATACAAAGCCAGGTTGGCCCACCTGCCCTGCACCTGAGATCATAAATGAGAACCCTGTGTCTAACACTTTGCATGCTCTGGCAATCAGCTGATGACTGGGGCTTCCATGCACAGTGCTATTTTATAATGTAAAAGCATATCAGAACCACTCCATATATATGAAATCTAAGCAGTGTACATTACCGTATGTGCAATTTAAAAACAATTCCATTAGAACAAAATACAACCTAAAACATATATAACAACAGTATAAAAACAAATTGCAACAATCAAAGCAAATAAAATAAAATAACAACACTGGGGATTTACAAAGAGAGGGGTTCAATATTATGGTCCAAGGAAAATTATGCAAAAGAGGGCCCTTGGCATCACTGTAATGTCAGGTGGTTGACAGGTATGTGTCCCCAGTTACCTGTCATACTTGGCCTATTGTGGGCCGGGGTGTGTGTGGATAGGAATTGGACCTGCTGATTCAATCCAGTTCCTCACACCTGGAATAGGGTGTTCTATCATGTGGCAAAACCCCATCCTCTGTGCATTTGAAATCTCCTTGTACTTCAACCACTTTGCCCACAAAGGCCACATCCGCACCATATATTTAAAGCACTATTACACCACTTTGAACAGTCAAGGCTTCTCCCAAGGAATTCTGGGAACTGTCATTTGTTAAAGGGTACTGCGAATTGTTAGGAAACCTCTCTCGCTCTCACAGAGCTGCAGCGTTCAGAGCTCCTTGGGAAGAGGGATAGATTGTTAAACCACCCTGTAGCACTGCGGGAGGGGGATAGAGGCCTCCTGATACTTCTCAGAATCCTTAAACTACATTTCCCAAAATTCTTTGGGGGAAGGCTTGGCTATTAAAGTAGCATCACTGTACTTTAAACATAAGATGTGGATGTAGATGGAACACTCCTTCCCAGCTCATCTCATTCTGGGCCATTATGTTACTTACTGCTTTCCTCGGCTGTCAAGATCAGAGGTTTTTACTCCCATGCTACTTTTTGTGAGGTGGCCTTTGAGCTCTGCCCTGGGAGACAAGTGTGGCCAGAGCATTAATTAAGCAGCAGAGGTTGGCAGGTTAAGCTGACAGCATAGCAGGAAGACAAAAAGGAGGGGGGGAAGGGGAACGGCTGAGAGTCCTCAGATAGAATAAATCATCCCGTAGCTGACCGCTTGCTCCACACTGAACATATTATCATTGCCTGCTGACATCCTATAAACTCCGTTCTCCTTGCATTTTTAAAACAGAAATTACTTTCCTTGACAAGCTCAGGGGCCTCAAGGTAGCTCCTGCAGGGCTTTGAGAAAACATTTTCCACGCTCCCGCCCATGCAAAGCTGTACATTCAGCTGACTGTTGCCTGTGCCATGAGAGGGAGGGGAGGAAACCAAAAAACATAGCCACTTCACGTCATCCACCAAGCAAAAGTTTTCCTTTCTCCTCTGCAAATTTATGGTGGATTAGTCTGTCTATAGGGACGCAGGTGGTGCTGTGGGTTAACAACAGAACCTGGCTTGCTGATCAGAAGGTCGGTGGTTCGAATCCCCGCGACTGGGTGAGCTCCCGTTGCTCGGTCCTTGCTCCTGCCAACCTAGCAGTCCAAAAGCACATCAAAGTGCAAGTAGATAAATAGGTACCGCTCCAAGCGGGAAGGTAAACGGCGTTTCCGTGTGCTGCTCTGGTTCGCCAGAAGCGGCTTTGTCACGCTGGCCACATGACCTGGAAGCTGTACGCCGGCTTCCTCGGCCAATAACGCGAGATGAGTGCCGCAACCCCAGAGTCGGTCACGACTGGACCTAATGGTCAGGGGTCCCTTTACCTTTAGTCTGTCTATAGATCTGCGAACTGCCTGAGATCTTGTGACGAAGAGCCGTATATAAATTTAATAAATAATAATAATAATAATTATTATTATTATTATTATTATTATTATTTTAAAAATCATAGAATTGTAGAGTTGGGAGGGAATCTTTTGCCCAACGTGGGTTTTGAACACCCACAAGCCTGAGAGCCATCCCAGCCCTTTCTCTTATGTTGACTGTCTTATATTTGCCCAGCAAGCCCTCACTATATGTACTGAGGCTATCAGCATCCTGTTCTTAGGGACTGATGAAACTGCCCCTTACTCCTCAGTTTTGCAATGTTAAGTTCAGTTCCCCACTATTAATTTTTAAAATTTTTGTTAAAAAACAAAAACGGACAATACGCACAAAGTGAGAAACAAACAATAACAACAACAGAATAATGTGAGTTTAACACAAGGAGCTTTCAATAATAAAGCTAAAAGAAAAAAGAAACAAATTAGGAGTTAATAAAATAGATACGATATATAATTATAAACGGGGTATAAAAACACAAGAGAAAGGCTTTCATTTCTGGGTAAGTTTGCCTCCAGCTCTGAGCAGCATTTAGCAGTAACAAGCAAGCAAAAGAAGCTTTGAGGAAACAGCTCCCAGTTTCAACCATAAACTGGAGACATAAAGAATTCATCTCAGAGATAAATTCAGAAAAAATGTGACAAGGTTTGACAAGCATTTGTAATTTGTATAGTTCCAGTTTTGGGAGCTCTGCCCTTAATAAATAGGCAGCTTGTTATGGACAGAGTTTGTCCATATATTTTGTTGCTGTGAGCTATTTCTCGTAAGAAATGAAATCCCAACGGTTAACTGAAATTTGCCCAAATGATGAATCATAGATGATGTACTCATCCCTTTGATAGACTGAATTAATCAATGTGCCTTCCATTGCTAGAGCGCAATCCATGTTGTCTTTGAGTTGGCGATGCTGGACAGGAAATTTTCTCTTGCTATTTAACCATGAAGCCTGCAATCGTAAGCAGACCTTCTAGGAAGCTGACAGAGTAGCCCTGTCTCCCACAGTACTGTCTGCGCTGAGTGATAGCAGCTCTCTGGGGTTTCAGAAAGGGGTCTAACCCAGACCTACCTGGTGGCGCCAGAGACTGAACTTTCCACATGCAAATCAGTTACTCTAACACTGAACTATGGACCTTTCCCATCACTCAGAAGCAGATCTCATTGAACTCAGAAGGCTTTATTCCAGTTTACAGCACATAGCCTCAGACTACACACGAAACCAAGGTGACTAGACACACAGAAGCAGTTCCATTTGGGCAAACAGGGCATTGCTCCACCAAGCTCAATATGCCCTCAGCCAGCTCCTTCCTGCCTCCCTTCTTATTTACAACCAATCTAGTGGGTAACACTACTCAACAGCCCTCTCCTCCTCCTTAGTCTCAGAGTCGTAGAACTCAGCAGAGAGGAGTGTGGGGAGAAAACAAGAATTGATTTGCTCTGCCTGCCATTGAGTCTGGCTCCACTTACTGCTGGGCTCTCTGCCTTCTTCCCTTCAAATCCTAGTGGGCACCAGCCCACTTCAGGCACTAACTCTAGTAACACTGTCAAAGCTGTGAATGGCTGCACCTTCTACCGTGTTCCATGTTTTAAAGGTGGCAGCACAAAACACAACACAAGCAGAACTGGGGAACAAGAGATTTTTCTGACAGCCTGCACGAGGACTAGGAAACCTTGGCTCTGCATTCAGCTGCCCTATGTCACACGTGGTGAGTTCCCATATGGTTTGCAGTATATCTCTGGGCAGAGGGGTATTCTTAGGCCCTGGACTGGCCCTGTCCACCTAGCTTTGTGGATGGATTTTAATGGGTAGGAGGGAATACATTAATTACAATTTATCCCTCCAGGAAGTCATGTGTGTGGGTTGAATGGAGTTTTAAATCCCATTGTTGGCAGCAAAATTAAAAGCATGGGAATTAGGCTGCAAAGCCTCCGTTTGAGCAAATCCAGCTAACGAAGTAAACTGGCTTCCCCCTTCTTACCCCACTTAACAAAGAGTCAGGCAACAACTTGTAAAGTAAGTTTAAAAATAAGATTTACGTACTTTATAATCATGCATTGGATCACGGTAAGGAAGCGGGGGGAGGGGACGACTATGCAGACAAAATACCAGCTTCAAGCATCTGCCTGTAAAAGAAAAACAGAAGAAGAAGAAGAAGAAGAAGAAGAAGAAGAAGAAGAAGAAGAAGAAGAAGAAGAAGAAGAAGAAGAAGAAGAAGAAGAAGAAGAAGAAGAAGAAGAAGAAGAAGTGCTACATGCTCCTTTCTCTCCAGGAAAGGAGGGGAAATGACATCACACTGTGCCCTCTCTATCAAATGTATTTCTATGATCTGAATATCTGCCTATCAGCAATACAACTCTGTGGACTTAGCCCCTTCTCTTGCTAACCAGCAATTTGTTAGGTTTGGCTGATAGCTCTGACTAGTCTGGTCACTGGGCTGTTCTAGATAGTAAGAACTACAAAAGGCTTCTTGCTTGGGCTGAGACTTTCCTGAGGAACTCTGATCCTGCATGGCTCTGGGGTCTTTAGCTTTGAAACCTGAAATCCTTATCTAGCCCCACCTCCATGGGTCAACCTTTGACAGAAAGGCAAGACAGCTAGGGATGGGGAGGAAGCCATTTCAGTTCACCTTTAAAGGCCAACATACGGTACTTAATTTTGCACTTTCTGAAAAAATATGCAAACTGAAACACAGCCCTCCTTCAAAATTTCACACTTCTCCGGATTTTGCAAAACAGTTCTGTAGCCAAATGATATGTACAAAAATGCATACAAAAAGGGGGGGGGTTTACAAAATGCACGAAAAGACAGGGATGGGGAAACCTGTGACCCTCTGGATGTTGTTGGGCTACAACTTCCATCATACCTGACCACTGACCAATGTGGGTGGGTCTGATGGGAGCTGGAGTTCTGCAAGATTTCTAGCCGCTGGGCCAAAAGCTCAATATGCTTTAGCTGCCATCTTGGGCTAGGCTGCCCTACCTGGCTGCTTTTCACCTGCTTCACTTCCCATCTCTGCCAGCTCTCGTCCACCTGGTGTCAGCTCCTCTTATACGCTCCATTTAACCTTTGCTCAGCAGCCTCAAGTCACACGCACAGCAAAGGTCTCCGAAATGCCAGTCCAGGGCCCTGTGAGAGGCATGTTGCCGTCACTTGGCCAGAGAAGACAAAGGAGAATGTCAAGTGTCTATCTCTACCGCCCCTGTATCTTGAGGTAGAGCAGATGTGAAAGGAGACGGCATTCTATAGGAGGAAGAGATGGGAGAGAGTCCGACTGTGCTGTGAGGTTACCATACAAGGTTGGAGACAAAACTTGGGTGGGGTTGGAGGCAGGTGGGGTTACCTCCCTTTCTGCCCCACCATCCTAGCGCCACCAGGTAACCACAACCTGCTTGCCTTCTTATTCACGCAGTGCCATGTCAACTTCCACCTTCCTTCTCAGTCTCAGTGTTGCTCTAGTGGAAGTCAACAGGCAGGAGGAAGATGGGGGCCAAACCAGAATTAGCTGGCTCTGTCTTGAAGCAGTTCTGGCTCCACATACTGTTGGTTTTCCTTCCTCGTGTCTCACCAGTCCCAATGGCCACCAGCCACCACTGCCCCTTTCTTTTCTTGACATCCACATGAAATTAGGCCCAGGGCCTCATGGAACTGAGAGCCACAGGGCACTCCTTGGGTGCTTCTGGACCAGTGTTTGTCATGGGGCGGATGTTGCACATTTTTCAAGACCACTTCTACACTATTCATTTAATGCAGTATTCATTTAATGCAGTCATGGTTTCCCTCAAAGGCTCCTGGGGGTTGTAGCTTGTTAAGAGCACTGAGAATTATTAGAAGAGCTGCAATTCCCAGAATGCCCCCCTGGGAAGGGGGACTGGTTGATAAACCATGCTGGAAACTGTATCTCTCTAAGGGAAATAGGAGTCTCCAAAGACCACCCTTAACAAACTACATTTCTCAGGATTGTTTGGAGGAAGTATGACTATTAAGGAGTGCTTTAAATGTACAGTACAGTAAACTGGAGCGTTCATAAACTGAAGCGAACTTTCCCATTGAAAGTAATGGAAAGTGGATTAATCCATTCCAGATGGGTCCGCGGAGTACTTAAACTGAAATGTTCATAAACTGAAGCATGGGTGTAATTGGTTCTGGAAGTCTGTTCATAAACTGAAGCGTTCATAAACTGAAGCGAACTCTCCTATTGAAAGTAATGGAAAATGAATTAATCCGTTCCAGATGGGTCTGCGGCGTTCATAAACCGAAAATTCATAATCCGAGGTGTTCATAAACTGAGGTTCCACTGTACAGACTCTATACAGTGCCTGCCCGTATTCCCCCGCCCCTCACATTTTATTTAATCCAGATTTACTCTTCCCAGGGGAGAATCCAGTAATTATTATATTTTTTAACAACAGCAACAATGACACAGTTGTCAACAACATGTTTGCAACATCTGAATGGTCTGTTTGTGATATGGAGCCCCTGTGTGAAAGAGCCCTTTGATGATGATGATGATGATGAATTAAATTTACAAGTTGCTTTTTTGCTACAGCAACCCAATGTGACTTACAATATTTTAAGCAAAAAACAAACACATACATACATTAAAACCAGCATTAAAAAAATCTAAAAGACAATTTTATTTTTTTAAAAAAATTAAAGCATCCCACCCGTGCAAAAAGGCCATAGTTAAAAGCTAAATGCTTGATTAAAAAAAAAAATATTATTATGGCGTCAGGTGAGCATCCCTGTTTAAGTGGTGGCATAGTTGATGTGCTAACAATGAGATTTTATTTTTATTTTATGGAGAAGGAAGGCTAAGTTTGCGTTAATTCTTGCCACTATTTTTCTCTTTTTTCCCTTTTTTACAGTGTCGGTTCCTTAAAAAAGCCTCTAGAATTTATTTATGAGCACACAATTTGTCACAGTGCAGCTGCAAGCAGGATTTGTGATTGGGTTTTAAATTGGAGAAGAGGATGTTTTGTTGTCTTTTCCCTTCTCTGTGTTTGCAACCTTTATCAAGTCATCCCCCCCCCCCCCGCCCACTGCCATTCTTTTAATGTTGCATTCCCCAGCTGAATGGCTGAGGATGGTGTTGCTCTATTTGTGAGGATTTCACAGAAATCCTTTGAAGCAGCCTTGGCACCAATTAGGGCTTACAGTGGCTTTGGAGGCTTCTATAAATAACATTTCTGATGAGCCAGGTTCCTTTCTAATGCTTTGACACATTTTCCCCTTGGGTTGCTAGCATATATTTCACTCTGGGTTTTTACTCATTTCATTTACATGCCACCCTTCCTCTTAGAGGTTTCCCCTCCCATTTTATCTTCACAACAACCCTTTGAGGTAGGCCAGGGGTAAACTAGAGATTTACCAATTTCCCCCCCCCCTCACATCCTGCCTTTTTATTGTGAAGATTCCTGAATAAGGATGGAATGGATCAGTCTATTCAAAGTCTGTGTCAACTCTTTTTGTCACCTGTCATCTTGTTTCTGCATAAATCTGTGATTTTTTTTTTAATCTGCCAAAAAAAGTTTTAAATTATGCATTTTAAACGCATTTATACACATTTTATGCATTTAAATAATGCATTTTATAACATATTTTCTCACAAAATACACATATCTTAATAAATTAATTCTAAAACTTTGCATTTTAAATATTGCATTGTTAATTTATTCATTTTTGAGCCCAGAGACTTGGAGTGTGAAATGTGGTTGATAAGCATACACATTAATACAAGTAAAGCACATATTTTCCACAGAGAATACTGGGAACTGCAGTTTGTTAAGGGTGCTGGGAATGACAAACTACAGTTCCCATGATTCTCCGGGGGAAATCACGTGCTTTAAACATATAGCTGACATTTCGACCTGCCTATTAACTCAGTAAGTATGGATTAAGTCAGTTGTATCAGAATTCACAGTTGAATTCCACAAGCATGCCTATTCCCAAAAGGATTATCATAATACAGTGGAACCTCTACTTACAAATTTAATCCGTTCCGAATGCACATTCGTAAGTAGAAACATTCGTAAGTTGAAACGAGGTTTCTCATAGGAATGCATTGGGAATGGATTAATTCGTTCCAGGGCCTAGAAAAGGGCACTTTAAAGGCCGGTGGGAGGCCGGCGGTGGCGGCTGCGAGGGCCTGATCCGGCCCTATGGCCGGATTGGCAGCTGGGGGGGCGGCGGGAGGCCAGCAGCTAACCTGGAATCATCCAGATTTTGTGGACTAACTCCAGTTAGTCACAGCCAGCACAAATTGTTGTGTATTGAGTCAAAGGATTTTATATCTGTATTATTATTGTCTGTATTTGCATTAGGATAAAGTAACTGCCTTTTGGTCCCAGAGGGTACAGCTACTATTGGTTCATTTAAGCTGCTGTATTTGGATCCTCTGTCTTATTGGTTTCCTCCAAAAGGCAGCACTGTGATTGCGTGATATTGTTCCCTCCAAAATGTATCCCTTCCTAGCTAGTCCCCTGTCCCTATAAATGTAGCTTTCCTCTCCTCAGTCTTCAGTCTTGTTCACTTTAATAAAGAGCTGTTACTAGAGAACTGTCTCCAGCATGTTTTGTCAAGAGAGCTGAAATCACAAACCCCACGTCACAACAACTGGCGACGAAGGTAGGATCCGGAATGCTGAGGAGCGGTTAAACACAACCCTGCCTCAGAGTCCGGATTGCAGCTGAGAACAAGACTCACTGGCCAGCTGAGAAGACGACCCTGCCCGCTAGGACAATGGAGAGTCCAAGGGTATTGGAGCCCTTCCAGCCATCAGAGCCCCACACCTGGGAAGACTACGTCGAACGCTTCGAGTTCTTCGCAGTGGCTCAAGGGATCACCGATGCCAGCAAAAGAAGGGCCACATTCCTGAGCTACTGTGGGCCCGAGACCTTCAAGCTAGCCAAGGCATTACTTGCTCCAGCGAAGCTGAGTGAGACATCTCTCCAAGATATTCTTGCCTGCCTAACAAGCCACTTGGCGCCTACTGAGACCAAGATGGCCCGGCGGATGGAGTTCCATAAGAGGCAGCAGCATGCTGGGGAGTCTGTATCCGCATTTCTGGCTGAACTCCGGAAGCTCGCTCAGCACTGCGGCTTCCAAAATCTGGAAGAGACTCTCCTGGATCGGTTTATTGGTGGTCTGAGCAGCAAGAAAGCCAGAAGACGCATCGTGGCTAAAGAAGAGGTTACCCTTGCTTCAGCCTTGAAGGAGGCCACCGCCACGGAGAATTATGAAAGAGAGGAGCTTGATGCCAGTCGCAAGGCCACTAAGCCACAGATAGAAGTTGCGCATGCCATGGACGAGCTAGAGGCTACTCCAAGCCAGAGCCCAGTCCGTGGGGTTGAGTCGGTGCGTCAGGCCTGCACAGTGCACAGAGATCGCCGAGGCAGTTGCCCAGGTTGTGGCGGAAACCATGAAAGGAAGAATTGTCGTTTCAGGGATGCTATCTGCCGGACGTGCGGAAAGACGGGTCACATCGCCAGGGTCTGTAGATCGGCGGCGTCGGGAGCGACAGGAGCACCTAGACTGGAGCATCGCAGACCGCCCACAGCAACTCGTTTTCTAAAGGACTGCCACTACGTAACGGAGATCAATGGGAGGGCCGTGCAGTTTCCAGCGCAAGGCAAGGCACACGTCAAGGTGAAGATTGAGGGTCAGCAGTGCGACATGGAGGTGGACTCCGGATCTGCATTCACCATCGTGTCAGACCAGACCGCGAAGACATTCTTCCCCAGGGGTAAGTTGCCCCCTCTGGAGCCCTTTCCGGCAACCTTGCAGTCGTACTCAGCAGGCCGCATCCATGTTATGGGAATGTGTGCCGTGAGAGTACAGTTCCGGGACAAACAGGCTGTACTCAAACTGGTGATTGCGAAGGGCAGTCGCCCCAGTCTCCTGGGCACTGACTGGTTCCCTGCCCTGGGACTGAGTATCTCAGGGCTTAATTCAATCCAAACCTGCCCTGAGATGAGCGAGGTATTATGCAAGGAATTTGCTGGTCTCTTTAATGGAAAACTGGGTTGTTATAAAGGGCCCCCAGTTGACTTCGAGTTGGACCCCGGGGTGGCTCCAATCCGACTCAAACCAAGGCGAGTGCCATTTGCACTGCAACCCAAGATCGAGGCAGAGCTGGATAAATTGGTCAAGCAGGGAGTTCTCTCACCCGTGGACTCTGCTAAGTGGGAGACTCCAATCGTCACGCCCCTTAAAGCAAATGGGGAAGTCAGGATATGTGCAGATTACAAATGTACTATCAATAAGGCACTCAGGGGAAACTCATACCCCATTCCAGTTGTATCACATCTGTTGGCTAAACTGGCTGGGGGCAAGGTGTTCGCCAAAATTGACCTGGCACAAGCTTACCAACAGCTGCCAGTAACCCCACAATCAGCGGAAGCACAGACTATTGTCACACATAAAGGGGCGTTCAGAGTTAACAGATTACAGTTCGGAGTTTGTGTGGCCCCAGGGATTTTTCAAGGGCTCATGGAACGCCTGTTAAGAGGTCTGCCGGGGGTCTTGCCATTTTTTGATGACGTTTTGATTGCTGGAAAAGACCCACAGGAACTGGTTGCGCGTGTCCGTGCAGTGTTGCTCAAGTTCAAGGAGGTGGGGTTGCAACTGAAAAAGGAAAAATGCAGTTTTGGGGTGCCAACGGTGGATTTCTTGGGGTTTAAAATTGATGCATCAGGCATCCACCCCACAGATGCTAAGATTAAGGCCATCATCGAGGCACCACGACCACAGAACAAGACGGAGTTGCAGTCATTCCTGGGACTTATTAACTTTTATCATTCGTTCTTACCCCAGAAAGCTTCGGTAGCTGAACCATTACATAGACTATTGCAGAAAAAGAATGTGTGGCGATGGGGGCGGGAGCAGCAGAAGGCTTTTGACTCCTTGCGAGGAATGCTGAGTAGCAGGAGCGTCCTTGCTCATTATGATGAGTCAAAGCCGCTGGTCCTGGCATGTGATGCCTCTCAATACGGTCTGGGGGCTGTGCTGAGTCATAGGGAACCGGATGGGTCGGAAAAGCCCATCTCTTTCTATTCCCGTACGTTGTCGCCCACGGAGCGCAACTATGCTCAAATTGATAAAGAGGCACTGGCTATTGTGTCCGGAATCAAAAGGTTCTATGATTATTTGTACGGTCGCCAATTCTCCATTGAAACGGACCACAAACCACTGTTAGGGTTGTTCAACCCAAACAAACAAACGCCACAAATTCTCTCCCCCAGAATGTTGCGTTGGTCAATATTCCTGAATGGGTTCCAGTACACCTTGACCCATGTGCCGGGGAAACAATTGTGCCATGCTGATGCGCTGAGTCGCTTGCCCCTTCCTGGCGGGAGCAATGAGGATCCTGCTCCGGCGGAGCACATTATGATGCTAGAAACACTTCCGGGGGCTCCTGTAACAGCTACGGATATAGCTGAGAAAACGAGGAAAGATGCTGTTCTCTCCCGTGTGCTCACTTGGGTGGGGAGGGGGTGGCCAGGTGGTCCGCATGAAGAAAAATTCAGGCCTTATGCGACAAGGCAGCACGAATTGTCCATGCATAAGGGTTGTCTCCTATGGGGAGATAGGGTGATCATCCCAGCACCACTGAGAAACAGGGTTCTTGAGACGCTTCACATGGGACACCCGGGAATGGTCAGGATGAAGTCGCTAGCCCGATGTTATGTGTGGTGGCCTGGAATGGACCAGAACATAGAACAATGGGTACGAACATGCAAGGCATGCCAAGAGGTGCGGCCAGAAGTGGCCAGAGCACCAGTCCACTGGTGGGAGCAGTCCAGGACTCCCTGGAGCCGGCTGCACATAGATTTTGCGGGGCCATTCCAAGGGAAGGTCTTTTTAGTTATCGTTGATGCATATTCCAAATGGTTAGAAGTGGCGATGGTCCCTAGCATGGCATCAGCTGCCGTAATCAAGGTGTTGAGGCAGCTGTTTGCTACCCACGGGTTACCTGAGACCATTGTATCAGATAATGGGGCAGCTTTTGTATCCCAAGAATTCAGGGCATTCTTGGCTGATAACTTCATAAGAGGGGTCACATCCGCGCCCTTTCACCCATCCTCCAATGGGCAGGCTGAGCGCATGGTAAGAACAGCCAAAGAATCCATTGCGCGCTTAATGGAGGGTAACTGGTCGGCTCGCATTGCGCGAATGTTATTTTTGCAGCATGCGACGCCGTGTACTGCGACGGGCAAGTCGCCAGCCGAGCTGCTCTTAGGTAGAAGACTGGTAACGGTGCTGGATTATGTCCACCCAGATAAAATGCCAAACCGTAATTCAAGAGCAACCCCCCAGGCTGAGACTGACACAACAAGGTATCTCGCCCCTGAAGATCTGGTCTGGGTGAGGAACTATTCACGAGGTCCGCGGTGGGTGGCTGGTGTGATCACCCGGGCTAGTGGACCTGTGTCCTATTATGTGACCTTGGAAAATGGGCAAGTTTGGAAGAGACATATAGATCAGCTGAGGCGCCGGGCGCTCAGCAGGGAGGAGTCAGATAATTCATCCCTGGCTAATGACGCACAGCTGCGAGACCAGAGTGAAAATGGTCCAGAGGTGCAGTCACCAGGGGCTTCAGCAAATGAACCAGGGTCTGCTAGTCCTCATGATGACGAGGTACAGGTCGGGGACCCTGAGATGTCTGGGACTCCCTCTGTTCCTGATGAAACCCCTATAGCAGCCCCTCCACCACAGGTAACACCCAATCCAGAACCTGCAACACCTGTTGTCAGGAGATCAGGTAGAAGTTGTAGGACCCCACAGTACCTGAGGGATTACGTCTGCTGTGCTCACTAGGGGGGGAGGGGTGTTGTGTATTGAGTCAAAGGATTTTATATCTGTATTATTATTGTCTGTATTTGCATTAGGATAAAGTAACTGCCTTTTGGTCCCAGAGGGTACAGCTACTATTGGTTCATTTAAGCTGCTGTATTTGGATCCTCTGTCTTATTGGTTTCCTCCAAAAGGCAGCACTGTGATTGCGTGATATTGTTCCCTCCAAAATGTATCCCTTCCTAGCTAGTCCCCTGTCCCTATAAATGTAGCTTTCCTCTCCTCAGTCTTCAGTCTTGTTCACTTTAATAAAGAGCTGTTACTAGAGAACTGTCTCCAGCATGTTTTGTCAAGAGAGCTGAAATCACAAACCCCACGTCACAACACAAATGTTGTTAGATATTAATCATTTCAGGTTAATAAATATCTTGTCCTTATCCTGGAACAAAACAAAACACCAATCTTTTCCTTTCCTTACTAGATCAGTTATGGGTTGGTTCCTCAAGTTCTTGATGATAAGACTCAGTTCCCTTTTCTGTACCGAATGGTCCCCAAAGAAGAAAGTCAATACTTGGGTATGGTCAAGTTGCTCCTGCATTTCAGATGGACAAGGATTGGCCTCTTAGCTCCAGAGAATGATGACGCAGAAAGATTTATGAGTGGCTTGACACCTCCAATGATCAGCAATGGGATTTGCATTGCTCTATCAAAAAGAATTCCAGAAAAGAATCTGTATCAAATGTTCAGTTTGAATGAACCATTTGTCCTATGGAGACAACTGGGCGTATTTGTTTACTATGAAAATACTCGCATGGGGTGGGTTCCAATCATGGCGCTACAAGAAGCACTTGGGGGACAAATTGGGCCAAAAGTCTGGATCACAATAGGTTTAAAGGACATCAATGTGTTTTTATCTTATTCCCCTAATTTATTCCAGCACATCCACGGGTCTTTGTCCTTCATAATGAAGATGGGGGAAAGGACTAAGTGTGACTACTATAAGCCATCTTCCTATATTCTTCATCACTTCTGGCAGAAAGCATTTCATTGTTCATATTCGAAACATGTGATGTCTGTGAAATGTTGGAGAAGATGCACGCAGAACAAGAAACTGGAGACGCTGCCCCAGGAGGAGCTGGAGAGAGCCCTGTCTCAAGACAGCTACATCACTTACTTCAATGTCCAAGCTGTGGCACATGCCTTAAATGCTGCCTATTCAGCTACATCAAAGTGGATGTTGGTGGCTGGTGGAGGAGACAGGTTGGAACATCAAAGGCTACAGCCATGGCAGGTATTTTCTCTCCCTTTCTGCAAACGGCAGTACATTGCCCCAAATATGATATCAAATTTACAAATGAGACCCATTTCTGAGGCAAATCCAATTCATGAGGCTCTTGGTAGAGGTAAATAATAATAATTGCTCATTATGCTTATATGAGAACTCTCTTCCCAGTGCAATGCTTCCTCCACCATGCCCAAGTAAATTTATATTTCAACATTTATATACAGCTATTTGTCAAAAGAGAACAGGATAGTTCTTAATACAGTAAAACAAGATAATAAAATACAGCTCATATCAATTTTGGAAACAAAACTACAGATAATATAATACAAAATACAAAAAGATCTAAATGCTAAATGTGTAAAGAACTTAACCGGGTAAAAAGATTTGTGATTTTATATAAAACGTGGTCTATAAATGGGTTTTTTAAGTTAGTAAGTAAGTAAGTAAGTAAGTAAGTAAGTAAGTAAGTAAGTAAATAGAATGCCTGAAAAAGGCATACCGTTTAGTTGAGCTATCAGAGGCAGATTTGGCGCTGTGGGTTAAACCACAGAGTCTAGGGCTTGCCGATCAGAAGGTCAGCGGTTCGAATCCCTGCAACGGGGTGAGTTCCTGTTGCTCGGTCCCAGCTCCTGCCAACCTAGCAGTTTGAAAGCATGTCAAAGTGCAAGTAGATAAATAGGTACCGCTACAGTGGGAAGGTAAACGGCGTTTCCGTGTGCTGCTCTGGTTCGCCAGAAGCAGCTTTGTGATGCTGGCCACATAACCCAGAAGCTGTCTGCGGACAAACATCGGCTCCCCTGGCCTATAGAGCGAGATGAGCGCCGCAACCCCAGAGTCGGACACGACTGGACCTGATGGTCAGGGGCCGCTTTACCTTTTACCTTTAACTGGTTTGCCCTGTGCTGGGCACTGAGCCAAGGAGTGTGCTACCGGTATAGGGCATCACAACTCTACTGCACATGCAGAATGGAAGGTGAGAAGTGAGGGGCACCAAATTCTGGGCTTGCACAGGGTGCTACTGAAATTGGGAAGACCAAAGTCCACCCCTGGCCCCAATTCGTAACAGCTCAAAGTGAGCAATGCTGAGGTAGTCAGTATAGTTTTGTATTTCCTTAATGCTGCTATATCCTTTCCATTTCAGCTCCACCTTTTTTTAAGAGAAATCCCATTTCTGAATACTTCAATGGGCAGGCTATATTTGGATGAGAATGGAGAGCTGCCATGCAACTACAATATTGAGAACTGGATTATGTTTCCCAATAAGAATCGTGTTAGAGGGAAAATTGGGAGCATAGAGAGGGGAGCCTCCCCAGACCGAAACTTTATCATTAATGCAGAAGCCATTGTCTGGCCCCAACAGTTTAACAAGGTATGAGACTCCTTATGTCACATGACAAATATTAAAATCCAATTAGTACTTAGTACTTTATATGGACGCGGGAGGGGACGCGGGTGGCGCTGTGGTCTAAACCACTGAGCCTAGGGCTTGCCAATCAGAAGGTCGGCGGTTCAAATCCCCACGACAGGTTGAGCTCCCGTTGCTTGGTTCCAGCTCCTGCCCACCTAGCAGTTCGAAAGTACGTCAAAGTGCAAGTAGATAAATAGGTACTGCTCCGGTGGGAAGGTAAACGGTGTTTCCGTGCGCTGCTCTGGTTTGCCAGAAGCGGCTTAGTCATGCTGGCCACATGACCCGGAAAAACTGTCTGCGGACAAACGCCAGCTCCCTCGGCCAGTAAAGCAAGATGAGCGCCGCAACCCCACAGTCATTCGCGACTGGACTTAACTGTCAGGGGTCCTTTACCTTTTACAGTACTTTATATGGAACTTCAACTAAAATCCTTTTCACAAATATTCCATTGAATAATGTGCTGTGCTGGAAACTGCTCTTCATAGTTTGTGATGCACCAGCATCTCTTAAGTTTATGTAGAAAACGTGTAAAGGTAAAGAGACCCCTGACCATTAGGTACAGTCGTGACCGACTCTGGGGTTGCGGCACTCATCTCGTGTTATTGGCCAAGAGAGCCAGCCTACAGCTTCCAGTGCTTTCAGACTGCTAGGTTGGCATGTTTATACTTGTCTTTAAATATTTTACACTTTGAACTTAACTATATGGGCAAGGAATTTTCTTAACCATGCACTCTGAAAAAGGCTGACAACTGGAGAGCAAGCATACTCTGATTTTCTGCTGGAATATGCTGCTGGAGGTACAGGTAATCTGCTGACCACACTGGTTAAGGTGTGACATGCTATCAGGAACAGGTTGTGGACCCAGTATAACAGGTTATGGGCCCAGTAGCTCACAAGTATAATGTAGACTTTACTTGGGTTCTGACCTCTGATGCCAAAAATTGTGTAGGGGGTAGGACTTAGGAAATCATAGTTCAAATTCCTGCTCAGCCAAAACGAACCTCACTGGGTGACCTTGGGCTAATTACATTATCTCTGCCTAGTATAGCACACAAGGTTGTTTTTAGGGGTGGATACAATACTTTTCTTTTTAGTTAATTGGGAGAAAGGTGGTGTTAATATTAACTAGTGACAATAGTCACAGTATTAATACAGTGGTAGAAGAGAAGGGCTCTTTACCACAATGTAGTGGCACCCTGTCTTCCCCTTCTTTCCCAGGACCCAGAACTCTTAGGAAAAAATGTAAATAATAATAATTCAGGAGACATTTTTTAAGTTAGCCTTGTCAGGTGATGGTCTATTTAATAACTGCTCTTTATCAGTGTGTTTCATTGCTGCATTTTGTTTTAGCTATTATTCTGCCATTGTTTTTGCCTATTCTGTCCATTGCCTTGAGCATAAGTTTCTTTAGAAATGATAGGTATAAATGTTGAAACAAGCAAGCAGACACACCAAAGATGTTTCCCTTCCATGCTGTTTTGCATCAAAAGTGCTTCCCTGGAAAAAAGGCACATGGGCTCAGTGAGATCCCCTTCAGTACTCCTTAGGCACAGATGCTCCTAACACTTCACCCTTGATGAACCTTCTTCTCTGCATGGTTAGCCTGTGCCTCTCTCCAGGTGTACCAAAAGCTGTCTGCCGGGATATACCAAGGTGGTTCAAGAAGGACAACCACAGTGCTGCTATACTTGTGCTCCATGTGCGGAAGGGGTGATCTCCACTGAGGAAGGTGAGTGAATCAAAGGATAGGAAATTCCTTAGGAGAATATAAATAGGGTGAAGAATCATTCAGGGAGACTTTCTGTGAAGATTCTAAAAACACTTCTGAGCATTTATAAAGAATTTTGCCTCCTCTTCCCTAATAAACAGGTGCCATCTCCCCCATAAGAATCTTTGCCCCCCCAAAAAAGTAATTGAACAGATTGTTTGGTTACAGGTAGGTAGCCGTGTTGGTCTGACGTAGTAAAAAAAAATATCAGAAAAAATCCTTCCAGTAGCACCTTAGAGACCAACTAAGTTTGTCATAGGTATGAGCTTTCGTGTGCATGCACACTTCCTCAGATACACTGAAACAGAAGTCACCAGACCCTTGTATATAGTGAGAGGGTGGGGAGGGGTATTACTCAGAAGGGTGGTGGGAATGGGTGATTGGCTGATAGGAGTGGTAAACCTGTTGATTACTGTTAACGACTGTTATTGACTGCAATTGGTCTTGCAGGAAAAAGCAAGGGGTGAGGTAGCTAAAGAAAGCTTTATCATGTATAATGAGATAAGAATCCAGTGTTCTTATTCAGACCAGATTTCTCCATGGTTTTAAGCTTGGTAAAGGTAAAGGGACCCCTGACCATTAGGTCCAGTCGTGACCGACTCTGGGGTTGCGGCGCTCATCTCGCTTTATTGGCCAAGGGAGCCGGCATATAGCTTCCAGGTCATGTGGCCAGCATGACAAAGCCGCTTCTGGCAAACCAGAGCAGCACATGGAAACGCTGTTTACCTTCCCGCTGGAGCGGTTCCTATTTATCTACTTGCATTTTGACGTGCTTTCGAACTGCTAGGTTGGCAGGAGCTGGGACCAAGCAACGGGAGTTCACCCCGTCACAGGGATTCGAACCGCCGACCTTCTGATCGGCAAGTCCTAGGCTCAGTGGTTTAACCACAGCACCACCTGGGTCCCATTTAAGCTTGGTAATGAGTTGCAATTCAGCAACTTCTCTTTCCAGTCTGTTTCTGATTTTTTTCTGTAATAAGACAGCTACTTTGAGATCTTGTTTGGTTGTACATGATGCTGAAGCCACTCTTTCCCCCTTCAGATGCAGACCATTGCACCAAATGCCCAGAAGATCAACATCCAAACAAGGACAAAGATCAATGTGTCCCCAAGATTATCACCTTCTTGGCTTATAAAGAAAAATTGGGGATCATCTTAACTTCGGTTACCATATTCTTGTCTTTAACAACAGGCATTGTGTTAGGAAGCCTCCTATAGTGAAACTCCTATAGTGAGACTCCTATAGTGAAAGCCAACAACCGGGACATCTCCTATATACTCTTCTCCCTTCTGCTTTCCTTTCTCTCCTCCTTCATCTTTATTGGGAGGCCAAGGAAAGGGACCTGCCTTCTCCGACAAACAACCTTCAGCATCATCTTCTCAGTTGCCGTCTCTTCTGTTTTGGCAAAAACCATCACTGTAGTTCTGGCCTTCCTGGCCATAAAGCCGGGGAACAAGCTGAGGAGATGGCTGGGGAAAAGTCTGGCCAACTCCATTGTCATTTGCTGTTCCAAGTGATCATCTGCGCCATCTGGTTGGGAATCTCTCCCCCATTCCCAGACTCAGACATGAGGTCCCAACCTGGGCAGATCATCCTGCAATGCAACGAAGGGTCTGTTGCCATGTTTTATGTTGCCCTTGGCTACATGGGCTTCCTGGCAGCCATCTGCTTCACAGTGGCTTTCCTAGCAAGAAAGCTTCCAGGGTCCTTCAATGAAGCCAAGCTGATCACCTTCAGCATGCTGGTCTTCTGCAGTGTTTGGGTGTCCTTTGCGCCCACCTACCTGAGCACAAAGGGGAAGTACATGGGAGGCATGCAGGTCTTCTCTATTTTGGCCTCCAGTGCTGGGCTTCTGGGCTGCATCTTCATTCCCAAGTGCTACATTATTGTACTCAGGCCTGATCTTAATACAAAGGAGCATCTGATGACAAAAAGTAAAGATGGCATCTAATTCTTAAAGTACAGTGGTACCTTGGTCGTCAAACTGAATCCGTTCCAGGAGTCCGTTCAAATCCCGGAACCGTTCAAAAATGAAGGCGCAGCTTCCGATTGGCTTTAGGAGCTTCCTGCACTCAATCGGAAGCCGCGGAAGCACGTCAGACGCTTGGCTTCCAAAAAAATGTTCACAAACTGGAACACTTACTTCCGGGTTTGCGGCGTTCGGGAGCCAATTTGTTCAGGAGCGAAGCCATTTGAGAACCAAGGTACCACTGTATTCTGTTTTGACAGTTGATGGTGAGCACAACAGTAATGCTAGCTATGTAGTTGTCTGTAGAATATACGGTAGCTCCTTGAAATTCAATCTCTCTTCATTTTGCCTAAATCATAAATGATGAAAATTAATGCAGAAGGACTCCAGCAACCCCACAGCTTTTAAGCTTAATGTTCAACATGCATGGTTTCATCATAGCCTGATTCCCACTTGATTCCACTGGTGGAATGCTCTCCTTAAGGTGACCGGCCTGGCGCCTTCGTTACATATCTTTAGGCATCTGGCAATAAAATTCCTCTTCATCTAGGTCTTTAGCTAATTAAACACTCTATTGTCTTTTAAACTGAGGAAGAAGAGGTATTGGGTGTTGTCATTTCATTGTACGGTTTGTTGTGTATTTTTGTTCCTTTTCCCATGAGGTTTCTCTTATTTACATAAGATCTGCCATAATTTCGAGGTTACACGACACTACTTTGCAAGAATTTCCATCACTGAGGGCTTCGTGTTTCTGGGGCCAGATGACTGGCTGAGGGTGCGGGGAATGAAACCTGTTGTTTAGGATCAAGGGCAATGGGCCAGGCTCATAGAGAGTTTACATGACACCTCCAAGGGCTTTTTTGCAGCCGGAAGGCGCTGGAACACAGCTGTGCCTCTGGCTCACAAGAAGACCCTCCCTGGAGTGCAAAGGGGACATCCTCTATGGGCTCTGCAGAGGGTCTTCTGCCGAGAGTGAGTGTGGTGTAGTGGTTAGCAGCAGTAGACTCATAATCTGGTGAACGGGGTTCAAGTACCCGCTGTTCCACTTGCAGCTGCTGGGTGACCTTGGGCTAGTCACACTTCTCGGAAGTCTCTCAGCCCCACCCACTTCACAGGGTGTCTGTTGTGGTGGAGGAAGGGAAAGGAGATTGTTAGCTGCTTTGAGACTACTTAGGGTAGTGGCTGGACATTGTTCTCGAAGCTACGAACATGAGTTTGACCAAACTGCAGGAGGCAGTGCAAGACAGGAGTGCCTAAACAACAACAAGGGTAGTGATAAAGCGGGATATCAAATCCAAACTACTCCTCCTCCTCTTCTTCTTCTCATGAGCCAGAGGCACAGTGGGGATTTGACGAGGCTCTTCAGCCTCCCTAACAGCCTTCCAGGGCCTCAGCTCAGCATGCTGTCCTGCCTCTCTGGCAGGTGATATGCATGGAAAAAGCTTCCCTGTGCATCAGCTCTGCCCATCCACAGAGCTGCCCTGTCCCTCCAGCTTGCATGCACATGCGCAAGCTGGAGAGCCCTTAAATCAAAAGGGGTTTTCAGTGCCCACAAGCAAGGTTAGTCAGAACTCAAAACCACAACTCATGATCAGGAATAAATCCGCCATGTAGAGGAGTTCAGGCCCGTGCAGAGCTTGTCTGAGACTCAGGGTGGGAGTCTTGTTAGTATAAGGGATGCAGGTGGCGCTGTGGTCTTAACCACTGAACCTATTGGGCTTGCCAGTCAGAAGGTCGGAGGTTTGAATCCTCTGGGTGGTGGTGTCCCAGCTTCTGCCATCCTAGCAGTTTGAAAGCACACCAGTGCAAATAGATAAATGGGTACCGCTGCAGCAGGAAGGTAAACGGCATTTCCGTGCACTCTGGCTTCCACCACAGTGTTCCGTTGTGCCAGAAGCAGTCTAGTCATGCTGGCAACGTGACCCAGAAAGCTGTCTGTGGACAAACGCCACCTCCCTCACCCTCAAAGCGAGATGAGTGTCACATGCCATAGTTGCCTATGACTGGACTTAACCGTCCAGGGGTCCTTTACATTTAACACCCCCCCCCCATTGTTAGAATAAAGTTACAGGTAGGTAGCTGTGTTGGTCTGATGTAGTCGAAATAAAATAAAAAAATTCCTTCCAGCAGCACCTTAGAGACCAACTAAGTTGTCATTGGTATGAGCTTTCGTGTGCATGCACACTTCTTCAGATACACTGAAATGGAAGTCCACAGAGGTTTATATGTGGTGAGAGGGTGGGGAGGTATATCTCAGAAGGGTGATTGACTGACTGATAGCTGTCAATGACTGTTAACGACTGCAAATGGTCTTGCATGAAAAAGCAAGGGGTGAGATGGCTTTATCATGTATAAGGAGATAAGAATCCAATGTCTTTGTTCAAACCAGGTCTCTCCATGGTTTTAAGCTTGGTGATAAGTTGCAGTTCAGCAACTTCTCTTTCCAGTCTATTTCTGAAATTCTTTTGTAGTAAGACAGCTACTTTGAGATCTTGTAAAGAATGTCCTGGGAGTTTGAAGTGTTCTCCTACTGGTTTCTTTGTCTTGTTGTTCCTGATGTCAGATTTACAGTATGTCCATTTATCCTTTGGCATAGGGTTTGGGCATAAATAAATGGACATAAATCTGACATCAGATGGTTGGTTTTCGGAACTGGGGCCATGATTAAGAGGGACGGCCGGGGGCATTCGTACTGTGGCGCTAGAGGTGAAATTCTTGGACTGGCACAAGACGAACCAGAGTGAAAGCATTTGCCAAGAATGTTTTCATTAATCAAGAACAAAGTTGGAGGTTCAAAGACGATCAGATACCGTCGTAGTTTCGACCATAAACGATGCCAACTAGCGATCCAGCGGTGTTATTCCCATGACACGCCGAGCAGCTTCCAGGAAACCAAAGTCTTTGGGTTCCAGGAGGACTATGGTTGCAAAGCTGAAACTTAAAGGAATTGACAGAAGGGCAGACCCAGGAGTGGAGCCTGTGGCTCTGGTTCTTGTGCCGGTCCAAGAATTTCACCTCTAGCAGCACAATACGAATGCCCCCGGCCTAGTTGATTTTCCCCTTCCTTTTTTTAAAAAAAGTAATAATCCAATATGGTTAAGAATATAGCATTTTTACTCATTCTATAAAAGTAGGGAGACAGAAGCTGATGGTGTTAATCTGAATTAGTTGTCCTTACTTCTGCTTGTAACTAACAATAAGTTGGAATTAACTCAAGGCATGTTGCTATCTCCTCCAGAGGTTTATAAGCAATGAATTTTATTATTTCTGAGTATGAATGTTTGTTTGTGCATGTGCTTTTATAGGTATACAATGGTACCTCTACTTACGAATTTAATGCGTTCCGAACGCACATTCGTAAGTTGGAAAAAAATGTAAGTCAAATTCCATAGGAATGCATTGGGAGAAAAATCCGTAAGTCGAAGCAACCCTATCTAAAAATTCTAAGTAGAAAAAATCCTATCTAAACCGCATCCAAGATGGCAGACGGAGCTCCGTTCGTAAGTACAGTGGTACCTCGGTTTATGAACACAATTGGTTCCGGAAGTCTGTTCATAAACTGAAGCGTTCATAAACTGAAGCGAACTTTCCAATTGAAAGTAATGGAAAGTGGATTAATCTGTTCCAGACGGGCCTGCGGAGTACTCAGCCTGAAGCGTACTTAACCCGAAGCATGGGTGTAATTGGTTCCGGAAGTCTGTTCATAAACTGAAGCATTCATAAACTGAAGCGAACTTTCCAATTGAAATTAATGGAAAGTGAATTAATCCGTTCCAGATGGCTCCGCGGCATTCGTAAACCGAAAATTCATAAACCGAGGTGTACGGGTCTGTACATTGATAAAAAGGATGCATGGAAGACCCAGGGATAAAGACTGATCGAGCAGGATATTCCTGGATTAAAGAATTCAGTGAGTAGGGTGTTCTTAGTCCAAACCAGGCTTCTGACATGTATCTGATGCACAGATCTACAGGCCTTGCTACATGTGGTAAACAAGCACATTGCAAGCTAGTGGAAATTGAGTAGCCATTTGGCTAAAACATTTGGTTCAATAGATCTGGGTAAAAGGACATCTGTTAATCTTCTTTCTTTCCCTGCTTGCCTTTGAAAAGCTGATAAACCTGTTTTCTGCCAGGGATTCCTGGGGCTCTTTCCTGTCTTTAGAAGTAGTCTCTTTGAAGTCCAGGAAGCCTTTTTAGCATCTAGGTGTTAGTTCCAGATCTTCCCAACAGTATCAGGTATAAGGTGGGAGGAAACCTGGGAGGGGTTTTAGAAACTAGGATGAATTCTATTGGATGATTTGAATCTTTGTAACCTTTTGATATTGTAATAAAAAGATCTGGCGAAGGGAAAGAGAGATGCACTTTCCCTCCCAGAGATTTGCTGGTTGAATCTCTGTGTCCTTTGTTTTATTCTCCATGTGGTTTTGCCACACCGAGGTGTTCATAAACCGAGGTTCCACTGTAGAGGTACCACTGTACCTGATTATATTCCACCTTTCCACTGAAAGGTAACTACACGAACACACATTTAACAAAATGTATTACTCTGACCCCGACAATAATGCTTGAAGATAATGCTTTAATACACCTAGAAGTTACAAGGAAAAGGTGGGACACCCCTGGAACAAAGAAAGGAAATGCCTCATTACCAACTACAATCAGATTACCCAACTGCTTCAAAACAAAAGCGATGAATCTTGGCCCTCTTTCAATAGCTGCTTTGCAGGATCTGGCCCAGGGTCCATGGAAGGGCACCATCTCATATCCAAGAGCACCAGCCAGAAACTTGCAGGAGTTCACAAGCAGCACATGGTGTTCAGGCCTGTCCCTGCTTTTCCCACACAACATGCTTCCTTAGATAAGAGTGTCACCCTATTAGCCCGTCCTTTTGTCTGTTTTCAAAGATGGGATGAGCTTCAGAGAGGCTTCAGAGAGGGGGAAGAGGAAGGGAAGGGAATATGGACCTAGGATTGCGGTGGTTTAAATGAAAGCAGCAAAAGAAGCTCTCCACACCACTGATTTCACCAGGCAGCTAGCCCTGTGAGCACTTGACGGGACCATCGTGACAGCTGGTGTATGATTCCTCCCATGTGAATTCTTGTAGGAATTCCATGAAGTTGAGCAACAACGGTGCTCTAATTAAAGTGCTGTCCTCATTACAAGCATCTAAATATTTCTTTCCTCTTGATCCACATATGCAAAATGAGTTGTGAAATCTGACCAAATCTTTTCCCACATTCCAAGCATATATATGGTTTATCCCATGTGAGTTCTTTTATGACAAGTAAGGCTAGATCCATGTGCAAATCTCTTTCCACACTCCAAACATTGATATGGCTTCTCCCCTGTGTGGATTCTTCGATGAGATGTAAGGCTTGAGCTGTGACGGAAGGTCTTTCCACAGTCAAAACAGGTACACTGTTTCTCCCCTGTGTGAATTTTTAGATGTATTGTAAGGCTTGATCTGCGAGTGAAGCTCTTTCCACATTCCAAGCATTTATATGGTTTCTCCCCTGTGTGGGCTCTATTATGTGAAGTAAGGTTATTACTGTGAGCAAAGCTCATTCCGCACTCCCAACATCTATATGGCTTCTCCCCTGCGTGGATTCTTTGATGCAATGTAAGGCTTGAGCAGTGACGGAAGGTCTTTCCGCATTCAAAACAGGTATACTGTTTCTCCCCTGTGTGAATTTTTAGATGTATTGTAAGGCTTGATCTGTGAGTGAAGCTCTTTCCACATTCCAAGCATTTATATGGTTTCTCCCCTGTGTGGGCTCTATTATGTGAAGTAAGGTTATTACTGTGAGCAAAGCTCATTCCGCACTCCCAACATCTATATGGCTTCTCCCCTGCGTGGATTCTTTGATGCAATGTAAGGCTTGAGCAGTGACGGAAGGTCTTTCCGCATTCAAAACAGGTATACTGTTTCTCCCCTGTGTGAATTTTTAGATGTATTGTAAGGCTTGATCTGCGAGTGAAGCTCTTTCCACATTCCAAGCATTTATATGGTTTCTCCCCTGTGTGGGCTCTATTATGTGAAGTAAGGTTATTACTGTGAGCAAAGCTCATTCCGCACTCCCAACATCTATATGGCTTCTCCCCTGCGTGGATTCTTTGATGCAATGTAAGGCTTGAGCAGTGACGGAAGGTCTTTCCGCATTCAAAACAGGTATACTGTTTCTCCCCTGTGTGAATTTTTAGATGTATTGTAAGGCTTGATCTGTGAGTGAAGCTCTTTCCACATTCCAAGCATTTATATTGTTTCTCCCCTGTGTGGGCTCTATTATGTGAAGCAAGGCTACTACTGTGAGCAAAGCTCCTTCTGCACTGCAAACATTTATATGGCTTCTCCCCTGTGTGGATTCTCTTATGTGAAGTAAGGTTACTATTCTGAGCAAAGCTCATTCCGCACTCCCAACATCTATATGGCTTCTCCCCTGTGTGGATTCTTTGATGCAATGTAAGGCTTGAGCGGTGACGGAAGGTCTTTCCACAGTCAAAACAGGTATGCTGTTTCTCCCCTGTGTGAATTTTTAGATGTATTGTAAGGCTTGATCTGCGAGTGAAGCTCTTTCCACATTCCAAGCATTTATATGGTTTCTCCCCTGTGTGGGCTCTATTATGTGAAGCAAGGCTACTACTGTGAGCAAAGCTCCTTCTGCACTGCAAACATTTATATGGCTTCTCCCCTGTGTGGATTCTCTTATGTGAAGTAAGGTTACTATTCTGAGCAAAGCTCATTCCGCACTCCCAACATTTATATGGCTTCTCCCCTGCGTGGATTCTTTGATGAGATGTAAGGCTTGAGAGCTGACGGAAGGTCTTTCCACAGTCAAAACAGGTATACTGTTTCTCCCCTGTGTGAATTCGTTGATGCGATTTAAGGGTTGAGTGGCGATTGAAACCCTTTCCACATTCTAAGCATTTGTATGATTCCTGTCCTGCGTGAATTCTTTCATGTGATTTTAGGCCTGAGCTGTCACTGGAGCTCTTTCCACACACCAAGCATTTACACAGTTTCTCCTCTGTGTGGATTCTGCAGTGTGAGTTCAAGCTAGATTTACCTTTCAATGTTTTGCTGCATAAAGGGCTCTGATTTGTTCTCTTTCCCTTGTGATGTTTTTTCTGAATGGGGTTTCGATGCATGTTATCAGGCTGCGTAAGGCGGCCTTTATTTCTCCCATTTTCTTCTAGGCTTTTCATCTGTGATCCTGTTTCCTCTTGATCATGAAAGGTCTTTCCTTTGACTTCATGCTTGGGTCTTTCTGATGAGACCTGATAACAATGACTGTCCTGTTCACCACCTGCTAAAGTTAAGGGAATATGACAATTAAAAATGTAATGCAAATCATAATCCTAGTGAGACTTTCTGGATCTTCTAACAACTTCTAACAACAAGAACAACACCCTGCCCATCTGACTGGGATTCCGCAGTGTGGGAAAGAAGTGTGGGAAAGAAATAAGATGCTGTTAGAGGGTAAAACACCTTGGTGGATATCACCAGTAGAGGTAATAATGATTAAAAAGTTGAATATGGAGGGGAGGAGGGCCACTTATGAAGAAATGTTGATAAAATCTGATAGAGGTTGGAAACTAAAACCATTTGAAGAGATTCAGGAGGAATTGACAGGATGGTTACAATACCATCAGGTAAATGACATATTGACGAAAGATAAAAAATTAGGATTTGAAAGTAAAAAATCCAAATTTCAAACAGAATTGTTGGGAGGCAGTGTAAAGTTATTGTCAAAAATGTATAATTTGTTGCTTGAATGGTCTACAAAAGTTGAATTGACAAAAGAGGTCATGATAAGGTGGGCAAGAGATTTTGGGTATAATATTGAATATGAAGCGTGGTTGAAACTATGGAATGAAACATTGAAATTCACTGCATGCACTGCATTGAAAGAAAATGTTATGAAAATGATGTATAGATGGCACTTAACACCAGTTAAACTAGCAGAAATGTATAGAACAGGTAGCAAAAAGTGCTGGAAATGTCAAGTGAATGATGGTGAATTTTATCATGTGTGGTGGACATGCGAAAAGGTTAAAAAATATTGGGAACAAATATACAATGAGTTGAAAAAAATGTTTAGGTACACTTTCCCCCAAAAACCAGAGGCTTTTTTATTGGGTATAATGGGTAGAGAAATAGCTAAAGAAGACCAGAGACTTTTAATGTATGCTACAACCGCAGCAAGAACTTTATTAGCCCAAAAATGGAAATTACAGGAGCTACCGACAGTCGAGGAGTGGAGGACGAAGATGATGGACTATGCAGAACTAGCTAAGCTGACCCACGGGATCCGTTACCGGGGGGGGGGGGAAGTTCCAAAAAGAGTGGTGTAAGTTTGTGGAATATATTGAGAAGAACTGTAGAAGTTTGAGGACACTTGCAGGACTAAAATAAATCCTGCGAATTGACTTTGAATAAGTAGGCTAAAGAAACTGCAGGACTAGAGCGTAAAAACAAATCCGAAAGACGGAGGGAGGGGAGTCTTTTCTTTTTTCTTTTTTTCTCTTTCTTTATTTTTGTTATCATTTTTTGTTAAATGTGAATGTAGGGGTTAGTGGATGTATTTGTTAAATGTTTGTTATTTGATGTGGTTATGTGTGGTTATGTGGAAAATTAATAAAAATTTCTTTGGAAAAAAACAACGTTCCTTTCCTGGCTATATTTAATCTCTGCCAACTCAGACCTTTGGCCCTGCAGCCTTCCTTGTTTTCTTACAAGGGGAGCTTCCTCACTCCCAGCATCCCTCCATGTCCCCATCTCCATTCTCTGCAACTCACCAGATCTTTCTGAGGGTCCTGGGAGGAAACGTTCTAAGGTTCTGGGAGACAGCCTGACTAGATCTACCGTCCATTTTCCTCCTAGGCTTTTCATCTGTGATCCTGTTTCCTCTTGGCCATGAAAGGTCTTTCCTTTGACTTCATGCTTGATTCTTTCTGATGAGACCTGAGAACAATGACTGTCCTGTTCACCACCTGCTAAAGTTAAGGGAATATGACAATTAAAAATGTAATGCAAATCACAATCCTAGTGAGACTTTCTGGAACTTCTAACAACTTCTAACAACAAGAACAACACCCTGCCCATCTGACTGGGATTCCGCAGTGTGGGAAAGGAGTGTGGGAAAGAAATAAGATGCTGTTAGAGGGTAAAACGCCTTGGTGGATATCACCAGTAGAGGTAATAACGATTAAAAAGTTGAATATGGAGGGGAGGAGGGCCACTTATGAAGAAATGTTGATAAAATCTGATAGAGGTTGGAAACTAAAACCATTTGAAGAGATTCAGGAGGAATTGACAGGATGGTTACAATACCATCAGGTAAATGACATATTGACGAAAGATAAAAAATTAGGATTTGAAAGTAAAAAATCCAAATTTCAAACAGAATTGTTGGGAGGCAGTGTAAAGTTATTGTCAAAAATGTATAATTTGTTGCTTGAATGGTCTACAAAAGTTGAATTGACAAAAGAGGTCATGATAAGGTGGGCAAGAGATTTTGGGTATAATATTGAATATGAAGCGTGGTTGAAACTATGGAATGAAACATTGAAATTCACTGCATGCACTGCATTGAAAGAAAATGTTATGAAAATGATGTATAGATGGCACTTAACACCAGTTAAACTAGCAGAAATGTATAGAACAGGTAGCAAAAAGTGCTGGAAATGTCAAGTGAATGATGGTGAATTTTATCATGTGTGGTGGACATGCGAAAAGGTTAAAAAATATTGGGAACAAATATACAATGAGTTGAAAAAAATGTTTAGATACACTTTCCCCAAAAAACCAGAGGCTTTTTTATTGGGTATAATGGGTAGAGAAATAGCTAAAGAAGACCAGAGACTTTTAATGTATGCTACAACCGCAGCAAGAACTTTATTAGCCCAAAAATGGAAATTACAGGAGCTACCCACAGTCGAGGAGTGGAGGACGAAGATGATGGACTATGCAGAACTAGCTAAGCTGACCCACGGGATCCGTTACCGGGGGGGGAAAAGTTCCAAAAAGAGTGGTGTAAGTTTGTGGAATATATTGAGAAGAACTGTAGAAGTTTGAGGACACTTGCAGGACTAAAATAAATCCTGCGAATTGACTTTGAATAAGTAGGCTAAAGAAACTGCAGGACTAGAGCGTAAAAACAAATCCGAAAGACGGAGGGAGGGGAGTCTTTTCTTTTTTCTTTTTTTCTCTTTCTTTATTTTTGTTATCATTTTTTGTTAAATGTGAATGTAGGGGTTAGTGGATGTATTTGTTAAATGTTTGTTATTTGATGTGGTTATGTGTGGTTATGTGGAAAATTAATAAAAATTTCTTTGGAAAAAAACAACGTTCCTTTCCTGGCTATATTTAATCTCTGCCAACTCAGACCTTTGGCCCTGCAGCCTTCCTTGTTTTCTTACAAGGGGAGCTTCCTCACTCCCAGCATCCCTCCATGTCCCCATCTCCATTCTCTGCAACTCACCAGATCTTTCTGAGGGTCCTGGGAGGAAACGTTCTAAGGTTCTGGGAGACAGCCTGACTAGGTCTACCGTCCATTTTCCTCCTAGGCTTTTCATCTGTGATCCTGTTTCCTCTTGGCCATGAAAGGTCTTTCCTTTGACTTCATGCTTGGGTCTTTCTGATGAGACCTGAGAACAATGACTGTCCTGTTCACCACCTGCTAAAGTTAAGGGAATATGACAATTAAAAATGTAATGCAAATCATAATCCTAGTGAGACTTTCTGGATCTTCTAACAACTTCTAACCACAAGAACAACACCCTGCCCATCTGACTGGGATTCCGCAGCTTACAGCATATATAAAACATTGTAAAACATCAAACATTAAAAACTTCCTGATACAGGGCTGCCTTCAGATGTCTTTCAAAAGTTACGTAGTTCTTTATCTCCTTGACATCTAAAGGGAGGGCATTCCACAGGGACAGTTCGATTACCGAGAAGTGACTTCGTTTCTTGCTGTGAGGAAACCAGCAGAAGACCCTCAGAGCTGGACCTCAGTGTCTGGGGTTCAGCGATGGGGGTGGAGATGCTCCTTCGGGTCTACAGGGCCGAGGCCATTTACCGCTTCAAAGGTCAGCACCAACACTTTGAATTGTGCTCAGAAACGTACTAGGAGCCAATGTATATCCTATAGGACCAGTGTTATATGGTCCTGGCAACTGCTCCCAGTCACCAGTTGAACTGCCGCATTCTGGATTAATTGTAGTTTCCGAGTCACCTCCAAAGGTAGCCCCAAGGAGAGCACAATGCAGTAGTCCAAGCAGGAAATAATCAGAGCATGTACCACAGTCTGTGTGCAGCAAGGGTCTCAGGCTGTGTACCAGATGGAGCTGGTAGACAGCAGCCCCAAAATCCTGACTCTCCCCATGTCACCATTAAAAACGTTCCTTGCCTGGCTATATTTAATCTCTGCCAACTCAGACCTTTGGCCCTGCAGCCTTCCTTGTTTTCTTACAAGGGGGGCTTCCTCACTCCCGCATCCCTCCATGTCCCCATCTCCATTCTCTGCAACTCACCAGATCTTTCTGAGGGTCCTGGGAGGAAACGTTCTAAGGTTGTGGGAGACAGCCTGACTAGATCTACCGTCCATTTTCCTCCCTCCATTTGCTTTGATTGAAGAACTCAGATGCTGCAGGTTCCTGGGAGGGAGGAATAAGCAAAGGGAGCCTGAGAGCTGGTGAATGATAACCCAGCCTAGGTGTGGAGCTCCCACTTTCCTTGGTAAAAGAGGGGCGCCTTCCTCCTGAACCCCACCATGCGAGGAAAGTGGAGTCATTCCACCATTAAAAACTTCCCTTATTTTTATTGTTTTTAATATTCGGTTGGAAGCCGCCCAGAGTGGCTGGGGAAACCCAGCCAGATGGGTGGGGTGTAAATAATAAATTATTATTATTATTATTATTATTATTATTATTAAATAATAATAAATTATATTATTGTTATTATTATTGCCAGCTTAAAGCTGTGACAAAGCTGCCTCCCTGTTCCTTGTCGTCCTGCAAACCACCACCACCACCCCGCCTTTAGGGGAAGGGGCTGTAGTTTGAGGGCAGGGCATCTCCTCAGCAGCCAGAAATCCCAAGATTCAGTCCCCAGGCAGGGCTGAGACTCCATGGCCAGAAATCCCCAGCAGAAATTGCCAGTCAGTGTCAACAATAGTAGCCCCGGTGGAGCAATGGTATGACTCTGTATAGGCAGCTGACTGTGCTTGAGACCCCCAGCACTTCTGCAGCAGGTGCTGGTGGTGAGAAACTAAGGCCATTTTAGGGCCAATGGTTTTCCTCTTCCCATCCTTAAAGTCTTCACTCCTTCATCTTTCCCAACACCTTGGTACCTTCCTAGGGCTGGTCTGCTATACAGAGAGACTGTGCCCTCCTTGGATGCCTTCCTCCTGAATCCCATACAGGGAAGGCATCAAAGAAGAAAAAATAACCCATGCCACTAGGGAGCCTTCTCCCTTTCAAAAAATCTCCCTCTTATTCCCACCTTCCAAAGAATCTCCCTCCCTCCCAGCTTTTCAAATGCAGGAGGGTGTGACAAGCCAAGGAGTCCTCTGTAATAATATGATTGCTGCCTTTAACCCTTGAAGAGCCAGTAACTCTCCCACCCCAACCCAAACTGTATGGTGCTAAGGATATTGCGGGTTCTGCCCATAGGGACCCAACTAAGCGCCCCCCCAACTCCTTGCCAGAGTCCCTTGGAGTAATCTGACCACACCCAAAAGCAACACGTGGCTAATAATGTATTACCAATAATTTGATCAAGCCATAATATTTACAAATCATAAACATCAACCTATGATACAGGCATAGTTATGCAAAAGTTCATAGGAAAGAAATAACAGGCGTAACCAATCGCTATCAGGGAACACCACAATGGAGGCAAGTTGCCTTTCAATAGTCAAAATCCAGCAATATTGCAGAGATAGGTGCTCCAAACGTAGGAATAATGTATTCAAAGTGCTATAGAACGCAGCAGCAAGCAGAACAGAACAGTTTTTCTAGGGAAAAATTCGTAAGCACGCACCAGGTTTTTTTTAATTTGTAAGCCGAATTTTTCGTAAGTAGAGTTATTCGTAAGTCGAGGTACCACTGTAAATTGTAGTTTTATATTTGTTATTATTGTTAAAAGTGGAAACTTAAGGATCAACACCTTATGGATCGCCTCTCCTAATATTAACCCAGACCCTGTGCTTGTCATCTGAGGCTCTTCTCTATGTTCCCCATCCCAGAGAGGTCTGGAGGGTGGCAACAAGAGAAAGGGCCTTTTCTTTGGTGGCTCCCCAATTGTGGAACGCTCTCCGCAGAGAGGCTCACCTGGCGCCTTCATTACATGTCTTTAGGCACCAGGCAAACACATTTCTCCCTGACCCAGGTCTTTGGCTATTAAATAATCTATGGCCTGTAAAAGTTTTGGGGAGATCTCCCTCAGATCTTTGGATAAAGGGTGGTATATAAACTGAATTAACAACAACAACCTGCAACAAAATGTCGCAGTGCATGTCCAGCTCCTAGCAGGGGTGCTGCTGCTCAAGGGTGCCAGCCCAACATGTCCACCTCTAGGATACTTTGTCAGCCAGGGGTGGAGAACTGCTTTCATACCAAGGGCCACATTCCTATCTAGGTAACCTTCCAGGGGCCACATCCAAGTGGTGGGTGGTGCCTGAGAAAAAAGTGGACCAAGAAACAAATGTACACTGTTTCCTCAGCACACACTTCTCATCCCACACACTGCCTTTATTTTGCCTGGCTGGAGTGTGTATTTGAATTCTGACAAGGCTTCTTGCTTGCTTGCCTGGATGGAAGACACAATGGGATGTGTGACTGTGTATAGAGACTCAGCCTACTGCAGAAAGGTGAGATTTGCATCAGCTGCTTTACCCATGGATCCCGAAGAATCGGTGTTATAGGATACCATTGTATTATACCACTTAGAAATCTTGTAGCAGCTTTCTGCACCCACACAGAGCACATTACAGCAGGCTGACTATTGTCAGAAAGTTTTTCCTGATGTTAAGTCCATCTCTCCTTCCTTGTGACTTGAATCCATTGGTTCAGGTCCTAGCCTCTGGAGCAGGAGCAAACAAGCTTTTTCCATATTCCATGTGACAGCCCTTGAGATATTTGAAAATGGTTATCTTCATTTCCAGGCTAAATATACCCAACTCCTTCAACCATTCCTCATAAGTCTTGGTTTCTAGACCCTTGATCATCTTCGTTGCCCTCCTCTGCACTTGTTCCAGCTTATCAATATCCTTTTTTAAACTGTGGTGCCCAGAACTGGACACAGTATTCCAGATGTTGTCTGAGGCAGAATGGAGTGGTACTATTAATTTTATTGATCTGGACACTATACTTCTACTGCTGCAGCTTAGAATAGCATCAGCTTTTTTGGTTGCTGCATTACCCTGTTGACTTATGTTAAACTTGTGGGGCCAGGTGTCCCCCGTCTTATATGGGTGCAGCTGGTTATTCCTACCCAAGAGCAGAATCTTACATTTGTCCCTGTTGAAATTTTCTTCCTGATGAAACCACCTTTGCAGCCAGTGGTCTAACTCCAGTACTTTCCTCTCTCTTCCTGGGCCACAACCCTCAACGGGAAAGAGTGATGAAAAGACCACTTGTGCCCCAAAGGCTTTTCAGCTTCCTGTCCAGAGTCCCATAGTCCCTTGCTACATGTTGAAGGCTATATGTGGCAGTATTGTTTGGACCCACATGAATTACAAGGAAGGGGTTGTGGTCAGTTGGCTTTATAAGACTTGGCAACTTCTCTGCCTCATTGTGAATCTTTGCACCTGGAAGACAGCACACCTCCCGGGACATCCTGTTTCCTTTGCACACTACTGTCTCTGTCGCTCTTAATAGGGAGTCACCTACCACACATCTATTCTGGGGAATAGCAGGAATTGTTCTATACACTGTGCTTTCCAAAGCAACATCAGTGATTTCTATAGTCTGTCTGCAACTACTGTCCTTGAGACTTTCCTTCTTGTCTATTGGAGCTTATCTGGGTATTATTGGGATAGGTTACAAAGGCAGGAACCTTATGGCTCAAGTTCTTCCTACGCCTTCCTTTCAACTTTCCTTCTCCAGACTGCAATTCCCTTTTTCTGAGATAATTTCCTTGAAAGGTAGCAAGTTGGTTATCATCCATGATCAGCAGACTTGGATCTTGAAGGGATTAGGACAGGGGTGTCAAACTCAAATTCATCGGGGGCCGCATCAGCAGTTTGGTCACCCTCAAAGGGCCGGTTGTATCTGTAGGACTATGTGTCCACTCTTTATTATCATAAATTATTGTCACTGCATGCAATTATTACTGTTTTTTGTAATAATGTAAGTAATAACTAGCTCTGAAAGCAGAAACATAGTCAGAATAATGGCAAGTAGATATTCAAATGTACAATTATTGTACAATTTATTGAAAAATGATTTTTGGTAACTGCACTGGGTGGTGGAGGCTCGCTAGGGTTTCATGCAGGACCTTTGCAGAGCTACTAGTACCTGGAGATGCTGGGGTCCTTCTGCATGCAGGACAGATGTTCTGCCAGTGAGCCACCACCCTTCACCAAAGGGACTGGCTGAGGTTGACTCACTGGAGCTGCTCTCCTGGTTCCAGGTTTTAAGGGCCAGAAGTATAAAGCAGCATCCTATGTTTCTGAGGAGAGGGAGAGGGAGGGGAGGGGAGGGAGGGAGGGAGGGAGGAAGGAAGAAAAGAGGGAGCAGGAGGGAGAGAGGAAGGAAAGAGGTGAGAGAAAGAAGAGTAGGAAATAAGGAATAAAAAAGGAAAGAAAAAGAAAGAGGGAGAGAAGACAGAGATAAAGAAGGAAGGAAGGAGAGGGAAAGAAAGAATAAGAACGAGAGAGAGGAAGAAAGAAAGAAAGGGAAGGGGGGTGTCGCCGCCTTGATTCAGTGCCAGAAAAGAGCGCGAAGGGACCCAGGGGCAAAAAGCATTTCCCGTGCAGCGTGAGGCAGCGGGCGTCCGTTTTAGAAGTGTGTAAAGCCTCAGAGTTGCACGTTCGTGAGGCTGAGCCGCTGCTGAGCTCACATTCATGAGGCTGAGCCGTGGCAGGAGGAGGAGGAGGTGAGGCAAGAGGAGGAGGCGGCGGCGGCTTGCCGGGTCGGTGCCCGGCAGCGCCGTGCGGAGAGTCCCGAGCCTCTGGGACGCAGCAGTGCTCTGTAGCACTTTGAATCCTCCTCCTCCTCCACACGGCGCTGCTGGGTGCTTTGTCTGTGCTTCAGCAGCAGCAGCAGCCGTTTCCAGGCACCGAGCCGTGGCAGGAGGAGGAGGATTCAAAGTGCTACAGAGCACTGCTGCGTCGCAGAGGCTCAGGACTCTCCGTGCGGTGCAACTCTGAGGCTTTACACACTTCTAAAACGGACGCCCGCTGCCTCACGCTGCACGGGAAATGCTTTTTGCCCCTGGGTCCCTTCGCGCTCTTTTCTGGCACTGAATCAAGGCGGCAACACCCCCCCTTCCCTTTCTTTCTTCCTCTCTCGTTCTTATTCTTTCTTTCCCTCTCCTTCCTTCCTTCTTTATCTCTGTCTTCTCTCCCTCTTTCTTTTTCTTTCCTTTTTTATTCCTTATTTCCTACTCTTCTTTCTCTCACCTCTTTCCTTCCTCTCTCCCTCCTGCTCCCTCTTTTCTTCCTTCCTCCCTCCCTCCCTCCCTCCCCTCCCCTCCCTCTCCCTCTCCTCAGAAACATAGGATGCTGCTTTATACTTCTGGCCCTTAAAACCTGGAACCAGGAGAGCAGCTCCAGTGAGTCAACCTCAGCCAGTCCCTTTGGTGAAGGGTGGTGGCTCACTGGCAGAACATCTGTCCTGCATGCAGAAGGACCCCAGCATCTCCAGGTACTAGTAGCTCTGCAAAGGTCCTGCATGAAACCCTAGCGAGCCTCCACCACCCAGTGCAGTTACCAAAAATCATTTTTCAATAAATTGTACAATAATTGTACATTTGAATATCTACTTGCCATTATTCTGACCCGGCAAGCTGCCTCCTCCTCCTCCTGCTGTGGCTCGGGGCGCTCCACGCAGCACTGCTCTGGCCGCCTTTCTACCCCCCCCCCCGGCCCCAGCTGTTTGTCGGCGTTTTGTCGGCGCGGCACTTCAGCAGCAAGGTCCCGCTGGCTGGGGCGCTCGGCGGGCCACATGACGAGGTCTGGTGGGCCGGATTTGGCCCCCGGGCCTTGTGTTTGACACCCGTGGATTAGGTGAAGAATGGAAAACGGCTCTTCCAAGTCGATCTCCTCCTGTCTCTTCCTCCTTTTGAGGTGGTGGCAGTAGGAATCAATTCTGAGCATTGTACCTTTCACAGTCACCTCGGGGTCAGCAACTGCTTTCCTAGCTCCTCTAGCCCAGAATTGGTGTCCAAGATGAGGGCATGAAATCGATTTTGCCAATCTAATAACACAGCATGGCTTCTGACAGACCAATTTCTGTGAGCCACATTCCTCCAGGGGTTCGTCTCTTGCAATGGACGGTCTTCCTTCTCTGTAGGTGCACCCTACCTATGTTGCTGCTCCAGCAGAGTCCACTCATCCCTCTCTATCAAGAAACTCCGTATCTTGTCCTGTAGCTCGAAGTTGTGGGCCTCAAGTTGCTGTACCTTCTCTTCCAGCAAGGCAACTAATTTTACACATTATCCAGCAGGAAGACAAACATGTCACAGGACCTAAAATATTGTTACACCCCCACCCCAATCTACACCAGTGGCGCAAAATTCCAGATGTTGACCCAGGGTGTGTGTTTCCTTTGGGGAATACAGCACAGCAGAGATTGTGGTGTCTTCACGATGTATGGTTTTATTTTCACATATATGCAACCTTCACTTAGATGAGGAATTGCAGCACATTCACATCCTATGAGGGTCTGGCTTCCCCTATAAGGGCAGCATTGGATTTGAAGGATAGCAAAAAGCTACCCTCTTTCTTCGTTCCTGCCTGTCATTCCTAATTCACATGGAGTTCTGCTCCTTCCTCTCCTTCTCTCTGCTGACTCCCAGGACCTCCTACCAACCATTCAAGGTTGAAACTTTAAACCCAGCCTTTGCCTCTGCCCACTGCCACCCAACAAATAAGGGGCCCTACGTCCCCTTGTCCAACAGTCTGGGCCTCTGAGGGTTTTCTTGATGGGCCATCGCTAGGTCTTTTTTAAAAATACACTTTTCGTTAGTTTTCTTACTTGACAAACACACACAGGAAATTAACAAAAATGATAAAACAATAACAACAAAAACAAAAAACATACATACACCCATAAATCCATACGTTCTTACAAAAAAGCTTTTGCCACCATGTTCCCAAATCCTTATCTTCCCCAATACACTTCCATCTTCCTCAAAGCGGGTCTGTCTTATCTGATTAATAAAAAGCTTCTTTAATCATTTCACCATTTCTTCTGTTATCTGAATACTATACTTGTAATCCATATTGTGGTTTGTGAAAATTAATCCTAGCATGTCCAGGTTTTAACTTGAGGGCACTGTTTTTTAAAAAATTCTTTTTAAATTTCCCACTCCTTTTTGAACTTTTGGTTTGGCTGCCTCCTAATTATCTCCGTCATTTTTGCCAGTGAAATATTCAAATGATTTATCCTGCCATTCCCCTTTTGTTGGTACTAATTCTCCTTTCCAATTTCTGGCAATTAGCCTTTGTCCCCTGCTAATGGGCCATCCAGCTAGCTCTGCATCTTGGCTGGTTACCATAACTAAATCCAGGGGGGGGGGGTTTCTGTGTTTGGCGAAGTTGAATCAAACCATTATTTCTGTTACTAAATCATAACACATTTAGGCAAAATCTACCACCACCACCAGCAGCCCAATCATCACAGTAAGGCAGGCATCCCCAAACTTTGGCACTCCAGATGTTTTGGACTACAATTTCTATCTTCCCTGACCACTGGTCCTGTTAGCTAGGGATCATGGGAGTTGTAGGCCAAAACATCTGGAGGGCCGCAGTTTGGGGATGCCTGCAGTAAGGTATAATGGTATAGGTCCCCGAGATGGTTAAGTCCAATCAAAGGCGACAATGGGGTTGCGGCACTCATCTTGCTTTTCAGGCCAAGGGAGCAGGCGTTTGTCCACAGACAGCTTTCCGGGTCATGTGGCCAGCATGACTAAACCGCTTCTGGTGCAATGGAACACTGTGATGGAAACCAGAGCGCATGGAAACACCGTTTACCTTCTCACCCCAGCAGTACCTATTTATCTACTTGCACTGGTATGCTTTCGAACTGCTAGGTTGGCAGGAGCTGGGACAGAGCAACGGAAGCTCACCCCGTGGTGGGGATTCGAACTGGCGACCTTCTGATTGGCAAGCCCAAGAGGCTCAGTGGTTCATATTCCCACTCAGCCATGAAACTCACAGGGTGACCCTGAGCCAGTGATTGTCTCTCATTCTAGCTTACCTCACAGGAGAGGATAAAGCAGGGAAGGGTAAACAATAAATGTCACCTTGAGCTCATTGGATGTAAATGTAATAATTACACAAAATTACAGTACATGGACATAGTATTCTAAAAGTTAGTTTTGGCAAGCAGCACTGAAATATTTATGTGCTGAAAGGCACCCTGGAAGACCCCATTACTAGACACGTTGTCATAATGAGACTTATATGCTTCGCCCGCCCCGCCCCCCATTTCTTAACACGAGGCAGGCTACCATTGGTCAAACATTTGCAAGGAAGTGAGCATCTGATCTTTGTGCAGGAGCATTTGATTAGCTTGAGAACCGACTAGGGACGCACATGGCATTTCACACGTAACAAGTGCAATCAATCCATCTGCCAAGAACCATTCATGGCCTACCTATGGGAAGGTAATTGCGGACCTGCACTCTTGACATCTTGGGGCCACATTAATTATTGATTCCTGGAGAGCAAAAGTTCAGCAGCAAAACTACACAGGAATCAATCTTTTCTTTCTTGCTGATGACACCAGAGACACTGAAGCAGATGCTATCCGTAAAAAGGGGTGAAGAAGAGAGGGCCAAAGTGTGAACCCCAGGACTAGTGTCAGAACTTGGCATCATTGGACAGCTGTCAGGGCCCCAGCAACCTAGCAGAGCCTACTGCTGACACTTAACCTGAACCTCCCTCAATTTCCCTCCAAGTCGGATGCACTGAGCAGCGCTTGGCAGCTATTTAAATATCCTACAATGTCCCTGGCATAGGAATCGTGTGAAAATAAAATGACGTCCCAGAGCATCAAGACTGGCTGGCTGCCGCCACTACTACAAGGAAAGTAAGCCCAACAAGACCCTAGCATTTTGCCCAGTGCCCTCTCAAACCTAAAGCCAGTCCTGGTGAAAAGGGAAGAGCTTTAGCTCAGAGGTGCATGCAGAAAGTCTCAGATTCCATCCCTGGCACCTCTAGGTAGGGCTGGGAAAGACCCCTTGCCTGAAACCCTCCCAAACAGTGTAGACCAATGGTCCATCTAGCTCAGTATTCCTATGCTGCTTGTGTTCCTATGTGTAGCCAACTAAGTCAGGCTGCTCTCAGGAAACCAGTCAATGTTGAGCAGAGCTACAATGTGGATGATTCTTGGTCCCTCCTCAGGCCTAGGATTTGATAACACAACCTGTTAGGACTCTTGGCAATTCAGGTCAAGGGTGGCATTAGCAGTTGGCATGGTTGGGGCCTACACAAAGACAGAACACCAGGGCACCTCCCAACTGCCATGGTGATAAGGGGGAGGTGGAATATTAGCTGCCAATTTTACTCTTTCCTTCTGAGCCAAGTCCTCATTGTGGGATTATGGAAACAGCAACTGCAGCAACCACCACTCACCCTCTCCCTTAGGCCCAATCTTCACCAAAAAAGGAGCTCTTCCTCTTCACTGTTGCCTCCACCACTGGCAGAGACTGGGCCCACTGGTACTAAATCAGGGACAGGGAGCCTGTGGTTCTCCAGAACCCATCATCCCTGGTCAATGGCCTTGGTGACCAGGGTTGGTAGACGCTGGAGTCCAACTACATCTGAGGCCACATGTTTCCCCATCCCTGTACTAAATGGATGGGGGAAATGAAGCCTCACTGATAATCTGGCGCTTGAGGGCCCATATAAACCTGGACCCAGATGTGGTCAGGGTGGATTTGATTTAAATCAAACTGATTTAAATCACGATTTAAATCACTAGTCAGTAAGGCTTGATTTAAATCATAGTTGATTTAAATCATAAAGACTAATTCTTGCTGGTATAACTTTAATATGCAAGTAGATGAAGATTTTTAGAATAACAACTTTTCATATTAGTTTTTTTATCCCCAGTTTAATAGGTTAATCATTCATATTTGGACAACTTTACTGTTGTACTTAGGAAGGAGAAAAATAATCATTACCTTAATAATAACCATTTAAATAGATTTATTCAACTGAAACAATAACATTTCAGCAAATGTTATTTGCTTAAACAAACATCCATGTTTGTTAACTAATTTGGCTAAACAGAAACAAAATATATATATTTTAAGAAACTTAGACTGTCAGCCCAGCCTACACATGAAAAACTTAAATACTGTCCACTCCAAACAATCAGAAAAATATTGTTTCTATTCTATTCACTGAACTTCTTGAAACTTAGCACTGAAGGGGTTGCTTCTGTATTCATAGGTTTGTAGAACAATAGGATTAAGGTCTTTTCTCAACTCTGTTCATGTTATAACATTTTTGCTGTGAAGAAGAGGCATGTGATCTCTGTTGAGTCAAATTCAGTTTTGAGAACTGCAAAAGTAAACCAAGCACCTGTGATAATATCTTGTAGGCAGAGAAACTGCCCAATAATCTTACAAAAACCTCTGGAAGAGCATGACATTGTGAATGGATTAATGGAATTTATTTACCCCCAAAATTAAATATATACAACCTTATACTACAAAATTAAAAAACTAATCTTTATTTCATGATGGAATAACCTTTGGATGGTAATATGTTTTCCTCAAAAAGCATTTTATTAAAAAAAATCCGATTTAAATCAAAAAAATCGATTTAAATCAAAAAAATCCGATTTTTTTTATTTTTTTTAAAAAAAATCATTGATTTTTATCCACCCTGGATGTGGTTCAATCTAATATCTCAGGGTCTGAGCAAAAGATGTTTTTCTGGCGACCTCCTGGGCTAAGCTAGACGTGCTGCAAAGCACATCATTAGGAAGCTTGTCAGGGTGTTGTTATTTTTAATTAAAGGCAGCTATTACATTATGCCACACAGAAACGGGAAATTTAGCCTTTTCCTCTGAAGATACCCACCCCCACAGCATGCTGCTATTCGGCCTGGGGAGAAAGAACGGAACCAAGGGAGGGAAAGGTAGGAACAATTAAAGCTCTTTCCCTGTGCATTGTGCTCCTGAAGAAAATCTACCTCCCATACAAACACGCACACGCATGCCCCCAGAATGCATGCTATTTATTTCTGAGACACCCTGATGGGCTTCCCAATGGCATGCTTAACATTACATCTCATTTGACCCCACAGGTCCACTCCAATACACAGGTCTAGTACTGAAGTCTCATGGAAAACAGCAGACCCTTGTTCCTGTCCATACTGGATAGGAAAGGGCTAAAGAGTTCTGCATATCTTGTGTCTCGCAGGAGCACGTTAGGGGACAGAGACAGCAGCACTGCCAGCCCTCCAGCTATTGCGTTCAAAATATGGTTCCTATATGCTTCTCAAAGTCTTTTCTTTTTGCAGTTTGTGTTCACTGTGTCCTATTCCCATGCAGGAATGTCTCACCCAGTGGAGCAGAACCTCAGCTACAGCCTTCAGGCAGCAGAATCGCTGATGGGTGGGAAGGGGGGAAAGTGTGAAACAGCTATAAGTCTAGGGCTGCTTGGTACATTGATGGAGCCCAGAACTTGCCAATCACTCGTTCCCTTCCCTCCCCCATAAACACCAGCAATGCAGCTGCTGGGAGACAATTGCTGAGGCTTTCCCCCACCCCCCAACTCAGACAAGCTGATCCTATTCCAAAGCAAGTATGTTTAGGACTGCAGTCTCAAAACTAGCAGATGCATAGGTTTTAATAACCTTTATTCCATTATTGTTTATTTTGCTTCTGTATTGGCAGCATTATCAAAGCCAGTGCTGGGTTATAAAAATCACAGCCTGTCTGATAATATTGGTCCCAGTCAAAATGGTATTGATCTCTACAGCGCCAGAAAAGATAAATCAAATACAGGGCCAATTACAGATATTGTCAAATGGTCCACAATCTTTCAATACGCTACCTGAATGGAACCTACAGACCATCAGTCGTACAGAGAACACGATAGATCTCCACTGTAGGGCTAAGTTGACCTGAACCTGTTACCTCTGTGGCTGGGAAGCTGAGCTGATCAGCCTGATAGACTTGTTAGGAGAAAATTAATTGGCAATCTCATCTCCCCACCGTAATAGGTTTTTTCACAATGTTTTTCAAAATGCTACTCTGTGCTGTAATTACACCTCATTAAAAAAAAGAGGACATTCTAACAGATAGATTGTAAATTCCCAACAGCCTCAGGCAACATGACCTGGCAATGCTAAATCCAACAATTAGATTTTAAACTTTGTACTTGCCAGCTTCTTCCTGACTAACTGGGAATGTGCAACAGGGTTTGAGGACCAACACAGGCCCCCCATGGAAAGAAGCCATCAATTTGCCCCATTCTTCCTGCTTTGCTGGGCCGAATTCAACAAGTGGGCAAGACCACTCATCTGTTGATCCCCTGATGTCAGGTGATGTTGCGCTTTGAAGCCCCAAACGTCTAGACTTCAAAGTGCAGCAGCGGGGTTCAAACAGCAGCACAGGGCTGTTTACAAAAGAGCTTTCAAACAGCCCCATAGTGATTTTTGAACCTCCAGTTTTCAGAGTTTCGAGGCAGTGAGAGAGTGCCTTACTTCAGCAAAGCAACAAACAGGAGCTCATCTTAAGCTCTAGATTGTTCCTTTGAAGCTGCATCATTTTCTGCCCCACAGTTGACATCATGTATTATGTCAGATGTAGAACAGATGGGTGTGGCTTGCTGAAAATGGCCTTGCGAGCAAAATGCGAGAAAGTTTGGTCCAGAGGCCAGTGATTCCCCACCCCTACATGTGTTCAAGTTGGACAAAAGAGTGTACATTTCTTGATTTATACGGATCAACTCTTGTGCACACAAAATGTACACATGTTGAATGTGACGAGTGAATAACTACAAGTGTACGTTACTGTGTACACAGGTACACAGACTGTACATTCACTGAATGCAGTATGTGAAAACCCAATACACTTCTTAAATAGCTGAGAACAAGGTGACCTTTATTCAGTCTCCTGCCTTTCTTTCAACACTGAATTCATATTGGGGGTGGGGAGAGAAATCCTTACAGTTCTTGAGCACTATAGTGTTAGAAAAGAACATACTGTATTTCCAATCAAGGTTCCACAAATGCTGGTCCAAAATATCAGATTGCTTCTTCTCCAAAGAAGCCTCTTGAGGGTTTTTTGTGGTTTTTTGCCACTTGTCAAGTACTATCCTCCCTTTATAGGATGAATTCCTCTCACTCCCTGGAGTACCCAGCAATTCCCAGCATACAGTCTTATGCATAAATATTGGTTTTCCTCTTTCCATTTTCATGATGCTCCAAACTATTCCACCCAAAGCACCATATTTACTTATCTGTTCATATCCTAACATGAAAGGCTGTGACCCTGAGTTGTTATTTCGGATATACTGCAGCCTTCAGCTTTTCCACATTGGATGGTGCATCTCATTTCGTAGCCGCCCAAATGAAGCTGTGTGAGGAAAGGGCAGCAGTTTGCTTGTGGCAGGGAAGAGATACAAGTGGTTTCCAAAGTGCTTTTGTTCAACTCTTGCGTGGGTAGTTCCATAATGGGTTTTGTGTGTGTGTGTGTGTGCAATCAGCAAATCACACAATGCCCCCCATGTTCCGCCCCCTCCCCATCTAATATGGATTTACTATTTCAAGGGAGAATCCAGCAAGGTTTTTTAATTATTTTTTTTAAAACCCTGCTGCCAACAACCTGTTTGCAGTATCTCAAGAAGCTTTTTTTACAGCACCCTAAGAGACTCATACTTTACAGGCATGCAACATAAATTCAGGTTCTGGATTTATGGCCCCTTCCCAAAAACTGAATTTTGGACTTTGAGTGAATTGTGAAAGTTAAGCAAATTTGGTTCAGGAGGAACCAAACTGAAGCCCTTTCCCCCTGAGCACCAAAAGTACTTCTCTTAGTTCCTTTCTGGTCTCCGGCCCATGTATTAAGCTAAATAGTACTGTAACTAAAAAGGCTAGAACACTGTTGTTGTTGTTGTTTTTGAGGAAATCTAAAACTATTTGGATTTAAAGTCTGCACAGTGGAATTATAAAACTCCCAGGATTTTGTTGGAAGAGTCCCAGCAGGCATTGTGAGATGCTCCCCATTCCTTAATTCTGTTGACTGTACCGCCATGGGACTACTATAGTGTAACCTCGTTTTCTGTATGCTTTAATGACAGGGCATCTGTTCTGGAGCTTTTTGCCAGATGCTTCCACAATACACACTAGCAGAGGTCTTTACGAACAGAGGCCTCGTCTAGACACCTGCCATAAAAGTTCATGAGCACACCCTCTCACAAGTCAACTCCCCGTCCAGCTTGAGCCATCAACTGACAAATTTTTTTTAAAAAAAAGCTGTGTTAAAGCTGCATAAAGTTAATTGGATCCCACCTCTTTTTAAGTACCTGAAGCAGGCGTTTTAGTGAGATTTAATTAATAGACAAAAAGATGCGGTGGATGGGAAAGCAAGAGCAAAGCAGTGAGGAGCTTTGGAAAGAAGCCTTGATTTCCTGTAGAGAAGGAGCCAGACAGAACTAAGGACAAGGCACATAAAAGTCACAAAGGGATCTTGCAGGGGGGAAAGCAGCAATCTCCAACATGGCACCCATGGGCACAGTGGCACCCACAAAGCTTCCGGGCTTCCCCTCACCCCAGCAACTCATTGCCCCTTTGGTCATAAAGCGCTATGTACGTTTTTCCCTCGAAAAGTACATAGAACTAAAGGAGGAAGTTGAAAGAGTAGTGCCCTTACCAACTTCCTATTTTACTTATATGTGTTTTTTCAAGGTTCAAATGAATTCTACCAGATATGACTTTAACACAGATTCCTTGGAAAGGAGAAATGAATATGCATTATCTCGGTCTCTCAGGGAGGGGGTGGGTGATCCAGAAAAATGACTCTTCCCCATGACATTATCCATTTCCTGGATCACCATGGTCCCATGTTGTTGTTTACCATGCTTGGGAAAGACAAAGGCATGATACAGGGCCCAATATGTTCACAGAACAATAGAACTGTAGAGTTGGAAGGGACCCCAGGGGTCATCTAGCTCAACCCCCTGCAATGCAGGAACATGCAGGTAGCCTGTAAGGGGATCGTATCTGTGCTCTTGGCGTTATCAGCACCATACTGTAACCAACTGAATTAGCTACAAGGATAACAGAGATTTTGGTTGTGAAAAAGGCATGAGGGGAATGCCAGCGACGTCCCCCAGTTCTGTTGCCTGGATAAAAGTTGCAGCCCAAGGTGGCTGACATAAAAAATATATTATGACAATTAAGTCTACAGATCTGATCACAGATTGCTGGCTTCGCATCTGTTTCAGCCCCTGATGGGCATCCTGATGGGCAGGAGCTCAAAACGGATGAAGCCTTGTGGAATTAAGGGAATCAACTACACTGCCCAAATGCATCCACCCTCCTTAAGCAGTTGCTGCAGTTATGCCTACCGTAGCAGTTGGGTATGCATTTTGATTTCAATGTGCATGAAAATGCTGCCACCTTCTGCATGCAAACTGTAATGACTGGCAAAATGGGGAAGAGAAAACAGGGCCATGGGGCGGTAAACGACAGAACTACAGATGTGCTGGAGAGAGCATTTTTTTCTCCCAGTGGGCCAGATCCTTATCTGCTCTACCCCTCATGCGGCCAAATTCAGCAGGAGGGCAGGGCTGAGCATGACGTCAAGTGACAAACCTCTTTGAAAGTGCATTTCCAGCACACCTTCAAAAAACTTGCTCCAGGGGTTGTATAGTTTACATTAAAGCTGCTGTTAAAACAGTTTTCTTTCCCCTTCAGGGAAAAATGCATGGGCTTCTCCATGATGCTTTGTGATTTAAGCTTCCATGGCCCATCAGCTGACAGGCAAGATGACAAGAGCCCCCTCTCAGTCTCACTGATGTGGTCCAAAGGAAAGGAAAAGAATCCATTTGGCACCAGCTTGGCTGCAGGAGCTGCTGGAAGGAGGCATACAAGGCGCTATCCAACCGCCTTAGGGACTCCACTCCGGATTTGTGTAGCCTATTCTTCTCCTGAAGATATCCTGCAAGACAGCTGAGGTTTAGGATCAGAGTTGTCCTTCTCCTAGATGGGCTACCTCTCAATTCTCTCTACGGCATGTGTAGAAACTGCCTTCTTGACCATTGAACCCACTATTGGTCTCCTCCACTCAATTCACCAGAGCCTATCTTCGCATGCAAGGAAAGCCCCTAATTCACCTTATGAGGCTGCAGCAATTGGGAGAAAAGATGAACAAGAGGTGACATAATAGATGTTTATACAATTATGCATGGCATGGAGAAAACAGATAGGTAAAAGTCTTTCTCCCTCTCCCATAACACTAGAATTATTGAACAACCAATGAAAACTGAACGCAGGATTCAGGACAGATAAATGCAAGTACTTCTTCACATAGTGCATATTTAAACTATGATACTTACCCCTAAGAGAGGCTGTGATAGCAACCAAGTTCGATAGCTTTAAACAGGCATAAGAAAAATTAATGGGGCTACCAGCCACAATGGCTATATTCTACCTCTACTCCCAGAAGCAATACACCACTGAATACAAGCTGCTGAGAATCTGAGTTGAGTAGTGTGCTGTTGTAGTGTAGTTGTAGTAATGTGTATGTACTGTTTGCAAGCAACTGGTTGACCACTGTGAGAACAGGATGCTAGACTAGAAGGGCCATCGGCCTGACCTAGCAGGCTCTCCTTACGTTCTTGTCTTGGAAAGTGTAGAATGGATTAGGTTAAATAGCCTTTAAATGTGAACTGGATCCAATTTCTCCCCATTCCTATTCATAAGGCAATGGTGAAGATTAACTGACTGAATAATGTCCTGTGTGCGTGCTCTGCAGAACATTCGAAACCACCTGCAACATGCAGGAGTTCCATAACTAGCCAGCTTATGGGCCAAAGAAGCAAACCCTTACAGCAGCAAGCTGAGAACGCCACACAGTGGATATCGTTTCTGTGCTTGATGAAACACAGAGGAACTTCATTCATATTCATGGAGCCCTAATCTCCAGGGTCGCTCAAGCGAGCAGATGAAACTGAAATTTACAGCACTGGCTGCCACCAGTGATGGAGCGCCTGGGTTAGCCACCACCAGCTCTAATTAAACAGGAAATTAAAAATGTTAACTCTGGCAGTAGCCTCTGGAGGGTTCTCCAGGCATAAATTGTACCTCCTACAAGTTAAAGGATGCAAAAGAGGAAACCATTAGGTGCAGAATATCAGATGTGTCCCTGCACATAGCCCAGCATGTGGTTCAAGTGGAATTTAACACATTTTAGTGAACCTCTGAGATTTGCGTGCCTGCCCACCTCCCTTTCCTGGCAACTGTGTATGTGACAGGCAGGCAGGCTCAAATGCCACATAGCAGATCTGTTACCATGACTTGCTTTAAAAAGTGAAATGCAGGTGAGGTGAGAGTGGCTGCAAATTTTAAGTCAAAAGTAACAGTGGGAGAGGGGGTGTTTAAGCCTGCCCCCCATGGGCTGCTTCTGTAATCATATGAAGAGCCTGCTGGATCAGGCCAAATGCTAGTCCAGCATCATGCTCTCTCAGTAGCCTATGAGAAGCCTGCAAACAGGAGTACAACAGCCCCCAAAGAATACTGCTTCTGGCAGTGGAGGTAGAGTACAATCATCGTGGCTAGTAGCCACAGATAGCCTCATCCTCAACAAATTTGTCTGAGCTTCATTTAAAGCCACCCACACCAATACCGGTACCTCACAATAATTTTAAAAGTAAACCAAAAGTATGGGGTGGGCAATCCAGAACAGGGCACTAGAGGTAGGGTAGAGGGCTTTAAGGCCTTTAAGGCCAGTGGCAGATTCTCCATAAAGGGGTCATATAGGGAAGTTTTTAATGTTTAATGCTCTGTAATGTTTTTGTATATACTGGAAGCCGCCCAGAGTGGCTGAAGCAACCCAGTCAGATGGGTGGGGTACAAATAGAATCATTATCATCAATGGGGGCCCCTGCTTCTGGTGTCTCCCTGCAGCCTCTTAGTGGTGCAAGATTTGCAAGACCTGTCTTTTATTTCACATAATCATAGAATTGTAGAGTTGAAATGGGGCCACAAGGGTCATCTACCTCCTGCAATACATACCTCATGATACATCCGCTGCATGTTGCGTCTTTTCAGGTTACAGACGCGCCGAACCTGGAAGTCCCGGAACGGGTTACTTCTGGGTTTGGCGCGTCCATAATCTGTGCGCATGCGCAGAAGTGCTAAATCGCGCTTTGTGCATGCGCAGAAGCACCGCATTACATCATGGCATGCGCTGATGTGGAGCTTCATGTTGAGGCCTTTTCATGTTGCGAATGGGCTGCCAGAACGGATCCCATTTACAACATGAGGTACCACTGTACAGGAATCGTTTTGCCCAATGTGGGGCTCAAACCCACAACCCTAAGATTAAGAATCTCATGCTCTATCAACCAGGGTGGATTTGATTTAAATCATAGTTGATTTAAATCATAAAGACTAATTCTTGCTGGTATAACTTTAATATGCAAGTAGATGAAGATTTTTAGAATAACAACTTTTCATATTAGTTTTTTTTATCCCCAGTTTAATAGGTTAATCATTCATATTTGGACAACTTTACTGTTGTACTTAGGAAGGAGAAAAATAATCATTACCTTAATAATAACCATTTAAATAGATTTATTCAACTGAAACAATAACATTTCAGCAAATGTTATTTGCTTAAACAAACATCCATGTTTGTTAACTAATTTGGCTAAACAGAAACAAAATATATATATTTTAAGAAACTTAGACTGTCAGCCCAGCCTACACATGAAAAACTTAAATACTGTCCACTCCAAACAATCAGAAAAATATTGTTTCTATTCTATTCACTGAACTTCTTGAAACTTAGCACTGAAGGGGTTGCTTCTGTATTCATAGGTTTGTAGAACAATAGGATTAAGGTCTTTTTCTCAACTCTGTTCATGTTATAACATTTTTGCTGTGAAGAAGAGGCATGTGATCTCTGTTGAGTCAAATTCAGTTTTGAGAACTGCAAAAGTAAACCAAGCACCTGTGATAATATCTTGTAGGCAGAGAAACTGCCCAATAATCTTACAAAAACCTCTGGAAGAGCATGACATTGTGAATGGATTAATGGAATTTATTTACCCCCAAAATTAAATATATACAACCTTATACTACAAAATTAAAAAACTAATCTTTATTTCATGATGGAATAACCTTTGGATGGTAATATGTTTTCCTCAAAAAGCATTTTATTAAAAAAAATCCAATTTAAATCAAAAAAATCGATTTAAATAAAAAAAATCCGATTTAAATAAAAAAATCCGATTTTTTTGATTTTTTTAAAAAAAAATCATTGATTTTTATCCACCCTGCTATCAACTGAACTATTCCAGCAATTAAGCAATTAAGAAATAAAACTGATAAAATATCCTAACTACACCACCGAACTATGTAGCTGTCCATTTGGATAAGTAAAGTGGTTGAAGCTTCTCCCTAGTTCCCACTTCCTTTTTTATCACTTGCTTGAGTGTTCAAAAAACAAACAAACCTCAAAGCAGTACACAAAACGATCAAACAATAAACTTGAGAAAACTTCACAACCCTACTTTAAAACATACAAAAGTTGAAATACTGAAACTGATTTACCTCCTTTCTAAGCAGCTAAGTAGATTTGTCCAAACAATATTGTTTTTAGCAGGCATCACAGCAAGTACATCGAAGGCGCCTGCTTGATCTCAATAGGCAGGGCGTTCCAAATGCTGCACCATTGGAACACGTGGTTTCCCCCGAAGTTTCCTGGGAGCTGTAGGGCAGCTGGGACCTGCACTACAGTCCCCAGAATTCCTCGGGAAGAGCCAACGAGCTCCTGGCCCTTGTAAAGCGGTTCAGCAAAGTCCGCTTGTGAACACAACAGGGTGCGGAGAGAGGATATGCTTTATGAATCGCTTGTACTATTTAGTAACAGGAGAACAATATATCTTAATTTTTTTCAAAAAAAGGCGCGTGGGGAGTGGGCGGAAGAAAGGGTGTGGCTCTGTAGCTCAAAGCTCCAAAGCCGCGCAGCGAACCCCCTCCGGCCACCAGGGGGCAGCGGCGGCGGGACCGGAAGCAGAAGCGAACCGGAAGCGCCGCCTCTGCCACTCTTGCCTGCCCTCTGGCGCTGCGCTCGTCTCCTCACTCTTCTCCGCGGTGCGCGCGGCCGAAGGTCGCCGGGAGTCGGGAGCGCGCGGGCGAGAGCGCGCGGTCGGTCGGTCGGACCGGGTTAGTACGGCCCTGACGGGACCGAGCGGCCAAGCAAAGGGCACCCCCCTTTCTTTCTCCCCTGTCCTTCTTCCCCTTTAAATCCCCGCCACGGGGGCCTAGACGGGCGCATGGAGCCTCCTCCGCTGCCCACGCCTGGGAGGAAGGAGCAGCAGCAGCAGCTGAGGAGCCTTCGCGTATCCTTCTCCAGCTGGGTTGGAGGCGTCGGGCGAGGCCGAATGTCCCAAGGGGTGGGGTCGGTTTGCAGGGGGTTGGACTAGATGACCCCCGCGGTTCCCTTCCAGCTCTACTATGATTCTGTGTGGGGACCATAGCTGCCAAGTTTTCTCTTTTCTCGCGAGGAAGCCTATTCAGCATAATGGAATTTCCCTTAAAAAAAGGGAGAACTTGGCAGCTATGCCAGTGGGGACTCGCAGATTAAGATCTGGGGTCTGGTTCTGGGGATTGCAAGGGATGGGGGCCTGGGAGGGGCTTTGAAACGGGGGTAGGTGTGTTGGAGGGATTTGACAGGTAGGGGGAGCCACACTGTTAGAGCCCAGAGCTTCACGAAACGGCCCCCTCCCCCTTGTTGCCCGGCAGCCTTTTCACTCCGCTGCGTTTCTGCTTGGAGATAGAAGACCTCCTTCGGTGGGGGCGGGGGGGGGGTGTTATTCCCTCGGACGTTTGTTTTTAAGATGTTAGTCCGAGATGGTTTTAAAGGGCAGCCTTAAATTGATCGCCCTCTGCTGAATTAGAGCCTGCATGTTGCAAGGCAGTGTATCTCTCTGAGGGTCGGATGCTTCCAAAGTGTTTTGTTTTCTTGCTCACCATCTTGGTTGGAAACAGGATGCCAGGTTGGATGTACAGTTGCTCTGACCCAGAAATACACTTTTTTTTGTGTCCGTGCACTTGCTGCTTTCTCCATGTCAAACCTTGATTAATCATGGAATTGTAAAGTTGGAAGGGACCACCTAGGGTCATCTAGTCCAACCCCCTGCAATGCACGAAACCCAACTAGATCACACATGACAGGCACAGAGAAGCAGGCCAGACTGGTTTGTTGCTTGTTTTCTGGCTCAACCCTGGGAGTTGTTTTCAGAATTGGGTGATGTTATTAAAGTCGTAAAGGATATAAGGGACATGTGTGGAGTCCCAGCCATTGAATGACCATAACCTGCTATCTGCAGTTGAATACAAATTATGGGAATGGCAGCTTTTCCAGCCAGCACACGTTTGGTCTCTGAGACAAGCTTTAGGCTTCACTCCTTCTTTTGTGCCTCTTTTTCATAGCAATTAAACTGAGTGGGACGAGGGTTCATTGATGAAGGATGAAACTGGCACAGAGCAGTGCGGAGGGCTACCAACATCACAGCTTCAGGAAGAGGGATTCATTTGGTTGTGTAATATGATATTGGGTAATGGGGTTGAATATGATTATGGAGAAATGTGTGGCTGGCAGCACACTGAATTGTTTGGGACGGTAGGATTTTACATGGGCTTTTTTCTGTACCATCTTCCCTCTTTTCCTTAGCTTGTTCTCAGGGTGTGGAGGTAAAGGGAGGCCAGAAAGTGCCATGTGAACTGAGCCTATCACAGTGCGGTGAAGAATATGTGTAAGTTGCCACTGGAGTTTGAAGATTTCCACCCCACACATTCATTTGTACTCTGTAGACTGGGGCAGGAGGCAACTCCTTCCATGGCTCCCCTGGTATCTCCTGGGACTGGCCTTGGCTATTTTAAGAACAAGGTTCTGAGCAGGACTTGGGCATCTCCCTGTGTGTCCAGATGTACATTGTGCCCTGGCCTATTCATGGCTAAAAGACAGTCAAGTCATATCAACACTATATTTCACTTTGGGAGATAGCAGTTTATGATTATCGGTGCAAAAATGTTTCCTTATGTTGGGCTTGCCTTGTTTCTTTCCTGCCCTAGTTCTGTAATCATAATTTATCCTTATTCTGACAATGTAGTGGGCAGAGGGAAAGTTGCAGACATGGCAGACTTTGGTTCGCATCGTATTCAGCTACGAGGCTTGCTCAGTGGCTTATCCTTGCCAAATTACTGTGAAGAGACACAAATTCTCCAATCTTAAAATTACTGGACTCTCAGAACTCTGTTGAGATGAGATTTACAGCCCAATCACACACAAATTTAGTCTGAAATGTTCATTTGTGTTTACTCCCAGGAAGGCGCATAGGTTTGCTGTCCTACTGACTTGCTCAGGGCTACCCTATGGGTTTTCTGGCTGAGGGGGAAGAAACTGCCCCCAAAACCCTGACTGTGGTTTTGGATGCGTGGGCTGCTATCTCATGCTTAAATTCAACCACAACTTAGTCCTTTGTTCTGATAGCTATAACTAGGTGGATCTTTCAGCACAGGAGTGTGGAACCTCAGGCCCAGGGGCCAAATGTGACCCTCCAGGCTTCTTTTCCTGGCCCTTGAAACTTTCCCTAGACCACTCCCCTCAATGGCCCTGCTGCGCACTCCCAAGTGTTTTGAGTTCTTGCTTGCCTGGATGGAGGATAACAAAGGGTATTTGTGGAAACTATCATGTACAAAGCTGAAATTTACATTCATTCCTGTTCTTTCTTTTGCCTCCGGTCCTGCCCAGCACTAGCATGTTGCTTTTGGAAGGTTGCCTAGGAAGGAGTATGGCTCTCAGAATGACAAAGAAATAGAGATTTCTCGCAGCACCTCCCCGTATCCCTCAATTAACATACTGTTACACACCTTTCCTCTTGTTCCAGTTTCACTATCCGTTCCCAGGAGGACCCCAGTGTTCAAGAGAGGATTCCCATCAACAGTCGTTTTAAGTGTGTGCAAGGTATCCAGCCTCTCTGTCTCTTCTGTTGTGGGAATTTGTTGCTTCCTTGTAGCAAGGTGGGGGGGGGACAAGGCCAAACCCCAAAAGCCACAAATGGAAACCATGCCTCTGTAACCATGCTTTCCAGACTGGAGTACAGGCATGAATGCAGCTCCCTGTTGGTGCATAAGAGTAACTGTGCAGCCCCTGGTGGTGTGTTGTTCAGGTGTCTCCAATAATGGAATTGACTTCAGACCATGCTTTGTTGTTCCTCGGTGCTGAACCTTTGTAGATCTCAGCACCAGTTTCCATGAAACAGGAATGTGCTGTGGTACCTCCATTACAGAGGTCCAGATCATGGTGCTCTGCTCCTCCGACAGCACTTGACTTTTCTTTGTGGCTAGGCCAAGAGAGATGTTCCTATTGAGGGCCTTTTGGTATGGTCCTTTCTAATTCTTGATCCTTTCTAATTCTCTTCCAGAGGCTGAAGAAACTCTGCTGATTGACATAACAGCAAACAGTGAGTCTCCCTTGACCAGAGTGCTGTCAGGAATAGATCTTGCCTGTCATTGACATGTCATCTTTCCCCCTTGACTCATCATTCTTGTTCCTGCTTGTCTCTTCTTCCTGACCCTGATGTCTGGATGTTGTGTCTTCCCCCACCCTCCACTCCCAAAAAAGTCAGACTACTGCTGGGATGAAAGGCTTTTTATTATTATTATTCAATCCTCTGCCTTCATACTGCTTTACAGAGTCAGGACTAGATCAGTGCTCTATTCATACATTGGGCACTGATCTAGTCCTGACTCTGTAAAGCAGTATGAAGGCAGAGGATGGATTTTTTTTAAAAAAAAGCCTTTCACCCCAGCAGTAGTCTGACTTTTTGTAATATATACACGTGTACCGTCCCTGTCGTGTAAATTTTAATGCTACATCATTGAGTTTTATGATTTTTGATTCTGTATGTGAGATGGTCTGTGACCGTAAATAAAATAGAATTGAATAGATCAGTGCTCTGAGGAGCTCACAGTGGAGGAAGAGGAAAGCTGGGGAAGAGCATTCAGTCTAGTTACATGTACAGTTTTAGTAAAGGGTAGGAATTTACTAGACACTTCCTGGAACATACAGGGTTTTATGAGGGTTTTCAAGGAAGTGAGATAAGTTCTTTGGGAGACAGTTGCAGGCATGAGAAGGAACATACAGGGCTGCCTTGTACCAAGTCATAACATTGGGCCATCTAGCTTGGTAATGTCCACGCTGACTGGCAGCAGCTCTCCAAAATTTTGAGACAAAAGTCTCTCCCAGAACTTCCTGGAGATGCTGGGGATTGAACCTGGGATCTCCTGCATGCAAAGCAGATGCAAGCACAGGATTTAATATTGCTGGAAACCTTCTGAAGTGTAAGTGTGGTAGAGCTGGAGGAGTGAATGTCACAGGCAGGGATGTATCAAGATATGAGATCAGAGACAAGAGTTTTGAAGATGGCTGAGAAAGCCACCAAAGAACTGCAACCAATGTCTTCAGCAGTTCCCTTGGGATCAAGAACTTCTTCTGAGGTCAAATCTTGAAAACACAGGTGTTCATTCACAAAATGCACCTGTTTCTAAGGATTCCAGCACATGGAAACCGAGAATTAGAATATACACCATTCTATGAGGTGTCCAGGATATTGAAAGCATTCCTTGATCTCTCTCCAGATAGATATAGATAACATACCAGTAGTTCTTGCACGGTGGTTGCTTGTACATGACTCACAAGTGTGTGCTCACTTTTAAGAGAAGTGAGGAAAATTGGCCCATCACCATACTGTAGCTCAATGGTGAATTCTCAAGAGCCTGTCAACTATGCAGGCAATAGCTGTTTGCCTCCCTGTTGCTAGTGGCATCTCCTGTTGACCATGGGGTGGGGGTTGTGTTGCTTGTTCAGGAAAAGTGTGCCTCTCTGTTTGATTGGGATGCTGGGGGGCAGTGGAAGATTGACGGTTTGGTCCTGTCCATCTAAAGCAGGGAAACGCCTGGCCTTTCAGTTATTGCTGGACTACAACTCCCATAATTCCTGGCCATTGTCCATGCTGGCTGGGGCTGATTGGAGTTGGGGTTCCATAACATCAGAGGGGTGCAAGGGTTCCCTGTTTTGTTTCAGTGTGTCCCAGCTTTTCTCCTTTTTGTTGTCCATTGTTTAACTGCCATAAATAGTGGCTTCCAGAGTGTGTAATGTTGTCCCTCCTAACCAACAGATATCCATGTTAGTCGGTAGCAGAGTTGGGAAACCTCCAGCTTGTGGGCCACTTCTAGCCCTTGGCCTGATTTTATAAGGGTCACAAGCAGGGTGGATAAAAATCAATGGGTTTTTTAAAAAAATAAAAATCAGATTTCTTCAAATTTAAATTGGATTTTTTAAAATTAAATCAGATTTTTAAAATAAAATGCTTTTGGAGGAAACATATTTCTAAAGAGAGTTTCTATTTAAGTTACATTATAGTCCAAAGGCTAAAACTCAGTCTAATTTTTTTATTTAGAAACAATCATTTAACCACATCAGCTAACAAACATAGATACGTATGCTATAATGTTATTGTTTTAGTTAAATAAATTGTTTAAATTGTTATTAAGGAAATGATTATTTTTCTCCTTCCAATAAAGTACAGCAGAAAAGTTGTCCAAAAATATAAACAATTACCAGTAACTTATTAAACCTCACAATAATTTCATAATTATCTGTCTATGTATTTCTAAAAGTATAACCAAATCAGTAACTTTTGATATAACTGTAAAAACTACTCTGAAATTTATTATTCCAAAAATGAAACCTTCATCTGGTTGTAAATATGCAAGAACGAGTCTGTCTATAAAAAAATGATTTAAATCAAGTCTTACTGACTAGTGATTTATATCATAATTTAAACTGTGACTTAAATTGTGACCTAAATTGATTTGATTTAGGTCAAATCTACCCTGGTCACAAGGGAAGGGGCAATGAGGTGAAGAATGGCAGAAAGCAGCTGTGACTGGTACCCACTGGGATTGGTGGACCCATAGCCAATAATAGGCTGAGCCAACTAATTCTAGCTTTGTCCCCCATCCTCTGTGCTGTGTCTCAGGCAGCACTGAGACTACCAGTAAGGAGGAGGAATCTAACAGTCAGGGCCACCCACAGGACTGTAAGTTAGAAGGCAGGCAGGCAGGCAGGCAGGAGCTGGCTGCGCACAGACTGAGGTTGGTGGGGTAGAGCCTCATTTGCCCTCATGTAGCAGCTTCCACTGGCAGAGAGGAAAGGTGGTGTCCTTTCCAGTTTTGGCACTTGGCTTGCCCACCGTCCACATCAGGATTTCCCCCTCCCCCCCACCCCCGTTGCCCTGGAAATGCAGCAGGGAATAGGCAGCTATTTTAAAATGTACCTTATTTCAGAACTTTTATTCTACAAAATGCAATTTTCCTCAATTCCTTTATAACTTTTTAGTAGAGTGTTTAATGCTCTCCATTGTGTTTCATTTCAAGGTTTTGCTGCGGTTTTTTTACTGTAGTATAAAAGCAGTAAATTTTGAAGTGTGTCAGGTTCCTGTGAACCTGATCTGTGTCTAGAAGTTCATGCATCTTCAGTTGTGGCTGCTTCTCAGCTTCAAGTCCACTTGTCCACTCAATTACAGTGCAGTCTCTCTAAATCTCTTGTCTTTTGTAATGCACTTCCTGTATGAGCCAAAGCAAGAATATTCTGCTCATTCACTGTGTGTGCCTGAAAGTTCATCCTTGGATTAAGTAATGAATATGACAAGTCAAACTTTACAGTACGATTGTTCCTCAAGCTGTTTCTTCATTTTTGTTGTCTGTTTATTGCCCTCCCTCTCTTTAAACGTTGGGGGCATTCGAGCAATTTTCCGTGTTCTGCCTTATCGGTGTTGTGCCCTGTTTCCTGACATGTGCTTTTCCTGTGTGTGCTTCAAGCTGGCTGCAAGATCCGAGTGCAGGGGGATTGGACAGCAGAGCACCTCTTTGAGATCCCAGATGAGGAGCAGTGTTTGGGATTCCTCGCCGAGGTTCTGAGAGTCCAAGAAGGTGAGCAACTCCCATGCCCCATCTCTGATGTTTGATGTTGGAAATAGCCTAGTCTCTCACTGAGTGTTGTTGTTGGTTTTTGTTGTAGTCCCACGAAACACTTCTTTCCCTGATCTTGTGGATCATACCTCCTGGCACCAAGTGAAAGGCCTCACAGGGCCAGTAGATCCCCCTTCTGCAGGTACAACCAGACCAACATGTAACTTGTGTGATTTCTGCTTGGAATTTTTAAATACTTGTTGCCTGCTGTCAGAGGCGCTGATGCGGCTACTCTAGAGTAACGACTCCTTGCAGCATAGTCCTTTTAGACTTTTATTAAGTGCTGATTATTTACAGTGCTCAGAGCGATCTATATACATGCTTTCGGTCAGGTGTCAGAACCTCCGAATGGAGATTGGCGCGTTTTCTTCCAGCAAAGAAGCTTTGGGAGACCCATCCTCTTCCCCCTACGTTTTCTGCGCAATTCTGGCGTCGGGGGAATTGGCCTTCCCCCCGGGCTCCCCCTTTCCTGTCCCACCTGGGTCAGTGGCTCCGCAACCTTGCCTGAGCCTCGGGCACCACTTCCTGATTCTCCGCTGGAGGCAGAGCTCTCCCTGCTCTCCCCAGCGCTTGGGGATGGGATGGAACTTAAGAGGGGAGGGACTTCCCGGTATCCCCTGTCCCTCACACCTCCTTTAGAGGAAAAGGCCTTGAGGGGAGGACCTGTTGCCTCCACAATCCTTGCTAAACACGCATAAGCTGAGAGGCAATTGTCCGTCAAATGTGGTGCTGTGGGGAGGCGGTAACATTTTCCCACAGTTATGTATTTTCTAAGTTCCTTTCCCGAAACTTCCCCAAATGGTTCTGAAGCATCTTTAACCTCAGAAGTCTTTTCTTCTCTCAGGAATTCTGGGATTCGAGGATAGCTTCAGTGTTATGAGTATGGAGAAGAAAAGAAACCTGCAGAATCAGCAAATGAGTGCCCGCCGGGAGCCTCCACCACCACCGCTGCCACCAAGCAGGCCGTAAGTTGCCTTAGAGGTGTACTGTGCCCTCCCCGCTCCTTGGTTTTAAGGGCTACTTGAGTTCTGTTCTCATCTCCCTTAGGCGTATGAGCAAGGACCAACCCAAAGTGACCAACACCATGCGCAAGCTCTTTGTGCCTTCCACACATACGCAGTCTGGACAGAGAGAGGGACTCATCAAGCACGTCCTCGCCAAGAGAGAGAAGGAATATGTCAACATCCAGAATTTCAGGTTAGATCATGCAAAAGTGCCACAGCTGTAACTCCGCCCCACCCCCACCATTTATCCTCAGCAGACTGTTCAGCCCATGGAAACACCAGTGGAAACTCTTTCATAGTTGGGGTTGGAGAAAGCGACATCTACATGACAGCTTTATTGTTGGGTGGCAGGCAAAGTCTGTCCTGTTCACTCAGGCCACATGGGTGGGTAATGTAACGTATTAGTTTTGGTGGGCAATTTTCCTTGGTGCCAGATGTTTGCATTCACACATACTGAACCGTGGTTTCATATTATGAGCATGACAGCAGTCTCTCCTCCAGGTTTGCACACTTCTCCCCCACCCCAAGTCTACTTGGAAGCTTCCACTTGTATGGTAAATTAACCACAGTTTGGTGTGTCCAGATCCTATGGTGGTTAATTTTACCAGCCTTGTAAACTCATTATTTGAAGTTGGCTTGTTTCAGTGAGCCATGGTTAAAATTAAGCAGTTTGTATAGCTTCAGACATTGTGACAAGATGCAGTTAATCCAATACTGAAGCAAAACCTTTGAACTCCTCCTAAAAGTGCTGGAGGACAGGGAGGTGTGCGACACCCCACCCCAAACGCTTGGTGTGGGTCATCCTTATAATGCTAAGCTTACTACAGGCATCCCCAAACTTCGGCCCTCCAGATGTTTTGGACTACAATTCCCATCATCCCTGACCACTGATCCTGTTAGCTAGGGATCATGGGAGTTGTAGGCCAAAACATCTGGAGGGCCGCAGTTTGGGGATGCCTGGCTTACTACTTCAAACAAAGTTTTTGCTCTGGTTATTTCCTCGTACTGGTAGTAGTACCTGGCGGCAATTTGTTTTTAATGTCTGCTTTTATGATATGTTTATCAGTATGTGGTTAGCGGCTTTAGATCCTTCTGTTTTACAGAGGCTTTTTAACTTGCTCTTTCCCCCCCTTTACTAGACAGGCTGTATTTCTGTGCTGTCTTCGGAGTCAGGAATGCCCATTCCTTCGTGGCCAGCATGGAAACACAGGGTGCTAGCCATTTAGAAGGTTTGCAAAGAGGAAAAGGGTGTTACAGAGTAATCTTCTACCAAACAAGCTTGGCACAGCAGATCTGAGAGGTGGTTTTCTGCTCCCTGAAAGCCAGCCTGGAAACCAGATTGCCAGGTGAAGGAAGAATGGAGAGATCAACCAACTCACTTGCCTTCAAAGAATTTCTGGTTGCCTGTGGCTACTGGGATAGTGCTTAAATATCAGGCTGGCTGACACATGTTAAAAAAAACCAAGGAAAAAGCCTTTTCCTTTCATTAGCAAAGTTCCTTTGGGGCCCAGAACAGCTAAGTTGAGGAAGAAATGGCTGGTATTACTTGTTTGTTCTTGGTCCTGATCTTGCCTGCCTTTGTAATCCTACCTGCCACACACTCCTGTTGTCTTTGCATATTTAACCAGCAAGTCTGTTCAGATTGAAGTCCTATTCCTGCAGCTCCATATCCTTCTCTTCCTTGCAGGTTTTTCGTGGGGACATGGAATGTGAATGGGCAGTCTCCAGACAGTGGATTGGAACCTTGGCTGAACTGTGACCCTGAACCCCCAGATATCTACTGCATTGGGTGAGCAGACATAATAGCTGTTCAGAGACCCCTCTCTCAGAGTCGTTGTTTGCCCACAGTTGCTTTCTAAACTGAGGTCCTGTTGCGTGAAGACTTTTGCTTAAAACTTGGAACAAAATAGGAGAATCCTGAGAATTTGTATCTTTTAGCCAGGAAGCAACGTTCTTCCGTAATGAAAGTGGCAGTGCCATCCTTTCACCCTGTGGGCAGTGGATTACAGCAGCATCAAAGATAGCCAGAGGCCTAGGTGGCTCTGGGGGAAGGATGGCCTCATTGCTAGGGATGTGTATTGTATCTGATGGCACTTTGGCATTAGGTTCCAGGAGCTGGACCTGAGCACAGAGGCTTTCTTCTACTTTGACTCAACAAAGGAGCAAGAGTGGCTGACAGCTGTGGAAAAGGCTCTGCATTCCAAATCCAAGTACAAGAAAGTAAGTCCAACCCCACCCAATTCTTCAGCAGCCAGACAGCTGTCAGGAGCTGGAGTGAGGAGGAGTAAGTCAGCAATAAAAACACCTGGTGTCAGTGGAGTTTTATTCAAAAGAAGCCAAAATTATTTATTCAAAGAAACCTGTGCAGGCCTAGTGATCACAGAAACCTTTCCCAACAGGTCTTGCCCCAATGAGCTAGTTGTGAAGGCTGAAGGTTGCTACCTTCCCACCACTCTCTTAAGTCTCCTCCTCCCCCTGGTCCCTCCCAAGCAACCTGAGACTCTGACACCTTGACTGTCTTTGCTCCATCCTCTTAATTTCTCTCTGTGTTCTGGGAGACCAGCAGGATGGGGAGACCCCCTGGCTTCTTCAGCAGCCTGCCTGATCTCTGCCTCTTGACCCCCGCCTCCAGCCTCCACTTCTGCCTCTGATTCTGGACTGCTGTCTGCCACAGAATCTTCCTGCCCTCTTGCCTCTTCAGTTTCCAACACTTCCTCTTGCTCAGTCTGCTCCCTCTTCTCCCTCTGACAACTCATCATCCCCCCCCCCCACCAGTTCCCTGGCTCTGAGACGTCTTCCCTTGGGGGATCCCCAGTTGGTGCCACCTGCCACTCCTATCTGCATCCAGCCGGCCCATGACAGCAAGCAATGCACAAAGCTGGTAGACATCCCAGTACCTTGCATCTTCTAGGTGCAGCTGGTGCGTCTAGTCGGGATGATGTTGCTCATCTTTGTCAGGAAGGACCAGCTCAGCCACATCAAGGAAGTGATGACGGAGACAGTGGGCACAGGCATCATGGGGAAGATGGTGAGTAGACCCTGGCAGCAGAATTCCCTACGTCTATTCTTCTATCTGTCTATATGTTTTTATAATCTCTGCCAACCAGTTTCCCCCTCTTTCCTGCTTGCTCGCTAACAGCCATCTTTGCTCCGCCCCTGCAGGGTAATAAGGGGGGTGTGGCCGTGAGGTTTGTCTTCCACAATACCAGCTTCTGCATTGTCAATTCCCACCTTGCTGCCCACGTGGAAGACTTCGAGCGCCGAAACCAGGATTACAAGGATATCTGTGCCCGGATGAGCTTCCTGCCCCCTGACCAGGGTCTGCCGCAGCTGACAATCATGAAACACGAGTGCGTTTCGAGGGCTTGGAGGGAGAGAGCCTTGGCTGACGTAACTTGTTGGTCTCCACTATCTGGAGAAGCAAATTGAGTCACGTTTCTGTAACTTTCCTGCATGTGTATAGCTCAAGGGTAGGCAAGATAGTGCTCTCCAAATGTTGATGGACTACAACTCCCATAAGCGCTAAGAATTGGCCTTGCTGACTCTGGGGCTCATGAGAGTTCTACTTCCGCAACACCAGGAGGGTGGAGTGTCGGCTATCCCCGTGGCAGCTGCACCACTAAGGTTTCTGCTAGAGCAGCCAGAAGTGCCCATTGTAGGCTCCTGCTTCATTCAGGGCAGGCAGATACTAAACATCTGTGGAAGCGAGTGCTGGGCTTCATTCATTAATTTCTGGTTATTGTGGGGATTTCTTCCCCAGAGTGGCTTATTTAAAATAATAATCAGAAATGCAACTCAAGGTAATTTAAAGCATATAAACAGTACCTTAATAGCAGCAGATCTAAAGAGAGCAACATAAACCTACTGGCAGAAATGGATTAGATTAGATTAGATTATAGCAAACGTGGGTAACTTCTCCAGTGAGCAAGGGGGTGGGAGTTGCAGTTTGTTAAGGGCAGTAACACAAAAGCAGAGCTGTCATTTTGCACGGAGAAGGTTCCAGGCTTAATCACCAGTGTGTGCAGATAGGACTGGGAATGATCTCTGCCTGAAAGCTGCTGTCAGTCCTGAGCTTGATGGGCCAATGGTCTGCCTCAGTATAAGGTGTTCCTGTGTACTACTATGTTCCTGTGTACTACAGCAGTGTTTGGAGGGCCACAAGCGCCCTACTCATGAATTAAAGAACCAGGAAAAAAATTAAAAGTCTTTGATGAAATGACATCAAAGCAGGGGCCAGGTGAGCCTCTTTGAGAAGATTATTCTAAAAGGTAGGGTGCCATTACTGAAAAGGCCCTGTCATACTTGAAAGAGCAGGAGTTCCCTGGGAAAGGGCTGCCCCTGCTAAGGATTCTAGTTAGTGGAGAGGCAGTGCAAAAATAAGTGGGCCTTCTTCTGGTACCCTTTCCCCAAACCCTGAAACGTTTTAAAGGCTGAAAGGGATACCCTGAATTGGGCCTGGAGCCAGTGTAGTTCACAGAGCACTAGCCTAATATGATCATACTGCCCAATCCTAGTTATCAGTCTCACTTCATATTGCAGGAAGTGGCAGCAGGCTGCCCCCTCTCCCTCCCCCCCCCCCCCGGCGAGCTTGCCTGTAGCTGTGGTTTCTTTGCTTTTTCCCTCCCAGCATTGTCATCTGGTTGGGTGATCTGAACTACAGGCTTTGCCTTCCTGATGCCAACGACGTGAAAACTCTGATCACTAAAAATGAGCTTCAGAGACTTCTGACCTATGACCAGGTGAGGGGCATATTTGTGTTATATGTGGTGGTTTAGGATATTGCCCTGTTTATTTCCTGCGTGGGATACCCCAGCCTAGGCTAGAGAAACCACTTTCAGACAGTTAGGAGCAAAGTGTAGCTATAACATAGAATGATTGCGACTTCTACAAATGCTTTTTAAGGTTGCAGTTTTGTGCAACCTTAATTAGAAGCAAGTCCCAATTAAGTTGGAGAGTTGCCTTGGAATATGCATAAGTAGGACTGCTCTGCGATTACCCAGTTATAGGGCTTTCTTAGGTCAGCACACTCTCCAGATGTTGTTGAACTCCCATCAGCCCCGGTATGTCCCTGGCAAGTGGTCAGGGACAACGATAGCTGCCGTCCAGCAATATCTAAAGGTCTAAGGTTTCCTGCTCTAGGTTTTGCATCTATCTGGAAAATCTGCATTGCTCACATGTTCTTATCAGCCGATACTTCCATTAAATCAAATTAAATTGCTGATGCTTTTTGTTTTTAATTTTTCTCTCCAAGGTTTGTATGTTCATAATGTTTATAACCTTTCTCCCACTTGGCATAAGGATCATCGGTATTTTGTGTTGAAACAGAGGCCTGATTGCTGCACCTTATGGTGGATTTAAGCTCTGTGAGCATAGTAATGCCTTAGCCCTTTTAGAAGGATGCTGCACTGCTGCAAGGCAAGGGTGGGCAGCCTCAGACTTCCAACATATACAAAACCATAATAAAACATTAAAAACTTCCCTAAATGTTGTATAGTTACTTATCTCCTTGACATCTGATGGGAGGGCGTCCCACAGGGCAGGTGCCACTACTGGGAAGGCCCTCTGCCTGGTTCCCTGTAACTTCACTTCTCGCAGTGAGGGAACCACCAGAAGGCCCTCAGTGCTGGACCTCAGTGTCTGGGCTGAATGATAGGGGTGGAGACGCTTTTTCAGGTATATACTGGGCTGAGGCCATTCAGGGCTTTAAAGGTTGATACCAACACTTTAATTTGTGTTCGGAAATGTACTGGGAGCCAACGTATGATGCAAAAGGATGGTTTTGCAGTTGTTCATAGTGTCGGGGGTGTATTCTGGTGGTTGTTAACAGTTTGTATGAATTATTGGTACATATAACATTGTCTATTGTAGGTATGGCTAACCTGTGGTCTGCCAGATGTTATTGAGCTGCAGTTCCTATTGGCTCCAACCATCATGGCCAGTAATCAGGGATGATGGGAATTGTAGTTCTGCAGCATTGTGAGGGCCACGCATCTGCTACTTCTGAGTTAGAGGATTTTCCTGTCGTGTGATGCAACAAAGTAACTTAAGATGACCAGGGGCAAAAATGCACAAGCACCCTGTACCTTTAATAATTGTGTATAAGATAGGATTTCAGGAGGTTTACCCCTTTTTTGCACCTGGCTACCCTACTAGTACTTCACCTTGGTCTTCCAGCACAATAGTGGCTGTTAATAGACTCCATTGTCAGGCAACAGGGGGTCTTCTGCTTCTCTGCTGATAAGCCATTTCTTTTTGGCTTTAGCTGAACATTCAGCGTACCCAAAAGACAGCTTTTGCTGATTTCACAGAGGGAGAGATCAAGTTCATCCCGACGTACAAATTCGACTCTAAAACAGATCGCTGGGATTCCAGGTAAGCACCTGCTTGATAGTTGGGCCTTTGTAAATAAGCCCTCAAAACCTTTAGCCTGCAAGGCTTGTTTGTTTTTCCTAGTCTGCTGAGATGCTAGTAGTGTCCTGCCTTTCCATCAACTTGAGCAGGCTAGTAAAAAAAAATATAATTTAAAAATTGCTTTCTGCTAAGCAAGCTGGTGGAGGAGGGATAGAGTTGAGGGCTGGATGGACTTCTGTTCCTCTGCAGCCAGAATGGACACCAAGCAAAGAAGGAAGAGAGAGATCCACGTCTCCTCCCCCCGCTCACTTTGCTTGCATGGAATTCCTGGCCGCCAAAGGCTGCTAGGCGAGTTGTTAAATGCAAAGCTGTGATACGTTGTCTTGCTCAACCCATCCCTGCTCAAAGTCTCTGGGAAATATTTTGGCTTCTTTTCCGCAAGCAGCCTTTTCCCCACATTTGTCCTGATAACCAGCGTCCTCTGTTTCATGGTGTTGCGATTCATTGAAAGGTGCAGCAGAAAGTATGAACGGGGGCTGAATGAGAATCTTGTTTGTGTCAAGGAAGTCTGGGAATTAGTGCTCTCTCAAGATGAGTCTGCCAGGGCATAAGAGCATGAGAGCAGCCCTGCTGGATCAGGCTATTGGCCCATCTAGTCCAGCATCGTGTTCTCACACTGGCCAATGAGATGCCTCTTGGGGAGCCCACAAACAGGACCTGAGTGCAACAGCACTCTCCCCTCCTCCAAGCCATACTGCTTCTGTTGCTGTGGGTCTGTGCCCATTATGGCTAGTAGCCATTGAGCCTCACCATCCACGAATTTGCATATTATTGTGGCTATTGACAACTGTAAGAAGCCACCTAGGCCTGCTAGTTTAATTTCTCTTGCTGTGGTTATGGGGGAATCAAAAGGACAGACGGAACATGTAGTGACGTAGCTGGAAAACGGCAGGCTCCTTTGGGCAGCAATTCAGGTGCCAGAAATGGTATTTTTACATTTCCTGAAGCTTGGATCACTGAAAAGATAGTGTCTGAACAAAAATAATGGGGACCATTGCCTTTGGGAGGGATCATAATTCGGTGGTGTGCCATATGCTTTGTATGCAGAGTCTCAAGTTGAAACTCTATGGCACTTCCACCTGAAAAGGGATTGGGCCACAGAGAGCTGCTGCCAGTAGCTGCTGAGTAGACTTAATTAATTAATTGCGGAGTTGGAAAGGATCATGAGGGTCATCGAGTCCAACCCCCTGCAATTCAGGAATCAAAACTGGGGTAGGTCAGAAATTCATTCTGACCTGGTAGAAAGCAGCTTTTGATTTCCTAACAACTCTCTACATGAGGCAAAATACCTGCACACCTGCAAGGTCCACCCCTTCAGAAGTTGGACTCCCAAGTCCCATCATCTCCAGCTGTTGACCATGGTCAAGATCACAGACCGTGTATGAGCCAAAGGTTGACTGTGTGGGCCTTGTGTGTTTCCTCAGCCAGTCCAACAGTCCTGATGTCTCTCCTGTCTCCTTGCAGTGGGAAGTGCCGTGTGCCAGCATGGTGTGACCGAATCCTCTGGAGAGGAGGCAGCGTGAATCAGCTCAGCTACCGAAGCCACATGGAATTGAAAACGAGCGACCACAAGCCCGTCAGCTCCCTCTTCCTCATAGGGGTAACACCTGCCCTGGCTGGGGCTATCGTCTATTAAGGTTTTTTAGTTGCCTGCTATGTGGCACCTCCTTGAATCTGGGCAGGTCCTGACCAACAACCAGACCCCTTTCCACAGAACTCCTCCTTGGCAAATGACTTCCGGTGCAAGGAGTGGGCAGGTCTTGGCTCTGTTAAATCCCTATGCTTCCATTCTCCACTGTTCTGAGTACACACTGCTCCTGCAGGCATGGCAGACCAGGTGTACTTCTGTGGTACTTGGCTTGGAGCATTTGGCTTCAGCCCATTGGGTCTGGAAGTCACGGCCGCTGCCATCCCTGGGGAAGCTCTCAGAGCTACTTGCCTCTTTCAGGGCTGGGAACAGGGTGGTACATCAGGCATTTCTGCTCTTAACACATTGCCCCCCCCCTTTTGAGTCCACAGCCCCAACAAGTGTCCTCTGTTTCCCCCCCCACCCCATAGGTGAAGGTTGTGGATGACCGCCGGTACCGGAAAGTGTTTGAGGATATTGTTCGGTTGATGGACAGAATGGAGAATGAATTCCTTCCCTCACTGGAGCTCAGCAGGAGGGAGGTAAAGATGAATAGGATCCTCTCCAATCCGTTAAAGAGGGTTTGCTGGGGGAAAAGAAGCCTGCTTTATATCACGCCAGGCCCTTGGCCCATCTAGCTCAGTCTTGTTTTTACTGTCTGGGAGCGGTTCCCCTGGAATTCCGGGGGATCTCTCCCAGCCCTACTTGGAGATGCTGGGGATAGAACCTGGGACCTTTGCATGCAAAGCAGATGCCCTTCCACTGAGCTGCAGCCTCTTGCTGTTCGTTGCAGGCAAATACTCCAGGGGTAGCCAGTGTGGTGCCCTCCAGATGTTGGTCTACAACTCCCATCATCTCCAGCCAACACGGCCCGTGGTGATGGGAAGTTGCAAGTGCAGCAATATCTGGAGAGCCCCCACGTGGACACTCTAGAGCAAACGTAGCCACTGTGAGGTGGCATTTGGACCTGTTGCATGTGCAGTCCCCTAAATGAGAGCCCAGGGCCAAGGACAAACTTCCCCCTGGAGCATGTTTCCTTGCCATCTGCTGAAGGCAAGCACTCTCTTTCCCCTCCCCCCCCCAACGTTTTGCTCTGCAGTTTTCGTTTGAGAATGTGAAGTTCCGGCAGCTGCAGAAGGAGAAGTTCCAGATCACAAACAACGGGCAGGTCACCCTCCATTTCTCCTTCATCCCCAAACTCAATGACAGCCACTATTGTAAGCCATGGCTTCGCGCTGAGCCCTGCGAGGGATACTTGGAGCCCAGTGAGTCTCTCTCGAATCATAGAATTGTAGAGTTGGGAAGGGACCCCCAAGGGTCATCTAGGGAAGGCCTTTCCTTTTCCTTTTCATATACACACCCTTTTCTCCTCTTCCCAAGCCTCCGCCATCAAACCTTGGGAGTTTTGTAGAGCAGGAGAGGCTTAACATTTCTCAGGTCAACATTGCCCCATGCTCAAGCCTCCAAGGGCCACATGTCAAAGCAGGTGAGCCCAAAGTGTAAAAGTGGGTGTGACCAGCTTTACACACACACACACACAAATGAATTGAAGCAAAAAATGCTGGAGGGTCCAAAAAAACCTTTTGGCATCACAGGGGACCAGTGACAGCAGTCCGTCAAAAAATTACTTTTTTAAAAAGCACGTATTTTTACATTGTGGAGGCACAAAAATATCTTGGGGAACATATAGAACTAGCCAAACTTTTAAAAACTCAATGAAATGCAAACTAAAAAAGAAAGTTACATTGGGGGCACAAAAATCCTTTAGGAGATAAATAAATGCTTTTCCTTTTTATATTCTTTTGTTAGGATCACTTTCTCTTACCCCCCTGTATCCTGTCACCATATTCTGTGCAGCTGCTGCTTTGGAGGAATAGAGAGGAAAGTGAGGTGGGGGTGGGAATTGAGTAGCTTCTGTTCTTCATTCTTGAAGTTAAGGTTTCCCACACACACCTGTGAGAACAGGATGCTGTACTAGATGGGCCATTGGCCTGATACAGCAGGCTCGTCTTGTGTCCTGTTAAATTTTCTGTTAAATTTTCACTATCTTAACTTTTAATTTACAAACAAACAAACAAACAAATCTGGCTGTTCCAAAGAGTGTATCTACCTGACTTCCTCCCGTTTTAGATGAGACGGTGGACATCTCCCTGGATGTGTACGTCAGCAAGGACTCTGTGACGCTTCTCAATTCGGGAGAAGATAAGATTGAGGATATCCTCGTCCTTCACCTTGACCGTGGCAAGGACTATTTCCTCACCATCAGTGGGAGCTACCTACCAAGCTGCTTCGGGACCTCCTTGGAAGCCTTGTGTCGGATGAGGCAGCCGATCCGCGAAGTCCCCGTCACCAAACTTATTGACCTGGTAGGGAAAGGGGTTGATTTACCTGGCGGGTTCGTTTGCTGAGTGTCTAACCCTCCCACTCTGCTTGCCTGCTTGAAAAACAGCTGCTCTTCCACTCAAAAATGTGTGTGGTGGGGGGGGGGTCTTTCGCTGCATTCAGCTTCAGCTTCTGTAGCTGTGCATTCGCTTCTTGTATGCTGTTTCATGTCCTTTGTTTGCTGTTGACTGAGTCATCCCAAGTTCTTGTCCTCCCACCTGCCCTTTCGCAGGGCCACTAAACCGTGTGCATTTCCCTGCCATCTGCCCAGATACTGTTCAGTGAATGGGCTCTTTCTTTCTCTCCTCAGGGTCTGTGCCACTAACATACTTTGTTGTCTTTTTTCCACTTTTCTTTTGCTCTTGCCTTCCTCCTCTGATCTCAGGGAGAAGACAGCTTCCTAGAAAAGGTAACAGTTGGTTTGATATCTCTCTAGATGTTCTTGTAGCGAGCTCAAATCAGGTATTTACACGGGGGTTGCATTCCGAGGTACTGTGCATTTAAATGAAATCACATATATTGGGGACAGCATTGGAAAAGCCTGCAAGCACCTCCTAAACCTCTGGAAACCCTTTTTAAAAGACTCCCTGCAAAACTCCTTGCTCAAACTCCAACTCTCCACAGGCCTCAAAGGTTGGTGCAAAGGCTCCTGGGAGGGAGTCTAGATGCTGTTTCCGTGCCACTTTGCCGCTTTTGTGCTCTTTGGGGGGACATTTTTGCCCCTTCAAGTGCCACTTCCAGGTTTGTGGCAGTGTGCATGTGCCTCAAACGCACGTAAATGGAGTTGCCTGTACTGGAAGGCACTTGTCAACGATCAGCAGGTGCTCCATGCAATGGCAGCTGGTCCATTAGGGCAAACCAGGCACTACCCCACCAACCTCACTTTCCTCTCGGGCAACCCTCACCTGCCTGCCTTCTTACTTAAATCCAGACCAGGTAGTGGCTCCAGCTATCTGCTTCCTTCTTTTCTCTAGTCTCAACGTGGCCCTTGTAGAACTCGGCAGAGGAGAATGGAGACAAAACCAGAATTTACCGTCACTGCTTGTAACTGATTTTGCTCTAGGTGTACTTGCGATTGGCAGGCAGCATGGGAGCCAGAAAGCCCAGTCTCATTATGCAGGCACCAGCCCCCTCTGGCCCCAAGAGCCAGTTTTCTCCTTGTCTCTGTGCTCAGCAACTACTGCACAGGCTGTGCCACTCTCCCTTACTCTTACCACCACCTGAGCACTGGCATTTGGGAAGCAGTAGTGGCTGCTTTGGGGTGGCTCAGGGAAATGTCACTCCTCTCAAATCAGATTTACTTGGGTGTATTATCATAGCCACAAGGAGACACTGGTGACTGCCAATTTGGACAGCTGTAGACATTTAGAATCATGGAGGAGATGTTTATCAGTGGCTACCGGTCAGAGCTATTTATTGCCACTATTATCATAAACCACATGCTTTTGATTACCAGTTTCTGGGGAACATGATGGACAGAGTGTTATTGTCCCCGTGTCCCTATGGACGTCCCAAGGGCATGTGGTTGGCCATTGTGGGAACAAAATGCTGACCTAACCCAGCAAGGTTCCTGTGTTCTTCAGCATGCATCAGCTACTCTTGCACTAAGACTCTGATACAGTATGTGTCATTCCCCACACCAATACACACACTCTGTCTCTAGAGACAGGGACGGGGAGTATTGGCGTGGGGATGAATTGGGTCCTAATCAACAGCTTCCCTGGGGATGCGAGGAAGTGGAGTTGGGATCAAATTCTCCATCCTTGCCAACTCCTTTTAGTGATGGGCTGCTTGCCATTGCTGTGTTCCTAATACTCTCTTGCTCCCTCCTCCTCTCTTTCTCTTTCTCTTGAACGTGGTGGCTTGAGATAGAACTAACCACCCTGAACATCTGGAGAGGAAGATGGGAAGGAGGCAGGAGGCATTGTTCACCAGCTGCTGTGTGGTGCTTTGCCCATACAAAGTAGTGAGCTCAGGCTCCAGCTGTGGTTCAGTTTCCACCACTGCCTCTGCAACGTGCTCTAGACAAGGGGCGGTGAACATGTGACCCCCATTATCCCATCATGCCTGGGGCTGCAGCCCATCAACCTATGAAGGCCCATCCATGTTCTGTTGCTGTTGCTGTTACTATTTCCTGCCCTTCACCCTAAGGTCCCAGGGCAGGTTACAACAATTAAAATACAATGTTAGCCAAACCTCATGTCCACAGCTGCATATTTACTAAGCTTTTGGGTGAACTGCACATCCGGAGTGGGAGATTACTAGCTGCATATTAATAGGGGGAGGGGGAGCTTGGATTTGGGGTGTGAGCAATTTCTTTTTTGTTTTTCCACTTGAGATGCTTGCTGGGGCTATGGCCGGATGATATGTCAAAATATATATATTTTCAAATCGGCTTGAAGTCTATATAGTGATACTGGTTTCGTAATTTCTGACCTGGCAATATATTGCGAATCATGATGTGTGTGTGTGCTATGAAAAAAAAAACAATGTGGGGGAAAACTGTGAAGCCAAACAATGCTTCTCTAGATTCCTGCAGCCCCTGTTAACTCTGCCGGCTCAGTTTTCCCCTGCCCTCCTGCCAGCACAAGAGCAGGCACTAGCAAAAATCACAATGCGGGAAAAACGGTGAAGCCAGCCAATGCCTCTACATAGCTCCATCCTTATTTCAGACATCCTGATATATTGGTATATTGCAATGTTTAGCTAGTGATATTTCACAATGTTGAAAGCCAGATATCGCCCAGCCCTAGTTGTGTCCTCTGAGGGCAAGACTTGTCCACCCAGCTGAAGCAAGGAAAAAATGCATACAGGCACACATTCATGCCAGTCCCTCTTGTCATTGGACCTCCAGGAGAAGCAGTTTCTGGATATAGTATCCCAGGATGGTGATGACTCCACTGAGCGGCCTTTGCACATACCCAAGGAGATATGGCTCTTGGTGGACCACCTCTTCAAGAATGCCTGCCACCAGGTGAGCTGAGGGGGACTGTACCATTTAAATGATGGGTGTTGGCTGGAATCCAGTACCAGTTTTGGGGTGCGCAGGTTCCAAACGTCACAATTTATTTATGTCTTAGCTACCAACTCTCTCTTACAAACTACTGCTGTGAGTATAGTGTCACCTTAGTGGAGCGGCAGCAGGTGGGACATCCAGCATACAGTATTCCTTAGAGCGGCTCAGAAAACCCAGGTGTTCACAACCATTGTCTGTCTATCCCTAGCAAAGTGGCTCTTTGACTCTCACCACTAGAAGAAGGGGGGGAATGATTTCACTCTCCTATTGCCCAAAATCATGAGAAGGGTGGTAGGAATGCTACTGTGGAAAGCAGACTGGATAAAATTCTCAGCCCTTGTGCAAGTTCTCTTGGTGATGGGCATTCCTTGTTGCATTCCTTGACCTCACATTATGCAACCCAGGGCTGGATTGTTCTTCATGCTATCCAGGATGTACCCCATCCCTTCCTAATGCATGTGTGATACTCTGCTTCTGTCTGGCAGGAGGACCTCTTCCAGACCCCGGGCATGCAGGACGAGCTGCAGGAGATAATTGAGTGCCTGGACACCAGCATTCCCGAGATGATCCGTATCCTCTTTGGGGGACATTGTTGGGGAGCAGGGCTGGTTGGTGGTTTTGTTTAGCTCTTGGCTGGAGTGGACCTCACTTTTAAACACCTGGTGGCTTAGGTTCCTAGGCCACCCCATCTTTAAGGCTCTGGGACACATCACAGTAAAAACAATCAAAATGAAATGCCCACAGTAAAGTTCAGTCATTCATCCAAACAGCTTAACAGCTTTAACCCCCATTTGAAAACACCAGCCTGGCTAGATAGAGCAGAGGTGGGGAATCTTGACAGGCCTGTAGGCCCCACATCTAGCATCATATGTGCTATCAGGTGTGGAGACAGGTAAATACATGGCTGCAAAGGAGCTTCAAGGGTGCGTTCAATTGTTCTTCAGCAAGCAGGCTTTGTTGACCACACTTTTGAAGCTGCATTTGCTGTTTGGATTGAATTCATGCCTGCAGATGGACATTTCCTCTGCAGATCATCTTTGCAGGCAGCTTCGTCAAGAGGGGAGGTGTGGGATAATTACAGTGGGATGGCTCAGTTGGTAGAGTGTGACACTCTTAATCTCAGGGCTGTGGGTTCAAGGTCTACCTTCCACAAAAAGGGGGAACTTGCAAGGTGGGCTCAGATGTATAAGAACAAAGCTTCTTGCTTTGGACCAGCCTGGGAAGGAGGCATGGTGCAGGTAACAGAATAGAACACTTTCCTTGACAGGCTGTCAATAGCTGGCAGTAACCACTCGGTGGCCGAAGCTCTGCTCATCTTCCTGGAGGCACTGCCAGAACCGGTCATTTGCTATGAACTGTATCAGCGCTGCCTGGAGTGCTCACATGACAGCCGCCTCTGTCGCCAGGTAGGCCACAGAGCCCCATCTCTTCCTGGCTGGTGTGCGGTGTATACAGAATCATAGAATCAAAAGGGATTGCAAAGGTCATCTAGTCCAAATGCTGCAGCAAGTAACAGGAAAGCCACTAAAACATCCCTGAAAGGCAGTAAACCGGCACACTGGCAGGAGGGTTAGTCTGGTCTGGGAAGCCTTGTTAACTGCAGAGGCTGCTGAGTGTTGACAGTGGATGCTGTTGGATTAACATAGTAGCACAGGAGTTGATGTCTCCTTTGATAATCATCCGTCTCGGTTGTGTGTGGGGTGTGTATACACATGTTGCCTTTTTGCTTTCTGACAAGGAGTTGTAACAATAACCCACCTGTTTCAGTGGCCATATACTGAATCAGACCACTGGGCCATCTAGCTCAGTATTGTCTAAATTGACAAGCAGTGGCTCTCAAGGATTTCAGACAGGGGATGTCCCCTACCGTACCTGGAGATGCTGAGGGTGGACGATTTGAACTTTAGAAAAAAGACGGCAGTGGACAGTTGCGAGGAATTCCCAATTTCTTGAAGCATGGGAACCCAAATAAAAAATTCTTTAGATGATTTGGCATAACATTCGGTTTGATTGATATATATATGTGTATAATTTGAAATATTGAATGTGATATAATTGGTTTTAATTGGAAAATTAATAAAAATATTTAAAAAAAAAAAGAGATGCTGAGGGTGGAACCTGAGACTTTCTGCATGAAAAGCAGGTGGTTTACTGCAGAGCTACGGCCCTTCCCCCAAGATATCTCATTTGGTAGAGCATGAGACTCTTAATCTCAGTGTCATGAGTTTGAGCCCCACATTAGGCATTGCAGGGGGTTGGACTAGCTAACCCTTGTGATCCCTTCCGACTCTACAATTGTATGATTCCCCAAAGTTCCCAGCAGAGTTCTAGTCCGGTTACCATTTTAAAAAATATATATTTAGGGAGGCTTTTAATGTTTAATCAATGATTTTATTCTATTTTCCTGTTGGAAGCCGCCCAGAGTGGTTGCGGAAACCCAGCCAGATGGGCGGGGTATAAATAATATATTATTATTATTATTATTATTATTATTATTATTATTATGCCAGGTCTAAACCTGCAAACATAAAAAGTACACTGTGCTAGTGATCCATGCCCCTCCTCCACCCAAAGCTTTGCATGGAAGCTCCGAGCTGACCCTCCCTATCTTGCAGGTGATCTGCCAGTTGCCACGGTCGCACCGGAACGTGTTCCGCTACGTGATGGCTTTCCTGCGGGAGCTGCTGAAATACTCCGAGAGCAACAACGTCAGTGCCAATATGCTAGGTAAGGCCTGCCTGTCCTGGCTGGGAGCTGGCCTTCCTCCTGCTCCCGCCTCCTCTCATGCAAATGTTTTCGCTTCCCTGCAGCCACCCTCTTCGCCAGCCTCCTGCTACGGCCTCCGCCCAATGTTCTGTCGAAGCCGAACCCACAGGAGCGCCAGCGTGCCATCAGCTTCCTCCTGGGCTTCCTGCTGGGGGCAGATGACTACTAAAGGTGCCAAGCGTGGGCTCCACGCCAGCCACAAGGCAGCCTGGAGACGAAGTTGGGAGGGAACAGGCAAGGCCCAGCCTCTGTTCTCTGGTGCCACGGGGGTGAATCAGTTTCCTGCCCTTCCCATTGTGCCATCTTGCCATGTGCAAGCTCCCTTCCCTGTGCTTCGCCCTTCCCACCTTTTCCTCTTGACTCCTGACACTGTTTTCCACATGGTTCCAGGGCATTGGCAGGTTAAGGGTGCTTTGGGAGGGACCCTGTTGGAGGACAGTCATTCCCCTGCTCTCAGTCCCTGTGCAGTATTCCACTCCCTCCCCTTCTGCTGCAGCTGAGCATGTGATAAACTTGGTGGGTACAAGGGATAAGGACTCCTAGCCTGTCCTGGGATTGCAGGGCCTCTTTCTCTGCCCCCCCCCCCAACTCGTTGATGCTGGTTGAGAAGGGGCAGGGCACCTAATGTGGCCCACATACTACTTAGCCTGCTCTGTATAGTTCAGATATCTGTCCCCATTCTGCCAAGTAGAGTGTGTGACGCATATTCATAGTCCTACCGGCCGTCGTGCCCCCCCCCCTTCTATGGTGTTAATTCTTCATGAAACACTAAGCACTGCCTAAAGGGATCAGGGAGGATGAGAGGGTGCAGGCTGGGAAGCAGGAGGGGAGTTGAGGCAGTGGGTACAGCTGGGTTGGTATGGGCTCCCCACCCGACCCCAAGTTCTCCAACTTTGTCTTTCTGGTTTTCTGTCCTGGATTCCTGTACTTGGTGCACTCTCTCTCTTTTTTAAATTGTATAATTTATTGGAAAACTGTTGTTTCAAAATAAAATATCCATTGTGCAAAGATTGTTCTGGTGTTTGGAGGGGAGCCACACTTGCCTTTGCTGGATTCTCCACTGCTCTGAAGCTCAGCCAGACCTCTCAAATGAAGCCTTCTTAGGAGAGGCTGTGGGGAGGGGGTGCTGCATGGGGCATCAGGTTGTGCAGATACCGTGGAATATGATTTAGCTCTTAACAACAAGGCTTGCAGGTGCATTGCTTTCCCAAGGTGTTTCTAAATTGCTTTCCTTCCTCATACCCCTTTGAAGCTTGTGAGCTTTTGGAGGGTGAGAGCAACTTTTAAACAAACAAACAAACAAACAAACAAACAACACACACACACACAACTCTGCTTCCAGCTTGCAAGTTTCAGCCCAGCAGCAGCAGCTGGCTGCGAATTATTGCATAGACTCTTGAGGGGAGGTCTGCCCTCCCCTCTCCCCATTAACCTTTGTCTCCAGGGCTCAGTGGTAGGAGGGAGAACAGAGGAAGAAAATGAACTGGGCTTGGCTTAAGTGGGGGGGGGGGGTTATGAGAGCATATGTGCACCTGGTGCCAAGGGATAAGGCTGCAGAACTGAGCAGAGCACACTTAAGAGCAGGAGGAGCTGAGCCCTGCTCCCGCCACCACCAACAGCAACTCCTAGATGTCCAGTTGTTCTTCTCAAGGGAGTCCAAAAAAATGACCAAAGGAGACTGGAGCTCTGAGAGCAGGTATGGAGACTGCAGAGTCTGGATGGGAGATCTTTTATTATTTATTTTCATTTGAAGCGGAGTGGAGTGGAGACTAGATGGATTACTTTGAGGGGATGCAGGTGGAGAGCAGCGGAACGGGATTGGGAACTTCCCCCTTCCCCACTGAAAGAATCCAACTGGGCAGGGCCAACCTGCGCATGAAGCGTTGCGAGGCCATTGCCTCAAGCAGTAGATCCAGGTCCATAGAGCACCATGCTTGCAGCCATGTCACTATTGTGACCACCATGACCACGGTCATGCCCTTGTGAGTGTTTCACCAACAACCTGTTCCTCTCCAGCCTCCTTTCCTGAAGGAGAAGCCAAGGGCTGGAGGAGGAAGCAGAGGCAGGGCTCAGGGTGTTTCTGCCTCAAGCAAAAACATCCTAGGCTTTTCCTGGGAGTGGACATTAGAAATTGCTTTCGATATGGAAAAGAGTGGAATGAAGGAAAGTGGGGGGAGGGGAGTGTGTTAAAGGAAAATGGATGAGTTTTCCAAATTAAAATTGGGATTGAAGACAGAGCTCTATTTATTCACAAAAGGGGCTTCTGCCCAGTGGAATTTTCAGCTCCCTACACCCCAGCATCTTAAAACACAAGAAGAGCTTGGGAGATAAATATTGTGTATAAGATAGATGTTTGGAATGGTCTGTCCTTGGTGTGAAAAGAGGATCCTTGCAATATTTACTTTGGTGAACTACAACTCCCACGACAACAACTCTGAAGGTGGCACAGATGTTCAGAGCGGGGTGCTGATAATGCCAAGGTCATAAGTTTGATCCCTGTATAGACCAACTGCATTATTCCTGCATTGTAGGGGATTGAACTAGATCAGTGGTTCCCAATTAGCTAATTACTGAAGACCCCTTATATTTCCAAAGCCAAGCCACAGGCCCCCTACTTTTGAAAATTTTGATAAAACTATGGTAGTTACCTCTGCAAAGCAATTTTTTGAACAAAATGTGGGGTAATAAGCAAAGGATTTTAGGTATACTAAAAAACAACACTGCCCATAATATTTGTGATATTGCCATGCAAAAATGACAAAAAAAAATAGTTGGAGGGAGGCAAGGGATGGGGCAACGGACCCCTGACTGGGAATAACTGAACTAGATGGTCCTCTTGTGTCCCTTCCAACTCTACAATTTTATGATCCTGTGTCTTAAACACAAATCTTGAGGAATAAACTGTGTGTGTGTGTGTGTGTGTTTCTGTTTTAACTTTCCCAGCTTTTGCTTTATTCTGATTTCCGCTTGTGTCCCTACTCCCCACATGTAGAATTGCTATACGTTTGGATTTTCCTGGACATTAAAGCGTTTACCACACAGACACTTGTTTCCAAAGGCCAAATCCCGGCAATTCCAGGTGGATGGCAACCCTACCCACTTGTGCCAGATTGCCTGGCATACATGACAAGCATCTAGACACATAAATTATCCAGAATCCCAAGCAGCGACATTGTGAAACTTTAATAGGAATAAAAGGTAGGGGGAAAGGAGGCACAATGTCAAGCAGGCTGTAGAATAAACGAGAGCACTGTGGGTCTAAAACCGGCCCCTGAATCTCTTGCTCCCTACTCTGCGCTTCTAGCAATAACATTTTTTGCTTGCTGGATGGCTGCGTGCATTGAGACCTCAATCACTGAGGAAGAGTGCTGGCCCAGTGGTGGAAGTATGTGCTTGGCATGCAGGCGATCCAAAAATCAATTCAAGACCAAAATTCCAGTTCTCATGTATTCTGTATGAATGGCTAATTTAAAGGGGAATAGCATGGTGCCTTCCACAGAGTCAGACCATTGATCGCCTAACTCAAGGGAGGACCATAGCTCGCATCTGTTTTGCATGCAGGAGGTCCCAGAACAGTCTCCAGCATCTCCAGGTGAAACTGAAAACGTCACCTGCCTGGAACCTTGTAGAGCCACTGCCAATCAGTACAGACAGTGCTGAGTTAGGTAGCTATGATCCATCCACCATCATCCTTTGCCCAAAGCAAAGGCACATCGCTGATCAAAATCTTTTCAAAGAATTTCCCTGCTCACCAAGCCACCTGCCCTCGTTTATGCATTGTCGATGGCTTATCAAAGGTATCCTCATTGAAAGTATCATCAAGGCAGACAGCTTTATGAAATCTTGGTGGCCTTCCTTACAAAATGCTAATGGGGACAATGGCACCAGTTGCCCTCTGGACTCACAGGGTGCAGCTTATTTTTGAGCCATCAGTTGGAGCCACATTTGGAATGACCCTTGAGAAATGATAGTCTGCCTATATTCAGCAGCTTACCACCTTGTTGTTGGTTAAAAACTTTTAATAAAAAGCATGCTTAAAAGAAAATGGGAAATGAAATTTAGCTGGCTTCTTGAGAAAAGAATAATGTCTAATTATTTGTATCTGCTTTTAAATGTTGTGTCTCTTTGTAATGAGTTTTACTGGTTCTGTGGTCATTATAAATTGCTTACCTTCACTAAAATATATAAATATACTCCACTGGAAACTTTTATTATCCAAATTCAATTTCCTTAGAATGTCCTTCATGGAAATTAGATGAGCGAATAGATAGCAAAATGTTTTGCGTGGGGAGGAGGATTCAGTGTTATAATAGATCTAGATATGGATAGTCCTTCAGTACTGCAAAACTTGACACTTGGAGACCTTTGAGTCCTTCCCAAAAGGACTTCACCCACTATTTAGGGGGGAAGTATGTGAGAGCTGACCTTCTGCAGTACTGATTTCACATTCTTGGACTCCTAATCTTATACGTAAATTAGAGCTGGAACCATCTCAGGCCCTATGGCTCTTGAAATGACCATGACTTATTGAGCAAAAAACCGCAGAATCAACCTCCCTTCCTGGTGACTAAACCCCACTTGCTTTTACAAAATAAATTAACAACAGAGGAAAATCATGGAAGAAATAAAATGGCTTTTGAAATTAATGAAGGAGATTCCTATTATCCACATTTATTACGAGACATGTTAAAAGCGCCCCTAAGGGAAAATTCTGTAAGCAAAGGTAGCAGGCTTTGAAAAGCTTGCGCAGATACACAAGGACACATTGCTAAAAGAAACAAAGGGATTTGGAGTGACCATGAATGAACAGGTAGTACCAGAATGTACAGAGCGTACAGAATTGTACCTAGAAAAAGGTTACAACTGGATTACCTTTTTGTAAACAAATAAAAAAACCCAAAAATAAAACTGGGAAGCAGCAGGACTCCTTATGAACTCTTAAACAAGACAAAACACAAAACTACATATCCCTACCTAGTCACCAAATGTGAGGGGGAAATGTAAACAAGCATCTTACACTGCTTTAAATGATAACCAAAATAAGTTTTTGAAAAATCATGCAATTCATTTGTAGGCAAGGGAAAGCTTTCTGAAATGTACAAAATCTTACTAAGACACACAATGGGTTGAAATGACAAAGCAGCAGACGATATTCGGGGACAGTGGTTTGCCGTGTGGGGAAATGTTCCTTTCCATTCACCTTAAGCAAAGATGTGGTGGCCTTGTGCATCCATAAATAACTTTCAGAAATGTATTTCATTACTTCCCAAACCTTATCAATGGGCTACCAAATGGCATTTCTTTCTATTTTTGATGAAACTGGGGAAACAGCTTTAGAAGAAGGGGTTGTTGACATTCACTGGCCTGGAAAACACCTGATGCCAATATGATGGAATAGTAGTGTCCGCAAATTGTGGGTGTTGCATTGATGGAGAAACTAAGGCAACAAATGGGGACATGACGCAACCTATGTTCTAAAGATACATTTCACGCAATGTGGGTTTTCTTTATTAAACATGTAAAGATTACGACGGGCTTCTTCAAATGCACATAGCCTCTTACAAGCAGAGGTTTTAGATTAATTTTCTGTAAATGTCTGTAATAAATAGTTGTTACTGAAAACACGACAAAACAATGCAATGCCGGACTCATCCCTCCTGTCAATGACCCTGGATAGCACGGGTCCGAGTAGTTTCCACCTTACTCTGCTCCTTTCTCTGTGAAAGCCTGCTCTTTTGCTTTTAAATCGGAGCAAACGTCAATCCACTCCCTTCCAAATAAGCATTTTTTAATGAGCCCCCCCTACTCTGTGTGTGCTTTAAGCTAACTGTTTTCTTCTGCTCCTGTCTCAATGTGCAGAAATTGAGCAAATGGATTTTTCAGCATCGTGAGTTTCCCCCAAGACAGTGTCGAGATAAGACGTGTTTGTGTGGCTCCACACTTGCAATTATTGTTGCTTTGGCTAAGAGGAGTGCATGCAAGACATAGCTAGATAGCTAGATAGTTTACATCACTTTGCCTCCATGCCAGGAGAATGCTACCGGTACAGTTTGAATTTCTGCATGCCATCTGCTGTTATGGAACAAGTCACCCCCATGATCCCTCTATCCCTGTGTTGTCTAGGTTGGCCCACAGAAGCTCTCAAGGGTTTCAGACAAGGGGCCTTTACATTACAGTGGAACCTTGGTTCTCAAACACCTTGGTTCGCAAAAGCCGAAAACCCAGAAATAAGTGTACCGGTTTTCTAACGTTTTTCGGAAGCCGAATGTCCAATGCAGTTGTTGGCTATTATTTCCGGGGTGCCTGCACCAGTCAGAAGCTGCGCCTTGGTTTTCAAACATTTCAGAAGTCAAACGGATTTCCGGAGCGGATTAAGTTTAGCGCTTTTGTTTTTGCTCTTTATTTTGCGTTTTTGTTTTTGATGCTTTTTCGGTTAATTAGTTTTTGTGACTGTGTGGAACCCAGTTCAGCTACTGCTTGATTGATTGTGTGACTGAAGAAATGGATAAAAGCCCCCCCAAAGTTCAAACAATGACTATCATCAGCCCAGGTAAGGAAATAAAAATAATTTTATTATCATCTACTATACTGTCTTATTTATTTTATAGGTACAGTACATTGATGATTTTCTGGATCAATGGTCCCGTTAAATAGTAAAATTCATGTTAAATTGCTGTTTTAGGGGTTGTTTTTAAAAGTCTGGAACGGATTAATCCGTTTTTCATTACTTTCTATGGGAAAGTGCGCCTTGGTTTTGGAACAGACTTCTGGAGCAGATTAAGTTTGAGAACCAAGGTACCACTGTAGTCCTATTTGGAGGTGTTGGAAGATTAGACAGCTCAGTCAGCAGAGCATGAGACTCTTAAATCTCAGGGTCGTGGTTTCTATGGGCAAAAGATTCCTGCATTGTAGGGGGCTGGACCAGATGACCCTCGTTGTCCCTTCCAGCTCTAAAATTCTATGATTCTACAAACATGGGACCCTGAGTTGTGGCCCTTCTAGCACTCTAATTAGAGGGGAGTTTTGTAGTTACCATAGTTCCACTTTGAGGCAAGGAGGAAGTACTCAGAAGTCTAATTCACTTTTGACAAATATTTTTCAGATCACGGAATCACAGAATTGAAGAGTTGGAAGGGACCTCCCAAGGTCATCCATTCCAACCCCTGCGATGCAGGAATCGCAACTCAAGATAATCCAACAAATGACCTGGAAGATTTTTTTAACTGTTTTTAGAATGTTTTGGTTGTTTTGGAATTACTTAAGAAAAACTGGGTGTGTTTGCCACTTTGGGCTCCTTCAGGAGGAAGGTTGGGATATAGAAATTCTATCATAATCATCACCTTAACATTTGGGTGCACATCCCAAGAAGGGAGGCCTTACTGCCTCTTGGAATAAAACAAAGTGGATTGAAAACAAGACAGGTTTACATAAAAAAAAACACAGAGAAAGGGGGGGGGTGGATGCTTTTTGTTTGATATCAGGATGCAAGGCACTTTCCAGAGACAAAGAGGTGTGGAAGACACGACTTTGATAGCAGATAATGTACTAAAGACCCAAGAGCAGAAATCCAGACTCTACAGCCAAAGTCCTGTCCAATGCCATGTCAGGAGAACATTAAGCATAGCCTTCTGAATCCTGGCTGGTACAGTATTGTTTTCAACAGAGCTCTTTGGTCCATGTTTGATCCCACTTGTGCAAATCGATTTGCAGTTGCAGGTCCGTTTCCCAAATCTGCTACAAACCATGATAATCTCCAGTACCCTTGCTAATTAACTGCTTGTATTTCACCAAGGCTGCATTGTTGAGTTCCGTTTTAGGAAGAACCAGCACCGTCAGAACCTCAGTGCTAAAGTGCATACCCCAAGAAGGAGTCTTTTCTTGCCTCTTGAAATAAGATAGATAAGCAAATTGGCATTTATATATTTTATTTTTTATTTGGAGCATTTGTACCCTGCTTGTCAGCCAAAGAAGGCTCCTAGACTGGCTTCCATACTGTCAAGTAAAACAAGACAGGGCCTGCTGGAATCTTAACAACACACAAAAATGAAAAAGGACAGGGAAAGGGGGGGGGCAGATTTTGAAGCAATATGCTTCTTCACACACAAACTGAGCACTAAAAACAGTTGTTCACTTCAGCAGCCAAGATGAAAGCAACTATTTACAAAAACCTAGAGGTCCAGGAGAGATTTGATTCTGTCGGTGTTTAAAAGAACACTTGCCTAATCTGCACTACCCCAAACAATAAGAAATGGAATTTTGCAGTGCAGCTTCCCAGCAAAAAACGTATGAGAAGGGAGTGTGAATGAAAAGCATATATTAGTCAAAATAAATGTCCCATCTAGAGGGTCACAGGCTCCCCTGTCTTTCGGGTTTATTCAGTGGAGCACACTGTTTGGGGTAGAGGTTTGAGATCTGAGACTAGATCTGCAGTACTCATAAACATTTCACTCTTTAGAGATGAGAAGTCAGCACCATCCAAGTATAGGAGGAGGGGGGTGGGTGGAATACAGGGTTAAGAAATAGAAGAATGCGTTCAATCTCCTACACGAAGCCAGAACCAATTATGAAGATTTACCAGTTGGTTATCGATCAAATGCATGGAATTTATAATTGTTAATAATAATTATAATTATAATTATAATAATTAATAATAATAATAATAATAAGATGTAAGACAAGCCTATACACTTCATTAAAAATGCCAGGTCACTTCACAACAATATACTGATGGACTCAATAGAATCAGCATTAAGTACTGGGGCACGGGCCTTGGCTGGCACCCTGAAATGCCCAACCCCTGCACCTGTCCTAAAGACTGAGGAGGCTCAAGGCAATAACTTTCTGCACTTCACGTTAACTCAGAAGACGGCCCAGCTGTGCTCAGATGTTCAAAATTCCCTTTTCACCTTTGAAACAGGAAGTCCAATGCCTGGTCCTGCAACTTTCTGCACTTCACGTTAACGCAGAAGACGGCTCAGTTGTGCTCAGATGCTCAAAATTCCCTTTGAAACTTTGGAGGGTCTATTTCAATTGGCATCGGGACAGCTCACCTGGCTGTGCAGCTGCCTTTACTGCAGAGGCAGGAGGTTTCCTTCCTTTCATATTCAGGATTTCTGTACTTACATAAAAATAATAAAATTGTTTATGCTGTTTGTTAAAAGTCATGAATGAACTCTCACAACTTGTTGACAAGGTAGCTTGCTTGTGTTTTGATAAATCGTATAAAAGGAGCATTCATAGGAAGTTGCACTTTACAGAGTCAATCTAGCTTAGCACTGCCTACACTGACTGGCAGCAGCTCTGCGGGGTTTTCAAACAGGGGACATTCCCAGCCCTGTCTGGTGGAGATCCTGGACTGAACCTGGGATCTCCTGCATGCAAAGCAAGACACCCCTAAACTTGGGAGGCATGAATTCTCTACTGTATTTCAACAAATGTTGGGGTGGCCTCTCTTTAGAAATCTTGCGAGAAAATGTATGAACTGGTTTGAGATAAAAAGTGATTCGTAAAGCTGCAGACAAACAACAGGTGTCCCAAAGTTAGGGAGAAAACATCGCAACTAAAGAGGGGGGAAGATTAGTTCAGGGTCAAGGTGGGTGGGTTGTCAAGGGAACAGTGTCCTGCCCATCTTTGTGACATCTCTTGCTGCTTGTATAAAAGACAGCAGCTACACATCCCCGTCGTGGGTTAGTTGGGAGGAGTTGGTAGAGACAGAACTGGGACGGAGAAGCAAGCAAGAAAGCGAGTGACCAACAGGGGAGATAGGTGTAGACTTTGCTTTGCTTTAACTTTTCTCTCTTTTTTTTGCTTTAACTTTATTTATCATTTCATTTTATCATTTCATTTTCATTTGTATATTTTGTGCACATATTTTCCTGTATATTTTAGACAGAGAGGAGTAGCAATAGGGTTAGAGACAAGGTTCAGAGTTAGTGTTGTGTGAGCATTTTAAAGCAGTTTAGTTTAAACAGGAGGGGATTTCACCTGAAGAGATGGCCAGCATCGGGAATCTGTAAGTAGGATTTCTTCTGCTTCTTCTTCTTTTTAAAAAAATCTTCTGGGGCAAGGGTTTGGGGTCCCCCACACGGCCAGAATCCCCATGGAATTTAACCCCTTCCTGAACAGTTTAACTTCTCTCCCACCCCCCTTTCCCTGCCTTCCCATTCTCCCTCAAATCTCATTGTAGCTCAGCTGGTTAGAGTGAGCTGCAGATAGCACCAAGGCTGCAGGTTCGATTCCCATAAGGTACAGCTGCATATTCCTGCACTGCCGGGGGTTGGAATAGATGATCCCCAGGGTACCTTCCATGATTATTATTTTTTGGATGCTTTTTATTACACTCATAGCCCACTTTTCATCCAAGCAGTTCAAGGTGGCATTTATGGCTTGTCTTTCCCCCTGTTTTCCCCCTCACAACAAACCTGTTAGGCAGGCTAGGATGAGAGTGACTGGACCCAATATCAAACAGTGCACTTCATGACTGAGTGGGGATTTGCAATCGGATCTTCCAGGTCCTCCTAGTCCAGAATTCTAACCACTATACACACACACACCCTCTCTCTCTACCCCTTCTCCGTTTCTCAACTCTTCAGCCATCAACTGCAACAGACAGATGTTCTGTCAGTCACTCTGGCTCTAAGAGAGTTTCCATCGCGTTCTTCGGCTCATCTATGCCTTGATGCTTTGACGACCTTCCTAGCAGCCCCCTTTACTCTCTAGGCAGCGCAGGGTTGTCCTAAAAGCAAGATGCTGAGGGTTTTTTAAATGCTGGAAATGCTTCCCTTATCTCTGCTTTGTGGGGGGGGAGTGTTGGAATCCCCCCTACACACACACACACACAAACATGAAATGCACCACTGTGTTCCTGTGGAGAGCCGTTTGGGGTCTGTGGGTGTATGAAAAACACGAAAAGAGCCCTGTTGCTGGATCAGAGGTAAAGCCCATCTAGTCCAAACTGATGTATCCTGTAAAACTCACAAGCAGTAGTCCATTCTTGCTGCTTGTCCTCTAGCAGTTGGCTTCAGAGGTAGAGTGCCTCTGTTCCTGGAAGCTCTATATAGTTATGTTCTGTCATGGTAAGAGATGCTGTTTTTCTCCTCCAATAATTGGTGTAATCTGCTTCCCAGCCCTGCAGGCTACTTGTCTGCAGGCTACTTGTCCTTGTAGCATCGGGTGCCTGCAAATTTCAGAAACTGATTAAACATGATGTGAAGAAGTTCCCACCACCATTCTAAAATTAGATGATTCAAAGCTTTCTCTCCAAGGCCATGATCATCTTGGATAACTCCTTTCCTTGTTGGTTCCCCCCCCCCCAATAATAATAAATAAATAAATTATTAAAGATTTCTTAGTTTACAAAAATATGTACATTGTCTCCTTTTTTCAAGTTACATTTACTACAGATCAGTTTCATTTGTTGAGACATTGGTGTTACATTCAGAATAAAAGGGGAAAAGAGGTGGAGGTGGAATGGTGAGTGGGGTGGGGGTCGGGTGGCAATGCTTCTCTTCTGCTTAGTGTATGTGTGGGGTTTTGTGTAAGCATCGCTTGTGTGGGTTCACTTACTATTCACCTGTTGCATTTCCTTAGTGGTGAGAGAGGTTGGGGGGGGGGTGACCTAGAGTGTGGTTGGTGGTCTTTGGTTGGCTGCAGTGAGATTTGTTTTTGTGTGTGAGTGGGCACCTAGGGTACAAATAACCAGAAACCTCATTAAACTATACCTCCCACAGCTACAACCCCTCGTGGCGACAAATCAACAAATACCTGAGGAGGTGCAACAACACCAAATGCTGCTTTCCTTGTTGATACGATGTCCTGCAGTTCAGTTAGCAGCCGAAGTAGCATGTGAAATGCTACGGCTCCGCCTACGAACTGTTAGGCTACCCATATTTGTGTTATGGCTATGCTGCAAAGACTCTCTCTCTCCTCTTGCGCGCACACGCACACACACACACACCATTTTGGTTGTAGGCTTCTGTCTCAGCTTTTGAAATGTGTTGGGGAGGGGGGTTTACTGGGTTGTTTTTCACCTTTATTATGCATTTTTATATTGCAATTTTTATGTTGTAACCAGTGCTTTTTTTTCTTTTAAAAAATGTTTAGGGGTACTCTCATTTTGACTCAAGAAAACCACCATTTTATAGTTCAGATTGGGGGAAATAAATACAGTAGAGTAAATGGACAAAAGTGCAAAGATTCACAAAACGTTTAGGGGTATGCGTACCCCTGCATCCCTCCAGAAAAAAAAGCACTGGTTGTAACTGAGACCTGCGGGTATAGGGCAGTGTAACAACAACAACAACAACAACAAACAACAACAACAACAAACAACAACAACAACAACAACAACAACAACAACAACAACAACGTCTGCCCCTCTCCTTATCTTCTAGGTTCAGGCGACTGAGGGACATGGCAGCCCGCAAGAAGAAGAGGACCCTCAAAGTCCCCAAGAAGTCCAAGGTTGCTGTGGGCCCAGGTGAGCAAAATGCTTCACGTTCATTTTCATTTTGGAGCGTAAGGAGGGGTGGCCTTAATGCTTTAATACTCAACTGTGGAAAATAAGTAGAAATGAACTAACCTGCTCCCATGTCCATTCCTTCTTCTCTTGTTGCAGATGGTTCAGAGACTGGCAAGGTCGTGGCATCGCGTGCGGTTAGTATTTGAGAAAACAGCACAGTACATACTAAATCCCTCACCCACCCCCACCCACCAATGCTGTTTATACCCCCATTTTGGCGGTCTCAGAGGCAGAGAAGCCCTCCTGCCATGGATTGACAGTCTGACTCTTGCCATTTCAGCAACTGGAGAAGGATGAGATGTTCCTCTCCTGCGTCCTGGCCACTTGCTCGGAGGCCCGCCAGAGAGAGAAGGACAGGTTGAGGTACTCAAAAAGTATGGCTGTCAAGGCAATTGCGGTGAGTGAGAGGTTGCATGAGGTACCCAGGGGTGAGGTGGGCAGGAGAGCTGCGGATGGGATTTGGGGGGTGTTGGACAGAAGGAAGGCCTGGTGGGGTCTGGCCAAGAAAAGGATTGTGCTGGCATTTGGTATCAAATTGCCAATTCCTGCCCTGAGTTTGGGGTTGGAGGAATCAACCTGATGTCCATCAGGAACTGACCCCCCCCCCCCGCCCTCTGTTCTCTTTCAGGATCTCATGGGACGGATTGCATGCTTTGTGCAGCCTGAATTGGTCCTTGCTATGGCTCTGGAAGCCCTTTTCCAACTGAGGTATACGGGGTTTTTTTTGAGCTTGACAAGAAGCTTGGGGGGGGGGAAGCAGAATGTGGAAAGGTGTTACCAGACCTTGCCACTTCAGTGAATTAGATTGGAATAATTGCTTACAATTTCTTGAGTTTCTTGTGTTCAAAAAGCTTTATTTATGCAGCAACTATTTACAGGATGAGTGGAGATGTGAGAGATAAAATAGAAGATATATTGTTTAGAGATAACTTTGAAACGGCTCAGCTTTTAGGGGCTCAGCTTTTAGGACCTAGAGGCTTGCAAACAAAGTGCCAGGTAGACTGCCACATAAACAGTGCCCTCGTGTGTTTATTTTAATTTTACTTTTATTCATTTTTATCCTGTAAAATTTATACACTGCTTGATTGTAAAAAGCAGTTTAAGCTAACACATGCATTCACTAGAAGTTCAAGAGAATGAAATGGATTTGATGCCCCCCCCCTCAATATGAGGAAGACTCCAAGGAGACAGAGTCTAAAAGCTTTTCCCTCCGTCTCTCCAGCCTCATGAAGCCCAAATTACCACTGAAGCTCCATAGCCTGATTGTGCATGCAGCCTTTGCGGCGGTCATTGAGGTAAAAACTGAGCCCGACAAGCAGGTAAGTTGTTAGTCTTGAAATTTGACTTCTATGGTTATTTCTTCTTCACACGCTTTAAGCATCACACCCATTGTTCAACATCTGATCTCTCTTTCCCCTGCTTGGCGCATCCTCTCCCTCCCTCAATGGATCCACGTGGATGAAAATTGCCATTGCCCGTAGGAGTTAGAAGAACGTTATACTCTGATGCTGGGAGGCCTCCTCTGGGAGGCTCCAAGCACTAAGATCCTGAACTTGCTGATGAATGTAAGTATATTGATGGCATTGGTGGCTGTTTTACCTAGAAAGCTTTCATGGAGAAGCCGCCACCTAGCATATACTTTCTCAGCAGTGCACCTCTTGGGCCCTTCCCCTCTTGGAAGGCAAGCTGGCCACATGGAATAGCCAGCAAAGGCCCACTTGCCCAAACAGCCAAAGGAGGGTCTTTGGTGCAGAGCTACAATTTGGGGCTGGAGGACATTGCCATTTTAGAACAGTTGAGGCCAATGAGAAACAGATCTCTCTCTGAGAGTGTGAGGGGCTTCACAGTGGTCTGCCTCTTTCACCCAGACCAGCCCCCTGATTCTGAGGTCCTCTTTCCTCCCACAGGAACTGAGAGGTTACACAACAAGTGCGATTGCAGCGGAGAGGCAGCTGGCAGCCAGTGGCATTAGCTCGCTGATGTCCTATGCAAGAGCTCTCCCTCGCCTGAAGGTAAGTATCTCACCTTTATTGATTAATTTCTTTGGCACACTTGCATCTCACCTTAGCAGCCCCAAGAGGCTCCCATAGTGGCTTATGAAAGGATTCCCACAGTAGGAATCACAGTCTGGTATCAGGCACACAACACATTATGTGTCCCTGGGATGCCAGATAATTCTGGAAGCATTTCCTGCCCTCTTCCTTGGTGTTACACTTCCACCTCTGCCTAGTAGGCTGCAGGACCCATTGAGGTTGCCTGGGGCAAGGGATTGGGGCCAAGCAATAGAACTCACTCATCCCATGATGGAAGCAAGTCTTCCCTGGCTTGGGGTCTGCTTCCACATTCTCTTGTACCCATTATTTGTGGAGGGTTTAGCATCAGATCAGTCATCTGATCCAGCATTTTCTTTTCTCTACAGCGTGTTCTCGTCCCTCTGGAGCTGGCTCACTTCTGCCCCAAAGAAGGTAACACCCACAGCCTGGGGACGTAGGACTCACTTTCCAGACTAAGGAGGGCCCACTCAGTAGCTGCAATATCCTTGCTTGATGCAGAGCTCCTGGGTCATGTGGCTATGAAATCCTGCCACAGGGCAAACGTGGCTATTTCTCTCCAGGGCCAAACTGCAGGATTGGAAGGAGTCGTTGCCACCAAAGACAGGATCCATAAATAGAACCCCAGCCCTGAAGGCCTCATTGTATGGTTGAATGGGTGCCAGGTAAATTTGGTGAATCAGTAAATGTGGCATAAATTAATCTCTCTTCTCCTTCATTCTCTTCCAGATGACATAATACTTGATGTCGATTTCGATTACGGGGATAAGACACAAGTCTAAGTTTCAAGGCTCAGCAGTGATGGAGTGGCAATTTTTGCTTTCTGTTTAATTGTGTGTGTTGTTGCTAATCGTGATCATTGCTGTTGTTTTTGAATTCTTTCCTATGCAATATTACTTTTCTATTGTTTTTAAATTGTTGCTTCTTAAATTGTCCTTGTAAAGGAAAGTGTTCTGCTAATGTTGATTGTACAGTGGTACCTCTGGTTAAGATCTTAATTCGTTCCGGAGGTCCGTTCTTAACCTGAAACTGTTCTTAACCTGAACGCCACTTTAGCTAATGGGGCCTCCTGCTGCCACCGCACAATTTCTGTTCTCATCCTGAAGCAAAGTTCTTAACCTGAGGTACTATTTCTGGGTTAGCGGAGTTTGTAACCTGAAGCGTTTGTAATCCGTGGTACCACTGTATTCTGAATTGCTTCAATAAGCCTCATAGCAATGAATAATATTAAGAGTAATAATTATTTTACTTGCCTTAATTATAATAAAGCATTAACATACATATTTTAAATTAGCGGTTAAGGTCTTAAACTACATATTTTAATTGTTTTACATCTGTATCATTTACCATGTTCTAGCTCATAGATTTTAATTTTAACCTACATATATATCTACATCTGTATCTGTTTTCTACATCCGTTTTCTATCTCTGTATAAGTCCATATTCTGGTTTGTGACTGTAATAAATTGATTCGTTCATTCAATAAAGTTTTGGTGGTTTTGAAATTCAGTAAATTGTCTCTGCCTCCATTTTTTTGTATTGAGGGAAACGCTTTATAAAATAATCAGAAAACATCAGGGTTGTAATAGTCAACATTAGTCCTTTTCACAGCAGACCTATTTAAATTGCTGGGCACAAATTACATGGATGTGTTGATTTTGATGCATCTATTCTGAGCAGAACTGTTGACTGCTACTCACAGGATATCATGGAATTGTAGAGTTGGAAGGGACCACAACCGTCATCTAGTTCAACCCCCTGCAATGCAGGAATAATTTGCCCAACGTGGGGCTCAAACCAACAACCCTGAGATTACGAGTCTCATACTCTACTGACTGAGCTATGGGGAGATATATTGTTTGATAAATTGTCTCTTTAAAACATTTTGGTTTTAACCTCTCTGCAGGAGCTGCTATGCCTGAATTCCATCTAGTTCTGTCGAAAGGGAGGTGGGGGGGGGGTTGTTTTCTGATTTCTTAATTGTGAATATTTTTTTGGGAGGGGAGGCATAGGTGGAAAGGAGATACTTAGATGGACCAGAGTGAAATCGGGCCGAGCCTTTGGGGCTTTGGGATGGCTTGGGGAATTTTAAAAGTATCACACCCAAATCAAAACTCTTGGTTGTTGGATGCTTTTGCCTTCTGTCATCATTTGAGTTTCCCTCTGTTTCCCTTTCAAGCTGCTGTCTGGAAGGAGGCCAAAGCCCACTTAAACATAATAATGATTATAACAAAGCATTCATTCAACAGCCAGAGTTGAATGAAGACGATGTGCTAGGATGAGAATGAGATAATTAAACCATTCTGCAATACACACACACACACACACACACACACACACACACACACACACACAGCAATCCGAACCCCAGTACTCTTATGAGGACAACTGACAAAACCACACATTTAAAGAACCGTTGCACTAAGAGTCACAGATTCACCCAACACATCCTGGGAACCTCCGCTTGTTAAAGATCTAACATCTCTCAGCACCCTTAGCAAACTACAGTTCCCAGGATTCTTTAGGGAAAGCATGGACTCTTTAAAGTGGTGTAAGAGCTTTAAATGTGTGGTGTGGAATTCCTCCAAAATAATTGGGGAACACTGCATCACACTCTCTCTCAGGCTATGGTCCTGGCCCCAGGCTCAGGAGGAGGAGGAAGGCTCTTTATTAGATTAGGTTTGTATCCTGCCTTTCTGTTTTCATGCCCAAGGCAGCTAAACCGTCAGAACTACATAAATCAATTATAATAATCAATACAATAAGAACAGCAATAAGAATTATTTACCAAATCTAAATAATCTGATAGAAAGTTGAGGGAGGGGTGATCTCTCCATCGGCTGCAGCCTTTAGACACAACATTTCAATGAACATTATTGTTGTTATTGTTATTATTATTATTATTATCATTATTATTTATTTCATTTCTATACTAAAATAAAATAAAGTCAATAAAAGGAGACAATATGGAGGATGCGCCGCAAACGGCACAGACAGACAAAGGCAGGAGCGGGTAACAGGTGAGTTGTGGCAGCCATTTTTGCAAACCATTTTTACCCTCCTCCAATAATTTATATATACACACACACACACACACACACACACACACACACACACACACACAATTGAAGGAGAATACCAACCCGTCCTGGGCTTCATGGGACAGATTAGATGCCTGCCATCTTCACTCCTGACCACTGCCTGAAGAACAAACATATTAAGGAGGTTTGAACCTCTAAAGGTTGTGATACTCCTTGACAGAAACAAATATATTGTAGGTTTGAGGGGGTCAGTCTGCATGAGCCCATTCCAATTCTTTGCATGTGGGTACCCCAATGAGGTTGAAATTTGACAAAAGGAAATTGCTGAACTAGTCATACAGGTTCCTTTGGAAGACAAAATGTCTTAAGTGTCCCCATCAACACCCCTAAAGAACGAGCAAGGCTGTTAGGGTTGCCATATTTTAAAAAGTGAAATCCAGGCACAACTTGTTTTTGTTTTGCCAAAGTTGTTGATCTTTTGTTCCTCATTCAAAGGAAATAGAAGCCTGGGAAAGTGCCTAGTACTGCTCACCACTCAGAGATTGGGGTAGCCTGTAACAATACACAGACGTCCTTGAACAGGATAATCTATGCAGGTTGTAGAATCTGGCATTTCAGGGCATATACAAATATCACTGTTAGCAGGGCTTTTTTTCCCAGTGGGAATTTGCTGGAACTCAGTTATGGCACCTCTCAGGTGGGTTCTGAAACCTCTCAGGTGGGCCCCACTGGCATTCTAAGAAAAAGAATGGTGAGTGCCTGTACCTCTTTTTCTATATATAAAAAAGGGCACTGATTTTTTTGTATGATTATTTATTATTATCATTATCATTATCATTATTTATTTATTTATTTATACCCCGCCCATCTGGCTGGATTTCCCCCGCCACTTTGGGCAGCTTCCACAAATACCAAATTACATTAAAATATCACAGATTAAAAACTTCCCTAAACAGGGCTGCCTTTAGGTGTTTTCTAAATGTCAGGTAGTTTTTTATCTCCTTGACCTCTGATGGAAGGGCGTTCCACAGGGCGGGTGCCACTACCGAGAAGGCCCTCTGCCTGGTTCCCTGTAGCTTTGCTTCTCGCAGTGAGGGAACCGCCAGAAGGCCCTCGGCGCTGGATCTCAGTGTCCAGGCTGGACGATGGGGGTGGAGATGCTCCTTCAGGTATATAGGACCGAGGCCGTTTAGGGCTTTAAAGGTCAGCACCAACACTTTGAATCGTGCTCGGAAACGTACTGGGAGCCAATGTAGGTCTCTTAGGACTGCTGTTATGTGGTCTTGGCGGCTGCTCCCAGTCACCAGTCTAGCTGCCGCATTCTGGATTAATTGCAGTTTCCGGGTCACCTTCAAAGGTAGCCCCACGTAGAGCGCATTGCAGTAGTCCAAGCGGGAGATAACTAGAGCATGCACCACTCTGGTGAGTGAGTCAGTCTGCGAGCAGGTAGGGTCTCAGCCTGCGTACCAGATGGAGCTGGTAGACAGCCGCCCTGGACACAGAATTAATCTGTGCCTCCATGGACAGCTGTGACTCCAAAATGACTCCCAGGCTGTGCCCCTGGTCCTTCAAGACAGTTATCCCATTCAGGACCAGGGAGTCCCCCACACCCGCCCGCCCCCTGTCCCCCCAAAACAGTACTTCTGTCTTGTCAGGATTCAACCTCAATCTGTTAGCCGCCACCCATCCTCCAACCGCCTCCAGACACTCACACAGGACATTCACGGCCTTCACTGGTTCTGATTTAAAAGAGAGATAGAGTTGGGTGTCATCCGCATACTGGTGAACACCCAGCCCAAACCCCCTGATGATCTCTCCCAGCGGCTTCATATAGATGTTAAAAAGCATGGGGGAGAGGACAGAACCCTGAGGCACCCCACAAGTGAGAGGCCAGGGGGTCTGAGCACTCATCCCCCACCACCACTTTCTGAACACGGCCCAGCAGGGGCATATTAAATTTATGCTGCAGCTTGGCTTGCAACTCTATCTTTGCTTTGGCTCATCAAGAGGCCTCTCAGCAAGCCCTGTTGCCAGCAGCAACCCCAGGGCCCAGCAGGGTTGAAGCCAGCTGTTCCCTAGTCACTTCCAGGGCCAGTGGTTGCCACCCCGTTGTCTTTTGCAGGCTGCAGGCAGACGTGGGCAGAGCTCAAGGTCCAACAGAGGGGCCTGGTTGGCGGTGGCCTTCAGTTGACGAGATCTGTGAATGCATTCAAGCGGTGTCTTTCCACCCACCTTGTAAATAACAGGTGGGCAAGGGGATCACAGGGAGGAAGGGGCTTATCCCCCTCTCCCATAGTCCAAATGAAAACTGAACGTACACACACACACACACACACACACACCACTTGCAAAGCAGCTTTGAGGCAAGCAGTGGGGCAAACAGAAGACAGCTTTTACTCATGCCTAGCAAGCACAGGAGAAACAGAAAACTGATCAGACCTGAGCTTTCTAAGTACAGGACAAGCAAAAGTGTGGATGAGCCTTTTTTCATCTTTTCTGCTTGCTTCTGTTGAAACCAGTAACATATCCTCCAACATTTCTCCAGTGAAAATAGGGACATCCTAAGGAAAAGAGGAACATTCTGGGAACAAATCAGAAACTGGGATGGCTTCTGTAAATCTGGGAATCTCTGAAAAAATAGGGACACTTGGGGGGTCTGCAATTAAACATTAATATTTTGTGTGTGTGTGAGAGAGAGAGATATTAAAATGTACACATCATTACAATAAAAACATCCTAACAACTCTCAGCACCTTAAAAAAACTACAGCTCCCAGCATTCTTTGGGGGAAGCCAGGCCTGTTTAATAGTGCTGCCACAGTGCATTAAATATATGGAATGAATGAGGCCTTAGTCTCTGTGTTGCTCTTGTAGAACTAGGCAGGGAGGAGGATGGGGGCAAAGCTAGAATTGGAGTCTCCATAAAGCCTCCAACCTTTCTCCGATGAAAATAGGGATGTCCCATTCCATAATGATAATTTTACTGTTTATACTCCACACATCATACTGGGTTGCCCCAGCCACTCTAGGCAGCTTCCAAGATATACTGTATAAAAATATAATCAAACATTAAACATTAAACAAACTTCCCTGTACAGGATTGCCTTCAGACAGCTCAGGAGTCGAATAACTCCATACCCTCCAACATTTCTCCAGTGAAAATTGTTGTTGTTTAGTCGTTTAGTCGTGTCCGACTCTTCGTGACCCCATGGACCAGAGCACGCCAGGCACTCCTGTCTTGCACTGCCTCCCGTAGTTTGGTCAAACTCATGTTCGTAGCTTCGAGAACACTGTCCAACCATCTTGTCCTCTGTCGTCCCCTTCTCCTAGTGCCCTCAATCTTTCCCAACATCAGGGTCTTTTCCAATGATTCTTCTCTTCTCATGAGGTGGCCAAAGTATTGGAGCCTCAGCTTCACGATCTGTCCTTCCAGGGAGCACTCAGGGCTGATTTCCTTAAGAATGGATAGGTTTGATCTTCTTGCAGTCCATGGGACTCTCAAGAGTCTCCTCCAGCACCATAATTCAAATAGGTTTGATCTTCTTGCAGTCCATAGGTTTGATCTTCTTGCAGTCCATGGGACTCTCAAGAGTCTCCTCCAGCACCATAATTTCACTGGAGTCTCCTCCAGTGAAAATAGGAACAGGAAAAGTGGGACATTCAGAAATCGGGACAGCTCCTCTAAATCAGGGACGTCCCTGGAAAATAGGGACACTTGGAGGGTTTGCAGTAATGACACATGAGAGCCACAGGTTCCCCATCCCTGGTGTAGGCTTATATGATTTCATGCACTGTATCTTCAGAGTTAAGAAAAGCATTCTCTGTCTCCTTCCATTCCTGACCAGTGTCTAAAAGCTTAGTGTGTTTCCCACCCCCCACCCCCACCCCAAGAAAGTGGAAACTTTGAACACTGAGATTCACTTCTTGTTGCCTTCTTGGATTCTCTTTTGCACAATCCAAACACATATTATTGCCATATATTCAAAAGGGCTTATGTAACCCCTGTTTGAAACAGGCATATTTTTCTCCTGATACAACTTCAGTTCCTAAAATTTCTTTATCTCAGCTGTTCACCCTTTTTCACCCTCCCTGATATCAGAAAAGGGTTTGATCTAGCTTGGCATAGGCTTGTTGCTTATATCCTTTGCCCACATGCCGCACTGCACTCAAGTGTTTCCTAGTTGGATTGCAAACAAACACTTATCAAAACAACAGCCTTCCTTCTGACGGTTGGTGGCGGCTGACAGTGCCAGGTTCCAGCAGTAATTAGTGCAGGCCACCCGGACTTCTCTGTTTTGGACATCGTGTGGGAATTATTTTCTTCTTATTTTGTGGGACGGGCTGTACACCACCACATATTTCAGCAGCTGGATAGGTCCTAGGCTGCATGCAGAAGGCCCCAGCTTGAAGCACCAGCATCTTCAAAAAGGGCTGGGAGAGACCCCTTGCCTGAAACCCTGGAAATCAGCTGCTAGTAAACAATGCAGAGTTAAATGGACCAAGCAGCTTCTTGTGTTTTACACCGACTGCTTTTGCCAGGACAAAGCTAAATTGTGTTTTTAGGGGGTGGTTAGGAAAATGAGGGCTCAGGCCCAGAGGCAACCCCTGCCCATATGCAGGCTGTTGGACATAATCTGCAAACAAAATTCTCCAAAACTGCACATTCACAGAAGCACAAGTATACATGATCAGTTTGTTCAAGTGGTAGAGCACCTGCCTTACAGACAGAAGGTTCTAGGTTCAATCCCTAGAATTTGCAGGTAGGGCTGGAAGAGTTCCTTGCTTGATATCCTGGAGAGTTGCTGCCAGTCAGTGTAGTCAGTGCTAAGTTGGATTTTCACAATGGTCTAATACAGCGTAAGGCATATTCCTAGGTCTAAACCTTGTTGCACTCAGGAAGCTTAGAATGTAAGTCAAGGGTCAGCAAACTTTTTCAGCAGGGGGCTGGTCCACTGTCCCTCAGACCTTGTGGGGGGCTGGACTATATTTTTGGGAGGGAAAATGAACAAATTCCTATGCCCCACAAATAACCCAGAGATGCATTTTAAATAAAAGCACTCATTGTACTCATGTAAAAACACCAGGCAGGCCCCACAAATAACCCAGAGATGCATTTTAAATAAAAGGACACATTCTACTCATGTAAAAACATGCTGATTCCCGGACCATCTGCGGGTCGGATTTAGAAGGCGATTGGGCCGGATCCGGCCCCCGGGCCTTAGTTTGTCTACTGATGATGTAAGTTCTAATCAGTGCTATTTTTCTAGGAAAAGAGGAGCCGGATCTCACCATGAAAACCTCCCTTGTTCTCTTATAATGGCAACGGCACCCACCTGAGAAGTGGTGGGGCTGAGTTTCAGCAAGTTCCGGTTGAAAAAAAGCCCTGGTTCTAATACCTCTTTTACAGAAAAGAATTATAATGCCACATATTCCCTCCAAGCATAGCTTTTTGCATGGCCCAAGGCTGCATCTCTTTGTACCATCAGAACTATTAAGCCAGTGGATCAAGAAAAGTCATTGTGACACTCCTTGAAGAAAATCATATTTTGACATCACATCAGATCCGATAACAGCATTAACAGATGTGGTACTTTTCCATTAAGGCGGCTGTCATTGTAGGCTTATCAACTGAAATCAAATCCCGACTACACGGGGGTGGTTCAGAGATATGGTGTTCTTCCTGCTGTGGAGAGAGATTTAGCCTCCAAGCATCAGGTTTGCAGCTTGGGGTGCTTTTTAATTTTTGATGTTTAGATTTGAAGCCAAATCCGGGTGCGCAGGCGGAAGCTAGGATCGAAAGGTCTTTTGTCAGTTTACATTGGTGTTACTAGCTGTGGCCCATCTTGAGAAGAGACAGTCTGGACACAAGTTATCCAATGCAGACTGTATTATTTTGTAGTGTGTTAAAGTTCATTTTAAATAGGAACTAGTTCTAATTCAACATGTCCAAAGAGGAACTAATTCCAGTTCACATTTGTCCCTTTGCAGAATGAATTACAGTAGTTCAGTTCACAGTTACGGTTCATCCAAATGATCCTCAGCCATTCCCCCACCTCATCCCAAGCTGCCGTGCTGAAGTATAAAATATACTTAAGAAAGCTAAGAAAACATCAACACACACATACCAGGATGTGAATTGCTTATTTTTTTTTTGAAAAGCAACCACAATCCACAGAGAATGAATGAACTTGAAGAGGAACTCAAGATTGTTCAAAGTTCCATTCCCAAAACGAACTTAATCCGCCTTCATTTTACTTAGAAATTCTGGCAACAATTTTTGGTGTAGCTCAAAGAATTAATTAAACTAAGCTAGTTCACTACCTTTTGAAGAACATACCAGAACTTGAACTGCTTCAGAATATGGAAGCTCCATATGTTACCTAGGACCAATATTACAGCATCTCCACTAGCATCTATTCTGCTTTCAAGAACAATCTGGAGTGCTGGTTTTCATCTATAAATCCCTAAACAGTGTGATACAGTGGTTAGAGTGTTGGACTAGGAGTAGCAAAGCCCATGTTCAAATCCCCATTCAGCCATAAAGCTTGCTGGATGACCCTTGGGACCAGTCCCTATCTCTTAGCCTCAGCTACCTTAAGAGGAGTGACATGGTGGCTTAGGGGCCTGTAGGTTCCACACTACCTGAAACGGCAGCGTGGGACTTTCCTCTGCCCACCGCCTCTCCGTCAGCCGCCCTACAGCTGAGGGGGAGGCAGCAAACAGGCCACAACTGTCGGAGAGGCTTGCCCTGCTCCCATGGGTGGATCGCCCCACCCCCACGAGCATCTTGCCCCGCCCCCAGCTGCAAGACACGCCCCCACACCAGGCACCTGAGCGGCTAGCTATGCCGCTGCTTAGGAGCTGGTGTTATCTCAACTGTTCCCTTGACCAGCTCGGCTGTGAGTCAGGAAGACCTGCTTCCTACCTTGCAAGCCTTTTCCACCTGGCCTGGGAGGTGGAAAGCTAAGGCTGCTGATTACAGACTATTGGGCTGGGATAATGTTGTGGGGGAGGGCCTTGTTGCTGTTATCAGCAGCGGAACAAGCCAATCGGGAGCCTGGGGCGGCGGGCATGCCTGGGCCCAGCGGAGCTAGCCGGGGCAGGACGCTCCACAGGGCCTCTGAGGAGTCTGCCTGCCTCCTCCCACTCAGCCGCCCTACAGCTGAGGGGGAGGCAGCGGACGGACCGTTTGGGGCAGTGCGGAGCCTGCATGCGCCCAAGCCACCGTGTCTCTCCCAGGAGGGACGTGTGGCTCGGGCGCGCTGCACACCCCACCGTGACTGCCACCTGGCATTTTGTCACCCCCCTCAGTGGTGACACCCGGGGCATACTACCCCCACCGCACCCCCTTCCTCTGCCCCTGGCTGTTATTGGTATTCATTTTTTTGCATATTTATTTTAGATGTTATGATTTATGTGGAAATTGTTTTAATTTGGTTGTGTGTTTGTTCATGTTTTATTTGTTGTTGCACACCAGCCAAATCTCTGAGCTGTGTGAGACTCCATGGAAATGGGGCACAGCAGAGACCATGGGGTCTTTAGAATATATGGTGTATTTACACACACATATGCAATCTGAGCCTACAATGGAGGGGTTCACAGTATTATCACCCCATAGGGTCTTGTAAGCTCCTGCCAACCTAGCAGTTCGAAAGCACGTCAAAATGCAAGTAGATAAATAGGAACCGCTACAGCGGGAAGGTAAACGGCGTTTCCATGTGCTGCTCTGGTTTGCCAGAAGCGGCTTTGTCATACTGGCCACATGACCTGGAAGCTATATGCCGGCTCCCTCGGCCAATAATGCAAGATGAGCACTCAACCCCAGAGTCGGTCACGACTGGACCTAATGGTCAGGGGTCCCTTTACCTTTACCTAGGGTCTTGTATCTCCTATAGCTACAGCCTTTGATTCAAGCAGAAGTCTAACATTGCACTGACTCCCTCCAGCTTCCTGCTTTACTTCAAGGTCTCAACCCTAGCTTTTTCTGCTGAGGGAGGGGGCCCCACCTAGTAGCCATCTTGCACTGAGCCCCTTAAATCCCCCATCACCTTACAAGGAAGCTAGTTTGGCTATTTCACAGAATTAGAAGGCCTGATTAGCTTTTAACACTTGCTGGATCCAGGAATTAGCGGGGACTGACACACACAAACAAACAAACTGTGCCACCCAAACTCTTAGCAATATTATTTATGCCTACTTGTGTTTGTAATTATGTGTTTTTGTCATGTTGGGGAAAAAACTATGCCTTGAGCATAGTTTTAAATATGGAAAGGCAGAATACAAAACTATGCCTTGAGCATAGTTTTAAATATGGAAAGGCAGAACACAAATAAAATTATGAATGTGAGGCTTTTTTTAAGGGGGAACTCACCGGAATTCAGTTCCCGCACCTCTTAGGTGGGTACCTGTGCCTTTATACGAGAACAAAGGAAGCATTCATGGTGAGTTCCAGCACCTCTTTTTCTAGAAAAATAGCACCTTATGTATGGATGGATGCTAATTCAATCATATCCTGTTTGTGAGCTTCCTCAGAGCCATCTCCTTGACCTCTGCAGGAACAGAACACTGGATTAACTGGACTGGATTAACTGGACTCTTGATCCAGCACAGCTCTTGTTATAGAACTGTACATAATGATCTGATCAAGGACTACAGTATGTCTGTACCCTGTCTCTCCGGGGCATGTGGCAGTCATGACAAAGGCTTTGGAGTACACCAAGGTACATGTAGCTATATTTTAATTCCTCCTGTTGTACTAATGCTTCAAGGTTGAAAGCAGCCAAACAAGCTATGCAAGATGTCAATGACATTTCAGAGTCTTAGGGGAGTCTCCTGGGTTTGAAGAGGAATTGAAGTGCATCATTATCAGGGTTTTTTTGGGGGGGGGGAGTCCTGGCTTGATGTTTTTGTGGAGCTGTAGAGGCCATGATGCTATCTCACCCCTCCAGCCATGTGCATGTGCTGCAGCGTGTTTCGTAATCCAAGGATGAGGAGATTGCACCTTCCCAGAAGTTGCTAGACTCCATCTCCCATCATCCTTGACCATAGGCCATGCTAGCTTGGAGCTGATGTCCAACAACTTCAGGGGCCTGGGCAAAGGTTAACTGTTCTTGCTATAATCACATCATGAGAGACAGAACTTAGGAGCCATAGGATAGCCCTGAAGCTTATCATTGCTGCAGGGTTGTATTTTTCTGGTTCCTTGCCAGATTTCCCTCAAGTTGGGGACCTATTCTTGGCTAAATTGGGGGCCGGCTGATGGGCCAGAAAACACGAGAGATTTGACAGAAATGTATCGAGGACCCTCTCTTAAATTGAAATGGAACCAGTAAAATGGTGTGTGTGTGTGTATGTGTGTGTGTGTGTGTCTGTCTGTCTGTCTGTCTGTCTGTCGTCGTTTTTAATGAAATGGAAGTGTTAGATGTCTATTGGGGCCTGAAAGAGTGTACGTCTTTGACATTTTAAGGAGATTCCTCCCCCCCCCAATTGCCTGACATTCTCCTTAGCAAGCCTGTGACTCAGAAGCCCTAAAAGAAGAGCCTGTCTGTTTAGCAGGTCTTGAGGAGACTCTGGCTCAAAGGCCCATTTCGCCATGAGACTCACTGGGTGGTTTGGAGCCAGTCTCTCCAGGTTAGTCTCTGCCTAACCCAGAGATTTTGAACTCAAGCTACCTTGAGACCCAGCTAGCATAACCTGTCATGTGTGTGGGAGTTTTAGTCCAGCAACAGTGCGAGGGCCTAGCCTTTCCTGTCTTACAGAGTGGTTGTAATGAAGATAAAACTGGGAAGGTGGCGGGGAGAGAGAAACATGTACACTGCCTTGAGCATACCCTCCAACCTTTCTTCAATTAAAATAGGGACATCCTATTCAATCATCATCATCATCATCATCATCATCATCATCTACTATTTATACCCCACACACCTGACTGGGTTGCCCCAGCCACTCTGCTCAGAGTGCAACAGATATAAAAACATAATAAAGCATTAAACATAAAAAAAATATATTCCCTATACATACAGGGCTGCCTTCAGCTGGCTCAGGGGTTAGATAACTCCACCCCCTCCAACATTTCTCCAATGAAAATAGGGACATCCGAAGGAAAAACGGGATATTCTGAGACCAAATCAGAAACTGGGGCGGCTTCTGTAAATCCAGAACTGTCCCTGGAAAATAGGGACACTAGGAGGGTCTGGTCTTGAGTTCCTCATAGGAAAAGCAGGATAGAAGTGGAATGGAAATATATTTGTGCTATATATTTTTGGAAAGTCATATGCCTGCTTCTTATGCATTAGGACACCGCTTAAAATACTATTTCAAAATTGGTCATCTTCCACTCTCTCTGCCAAGCGGTAGCAAGAGCATGCAGTTCCAGGCACTCACGCAGGGGAACTAAGACATGGCAGAGACTATTGCAGCTTCAAGAAAGATGTTTTATCCACCTATTTACACCTTCAGTCTGCATGGAGGGAATCCAGAGCTTGCAGCATGATCATTTCAAGAGGGGCCTGTACCCAGGGGCTTCTTACCCATAGAGGCTAGTGGCGCAGGGCGCCAGGGCACCAAGTTCTGGAGGGAGCCAGGGAAGAGGCGGAGGCTGGATGCGGCGCCTCCTGGCACCAGCTTGCCACCCTCATCCACCTTTGCCATGCCGCGCCAAAGCAGCGCTGTGCCTGGAGCCTCCATCTGCTGTGTCCACTGCGGCATGAAGCAGCCAGCTGAGCCAGGAGGCGTTGCATCCATCCTCCGCCTCTTCCCCACCGGAGAGCTGCCCGCCTCCTCCTGCCCCACCAGCAGCGCCGTCCTCCCTAAAAAAAGGTGGATAACTCTGGGAAAGGGGGGGGCACCAGAGGGAGCTTTGCACCATGGTGCCGGATATGCTTAAGACGTCCCTGCTTGTACCCCACAGCAGAGGAGTCAAAGGCATTTCTCCCAGCCAGCCTTCAGCCAGTGTGCCCAAGATGGATCCCAGTCTTTTATTCTCCCTTCCTCTTCCCAGAACACCTTGCTAAAAAAAACCTCTCTTTTCCTGACACTTCAAACACCGCCCCACCCCCACAACATGGCAACCTCAGTCTGCCAAGATTCCTCTCAGATGGGCCATCAACACATTTTGTCATGTTAATGACTCTATCCCAGGTGAGGCCCTGGCTTGGAAAGGAAGCTTAGCCTGCATTTTCCTACTGCCCTGCAATCTTCCCTTCAAAACTCCAAATAATCAAAATCCTACCATATATTAATATAATATAACAATATTATGCACAATCGTTCTGCCAGTCAAAAAGCAGCTTTTCATCTATGCTTTGGATAAAATTGGGTGCCGTTTTGTAATTTTCTAAACTGTGCTGCTTTCAACCACTGATTCCAAAACTGCACTGATTCTGTTTGTTTCTTGTAATTCCCAAGCAGCACTGGGCCCAAGGTTGCTTGTACTACATAAATGACTGTTTGTTTCAGCAGCTTAGTTAAGTTGTTATCATTATGGCTGCCTATCAGTTAATTTATATAGCTTACCAAACTAAATTATATTCTTCTTTTTTTTAAAAAAAAAAGATAACAACAAGAAAATTCACAACCTATACACTTTCTGGGCATTGTCCTGTCTCCCTGGTTTCTGCTGTGCCAACTGTGTATTAATAGTGGTTGGCTCAGTCAGTAGAGCATGAGACTCTTAATCTCAGGGTTGTGGGTTCGAGCCCCACGTTGGGGAAAATATTCCTGCGCTGCAAAGCGTTGGATTAGATGATCCTCGTGGTCCCTTCCAACTCTACGGTTCTATGATTCTAGGTTGATCACCATGGCTTTGTGACATCATTTAGGCTGAGAGTTACTTCCCCAAGGCCTTCTCCCACTGGCATTTATGAGCTGCATTAGGGGAAACCAGGGGGAAATGATTGTAGAATCATACATGCAATCTTTAACCCGCAATGGAGGGTCTTGCTTTTCCCATAACCACAGCCTTGCGTTCAAACAGAAATCAAACACCGTGTCCTGCCTCTCTGGCTTTCCAGCTTGCTGCTTTACTTCTAGGTCTCAACCCTGGCTTTCTTCTGCTGAGGGAAGGGGTCCCACCCAGTTGCCATGTTGCACCGAGCCCCTTAATCTCCCATCACCTCACAAGGAGGCTTGTTTGGTTATTTCATAGAATTAGGTTTGATTAGCACCTGATTAAAGGACCCAGGTGGCACTGTGGGTTAAACCACTGAGCCTAGGGCTTGCTGATCAGAATGTTGGCAGTTCGAATCCCTGTGACGGGGTGAGCTCCTGTTGCTCGGTCCCAGCTCCTGCCAACCTAGCAGTTCAAAAGCACGTCAAAAATGCAAGTAGATAAATAGGAACCGCTACAGCGGAAAGGTAAACGGCGTTTCCATGTGCTGCTCTGGTTTGCCAGAAGCAGCTTTGTCATGCTGGCCACATGACCTGGAAGCTGTACGCCGGCTCCCTCGGCCAATAATGCAAGATGAGCATGCAACCCCAGAGTCGGTCACGACTGGACCTAATGGTCAGGGGTCCCTTTGCCTTTACCTTTAGCACCTGATTAACACTTGCTGGATCCAGGGATTGGAGGGGTCTGGACCACAGCTTAACACTGACTAGGAGATTTGAAGCCTGGTCTCCTAGGCTTTAGCCTTAATATTCCGCTATTCCACTATGCCACAATGGCTCTGTTCGAGCGGTGTGTGTGTGTGTGTGTGTTTGATGTTCCTGAAAGTCCTACAAGTCTCAGAAGCTATTGAGATTCCTAAATGGCAGTCAAGTCATAAAAGGTAATTTTCCTTTGCAGAGTAGAGCTTTCAGCAGGTATTCCATGCTGCAATTTTTGTTGGACGTTTTTCATACATTCTGTTAAGCCACAAGGAGTGCCTCTGTATTGTCAAGTGCTATAGTTAAGAGCTTGTAGGCAAGTTGTCTTTGGCATACATGAAGGTGTTTTCATATCAGCATTCTAAGTTTTTTATCTCATATATATAAATTAACAATATACCAATATTCCCATATCTGATGTCTTATAATAGTTTATATAACAAATGCAATTGGCAGGAAGATAGATAAATCTTTATTACAGTCACCGACCAGCACAGTAATTTACATTACACCATTAATGTTTTTTTAAACATTTTTTTAAAAATAAACTAAAATAACTTATCTAAAATGGATCAATCAACCTTTGATCCTTATTTATATATTGATTATTTACTTTGCGCTATAAATTAGGATGGAATCTGTCTGGCTCTTTTCAGGAGTTAATTTCAGTACTTCCTGTGTAGGCACACCGAATTTTGATAGTATTTGCACAAAATCCTTCCACCGTAGCGGTGACCTTTGGATTAGAGTCTGAAAGGAGCCATTTAATTTGCAATTCTTCAGATCGTCCGGGTAACTCATCAAATATCTTTAGGGTAGATTCGTTTCAGAGGTCTCTGTAAAAGGAGCAACGAAAAAATACATGGGCGGTGGTCTCTATTTCTCCAGAACTGCACGGACAGAGTCTGTCTTCTTGGGGAACTTGTCTAAACTTCCCATATAGAACCTCTGATGGCAGTATATGAAACCTGGCCAGAGTAATCGCCCATCTGTGTGATGGTATCTCTAAATGGGTTAGATAATCAGCTGGAGCGACAGATATCTTCGGTCTTCCAATATCGGGAAAGATGGAACTTTATTTAAATCAGTAGAAGAGGTAATGCAGACTTCGAGTACACCTTTAATGATCTCCAAGGAAAATAACTGACTCTCAGCAGACCAGCATAGTCTCCAAATCATTTTGTGGAATATGGCCAGCTGGAATAGAACCAAAGATGTCGATTGTGCTGACTTTATTTCAAAATTTGATGTAATCCTTATACAGGAAACTTGGGCTACTGATGATGCTCAATTAAAAGGGTTTATATCCCACAGATTGAAGGCCCAAACAGGGTACGGACAAGGCAGACCGAAAGGAGGACTGTTGATCCTGGCCTCTACCAACCTCAACGCAAAATTTACCCCTCTACCAGCGTGCCAACAAATAGCAACAGCTGTTCTGTTACAACAATAATCGGTTTCCTTGATAATAATTAATGCATACCTACCCCCCCCCCAGTATCGTGTAGACTAAATTAAATCAAATTGGAATAAACTGGAACAATACATCGAGAATCTAAGTATGACATCACCATAATCCTTGGGGGAGATTTCAATGCACGAATGGGGCCGTCCGATGAAGAACTATACAATAAATATCAAATAATCCCTCCTGAGATAGAGCTTGACATGAACTACACTACACGGGCTAGACATTCTAAAGATATGAAGGTAAATTTTGCAGGGTTGTGTATAGCAATGACTATTAATAAGTTAAATTTACATATCGTAATTCAGATTACCCGAGAGAATATACTCACCTATCCGGAAATAGAGCTTCAATATTAGACTATTTTGCCATCTCCAAACCGTTATTAGCAAGGGTGAAGACCTTCAGAGTCCTCCCTTATATTAACAGTGACCATCTACCTGTTTATATCCAGATAGCACTTGCTACTCAGAAGTATCACCCAGAGATTTCCAATTCAATAAAGGTTCTTCCACAAATGAAAATCAACTGCAGGAAAAGATGGACTACCAAATTAGATCTCCAGCTGAAGCAAGTCCTAGCAAATAAAATATTTACGAGGATGAGACAGCAAATTATATCAACAGACCAGGGTCAAAATCCAGTATGAAAATTTGACCCAAGAACTGCAATCCTATTTGAGTCACGACCCACAATCTACGCTGAGAAGGGCTGCTCCAGCATCCCAACCATGGTTTGATAAAGATTGTACAGTATTAAGGCCAAAGAAGCTCTCATGTCGGCGTATTCAAATTTCAAAAACAACGGACAGCTATCATCACACAAAAATCTAATCCAAGTAGCTGAATCCAAACTTCGTTATAAAAATATTTTGAAACAAAAAAGGAGAAGGAAGCAACTGTAGATTTATGGGGGTGCCTTATTAAAGTGGCTAAGCTCAAAAATCAGACACTATTTTGGCAGGAATATATATACTGTAACACTTTAGCACAGGCTTCCTCAACCTCGGCCCTCCAGATGTTTTGAGACTTCAATTCCCATCATCCCTGACCACTGGTCCTGCTAGCTAGAGATCATGGGAGTTGTAGGCCAAAGACATCCGGAGGACTGAGGTTGAGGAAGCCTGCCTTAGTGTATGATTTAGTCAGGCATATTAATGGAGATATTATGGATATAAGTAATCTCAAAGTCATTTACTTCACCCTTTTAAATTCTCCATAAATCAGTATTAAAAATACTCTAGTTTATATGGGGTGGGGTGAGGAAGAGAAAGCGAGAGTGGGGGGATGAAAGAGAGATGAAAGAGATGAGAGGGGTGGAAAGAGAAGAGAGAATTAATAGGAGCAATTTGAGTACAATAATTCTAATGCGACATGCCACTTCATTGTTTAGCTTTGTATTCCAATAGTCAATAAAAAGCCATGCTTCTATTTAAATAAATTCTCTAGTTAATTCCATCTCTTGTTCCTTTCTCGTGACCTAGTAAGTTTTGCAGGAGATGATCAAACTCAGTTCGATTTTTCTCTGCTTTCTTTAAGTCAACTTTTCTCCAAATAGGACAAAACTGCACAACTCCCAGATTGAACTCAACCACAGACTGCCACTGGAGGGAGCTCCAAACATTTGAATGAGATATTTGAAGCATGGAATATAAGCAGAAGGAAGATAGAAAGCTGAAGATGGAATAGATCAAAAGGCTGCAGCTCTGGAAGACCTGAGCCCCACCTTTCCCAAACCACACACACACCCCAACGCACTTGTCTTCGCTCAAAACAGTGCTGACTTGCTGCAGTCAGCGCATAAAAGTTAGTCTAATTGAATTCAGTGGGACCTCTGAGTCAGAAGGGATGGAATTCCACTGCAAAGCCAGTTCCAGGTTCTGGAATGTCCTGAGCCAAGTCACCCACCATGGGCTCCTCCTTCAGTCTACCTCAACCTTCTCCAGCTTGGTGACCTCCAAGTGTTTGTTGGTGGACTACAACTCCCATCCATAGCTGCCAAGTTTTCCCTTTTCTTGCGAGGAAGCCTATTCAGCATAAGGGGATTTCCCTTAAAAAAAGGGAGAACTTGGCAGCTATGCTCCCATCACCTCCCTGACCATTGGCCATGCTGGCTGGAGTAATGGCAATTGGAGTCCAACAACATCTGGAGGGCACCAACTTGGGGAGAAACTGCTCTACCTGGTTGCCTTATCTGGTTGAATCCAGTGCAGTTTTGAAAGGTTCAGCCCACCATCTTGATTCAAAAAGGTGTCCAGTTGTATCCAAATAAAGAGAAACTCTGTGTTCAGCACCTGAAGAGGTGTCCAAATGCATAGATACTTTCCCTAAATATATAGTAGATTAGGGGGATAGAGCTTGATTTTATATCAGAACAAAAATGGAATGGCATATGGTGTGCAGTAAATAAATTATAATTAAGCTTATCTCTTCATTAAGCACAATATAAATTATTGTTGTGGGGTTAATCAAACACCAGCTGCACTAAATAAGACACCCCTTAAGCTTCTCTTCTCGAGGCTAAACATACCCAGCTCCCTAAGCCGTTCCTCATAAGGCATCGTTTCCAGGCCTTTGACCATTTTGGTTGCCCTCTTCTGGACACATTCCAGCTTGTCAGTATCCTTCTTGAACTGTGGTGCCCAGAACTGGACACAGTACTCCAGGTGAGGTCTGACCAGAGCAGAATACAGTGGCACTATTGATCAAGATGCTATACTCCTATTGATGCAGCCCAGAATTGCATTGGCTTTTTTAGCTGCTGCATCACACTGTTGACTCATGTCAAGTTTGTGGTCTACCAAGACTCCTAGATCCTTTTCACATGTACTGCTCTCAAGCCAGGTGTCTCCCATCCTGTATTTGTGCCTTTCATTTTTTTTGCCCAAGTGTAGTACTTTACATTTCTCCTTGTTAAAATTCATCTTGTTTGCTTTGGCCCAGTTGTCTAATCTATTAAGGTCATTTTGAAGTGTGACCCTGTCCTCTGGGGTATTAGCCACCCCTCCCAATTTGGTGTCATCTGCAAACTTGCTCAGGATGCCTTCAAGCCCATCATCCAAGTCATTGATAAAGATGTTGAATAAGACTGGGCCCAAGACAGAACCCTGTGGCACCCCACTAGTCACTACTCTCCAAGATGAGGAGGAGCCATTGATGAGCACCCTTTGGGTTCGGAGAGAGCCACAGGTTCCACATCCCTGGACTGCAGCATTTTCATACAATTTGTCTTCCCACTCTTTCCCCTCTATCACAATGAATTTTGTTTTTGTTTTTAAATTTTATTGATTTTCTAAGCACATATAACAAAAAAACAAATACCTCTACACACAAAAACAATACAAACACAAAAAAAATACACATACAACAACAAAAATCTATCTTTACAAATTCTTATTCTTTCTTTACCATTTTAGGGTGACTTCCTCGAATCCCCCGTCTGCGGTTCATTGTAATTCATCTTTAGTAACTTGTAACTCCTCACTATGAATCATTTTTCAAGTCTCCTTATAATAATTTCTACTTATTCACCCTTTAGAATCTTATTTTCATATTGTCTTTAAACTCTTAACATAACCTTACATTACAGCCTATAACTTCTTCCGAGTCTATATTAAAACCTCAAATATTACAATGTTTCTTTAAATATTCTTTAAATTTCTTCCAATCTTTTCCCACCGTCTCTTCTCCCTGGTTGCGGAGCCTCCCAGTCAGTTCAGCCAGCTCCATATAGTCCATCATTTTCATCTGCCATTCTCCAACAGTTGGTATTTCTTGTGTCTTCCAATTCTTGGCTATCAAAATTCTCGCTGCTATTGTGGCATACAAAAAAAAAAAGTAACATCTTCTTTGGGAATTTCTTTTTTGACTATGCCCAATAAGAAGGCTTCTGGTTTCTTGATAAATGTGTTTTTCAACACCTTCTTTAATTCATTATAAATCTTTTCCCAGAAGTCTTTTACTATGGAGCAAGTCTACCACATGTGGTAAAACGTTCCTTCTACAACTTTACATTTCCAGCATTTATTATCATGTGTATGGTAAATTCTTGCACGTTTTACTGGTGTTAAATACCACCTATACATCATTTTCATAACATTTTCTTTCAAAACATTACGTGCTGTAAACTTAATATTATTTTTCCACAATTTTTCCCAATCCCCCATCATGATATTATGCCCCTATTACAATGAATTTTGAGAGGTGAACATCACAGAAGCCACCACCCTTTTACCTTATGAACCCGTGGGGACCCAGAGATCATCATCCACGGTCCTTCTCTGCATGCCACCTCTGAGGTCCAGACAGCATGACATAAACGGGTGGCAGCTTTATGGTACGCTCTCCCCAGGAAGGCCCAGCTAGCATCAACCTTGTCATCATTTTGGTGCCAGGCAAAGGTGTTTCAGTTTTCCCAAGTATTTTGTCAGCACCAATAAAATGATTTGTTGTTGTTTAGTCATTTAGTCGTGTCCGACTCTTCGTGACCCCATGGACCAGAGCATGCCAGGCACTCCTGTCTTGCACTGCCTCCCGCAGTTTGGTCAAACTCATGTTCGTAGCTTCGAGAACACTGTCCAACCATCTCATCCTCTGTCGTCCCCTTCTCCTAGTGCCCTCAATCTTTCCCAACATCAGGGTCTTTCTTCTCTTCTCATGAGGTGGCCAAAGTATTGAAGCCTCAGCTTCACGATCTGCCCTTCCAGTGAGCATTCAGGGCTGATTTCCTTAAGAATGGATAGGTTTGATCTTCTTGCAGTCCATGGGACTCTCAAGAGTCTCCTCCAGCACCATATGATACTGCACTGTTAAATTTTCTTTTAATGCTTATGTGATTTTATTATTGCAATTTTTTCTTGGTGGTAAGTTGTTTTGGAACTTTGTTTTTTTAGTGGGATGTGGTAAACTAAACTAAATGGTACCGGTAGTAGCATTTGTACCCAGGAGCTGCAGTTAAGTCTGGTTCTTGTCTTTCTCAGGGTCTTAGCCAATTCCTGTAACACGTCAGCCTCAACATAGTCCCAATGATGGTAAAGGAAGTTGGGATTGCTGGTCTAGGGCCATTTTTCTCACTTAGGTTCTGAGAGGATCCGGGTTTGAATCCTGGCCACACCCTGGTGAGAGAAAGATGCCAGAGTCCTGGGAAAGGAGCCCAGAGCCTAGATCATATGCATTGAATAAAAGTTACAAGTTGAAATGCCTCCAGTTGAAAGGACAAGGCAGCCAGTGATGGGAAAGACCCTTCTCTGCTGGGCACCCTGGAGAGCCACTACCTGTCCGAGCAGAGCAGACAATACTAGGCTTAATGGACATGAAGTATGGGCCACCATAAGGCAACTTCCTCTGTTCGCCAAGAGGATTTCTTAATGCAGAGGTGTGGAACCTCAACGGCCGCATTCCCTTCTGGGCTACCTTCTGAGGGCCACCTAAGAGTGGTGGGTATGGCCAAAGGCAAAATTGGGTGGAGCAATGCATGGAAACTTTCCCTTTCTACACAAACTCACACTCAGACAAGCAACAGGCATTATCAGTGTCAGAATAATACAATTGTAGACTTGGAAGTGGCCACGAGGGGCATCTTTCACTCAACATGGGGCTCGAACCCATAACCCTAGGATTAAAGATGCTCTACTGATTGAGCTATCTAGCCTCAATGGGACATTCCAGCTGGGCAGAAACAATCAGAGTGCAAAGCTGGGTCAATGAGGCCTAGTGTGTGTCAGACTTTTGAGGGCCAAGGAGAGAGGCTTAGAGGACCATATCTTGCCCTGGGCCTGAGGTTTCTGTGGGATTTCCAGTCGAATTCACAAATCCATGATTGCTAGTCAGGCACGTGGGGGGCCGACACTCATAGAGTCCCTGAATCAATATAGAAGAGACTTCTATATGACTTCTATATGAGGTCACTTCCTTAATGCTTTGGTGCAAGGGCGTACCCACCATGCGGCAAGTTAGGGCAGCTGCCCTACTCTAGAAGCAGGGCTGGTGGGCAGAGGCGGAGCACAGCCCGGCGGAGCGCGAGTTCGCCATTCCCGCCGCACCGCGCCGCACCCTCCCTCCAGCTCCCCGGCACGCCCTCAGGCAAGGCCAAGCGCGGCGGGGAACCAGGGAGCGCGGCGCGGTGGGCGGGAACGCCGAACTCGCGCTCCGCTGGGCTGGGCTCCGCCTCCGCCCACCAGCCCTGCTGCTAGGGAGGGGCACAGCCCGGCGGAGCGCGAGTTCGCCGTTCCCGCCCGCCGCGCTGCGCCCTCCCTCCAGCTCCCCGTCGCGCCCTCTGGCAAGGCCAAGCGCGGCGGGGAACCAGCGAGCACGGCGTGGCGGGCGGGCACGCTGAACTCGCACTCCGCTGGGCTCCGCCTCCGCCCACCAGCCCTGCTTCTAGGGAGGGGCACAGCCCGGCGGAGCGCGAGTTCGCTGTTCCCGCCCACTTTGTGGCCCCTCCCCTTCCGTGCCTTGGCCCCTCCCCTTGCCCCCCCCCTAGTTTTGATCCTGGGTACGCCCATGCTTTGGTGGGAATTTCTAACAAAGGAGACAATCCTTTGTACTTCCTTACTCTCTGAGCTCTCTTGCTCTTCTTTCAAGCCAGCGACGTGAGTAGGGTTGCCAGACTCAATAGAGGACAGGACTTCTGTGCCTTTAATTGCCCTGCTCTCTTTTGAGTCTGGAAACCTTAAAGAGAAAACCAGCAGATCCTTTGCTTGGAAATTAAACAAAGGGTCTGCTGGTTTCTCTTTAAGGTTTCCAGACTCAAAAGAGAGCAGGGCAACTAAAGGCACAGAAGTCCTGTCCTCTATTGAGTCTGGCAACCCTAGATGTGAGCAGACAAACATGCTCAGAGCCCAAACTCCATTTTGGGAACTAGCTTTGTATTTTGTAACCAAGAGGCATTTTTAATTGAATATTACTTAGAAGTATTAACAGGCACCATTGAATGTAAACCTTCCTATTCTTACAAAAAGATGTCATTTATTCTTAGAAAAGGGGACAAAGAGAGGAAAGGTCAGCAGATCACATGTAAACAGGGATAAAAGGTGTGATCACCTAATTCCCAGCTTCCAGTAAGCTGCAAAAACACATAACTGGGTTTACTCTGCTAAAAAGGGCTTCACAGCCTGATTATTCTCAGATTTCTCACACACAGGTGGGACAGGTTAAATTTTTATTTACAGATTTAATCCTCCATCCATCTGCATCAGTTCCATGTTCCCAGTTGTTATGGCTCAGCCCACCAGTACCCACCCCACAAAAAGGAGGGCAGGGAAAGGGGAAAAAAACACTGCCTGCAAGTTCAATATAATAATAAGGGTTTATTGTTTTCATATTTCTTTATTATAAAGCTATATTTACATAGAACAAATCTTTACACACATACACACACACAGAAAACCCACAATAAGATGTCCTCAGCTGGTATAAATTAGTGTTTTTGTACAAAGAAAGTCAACAGCCACCTGAAAAAGGTTATACAGATGTGAGCTTCCAGGCCAGGCTCCTGCTCACTGCCAACACATGCCATTTCCTCACAGCAAGACCCTTTGGCCCAAACCACCCTCCCAGTGCAAAACAGACAGCAGGTACACCCACCTCACCCGATCCATGCACACACACCTTAAATGCTTAACATGTGCCAAAGCCACAAGCAAAAGTGAATTAAAGAACCCCAAATGTCTCTGGTCAACCAAATCAGCCCATAACCACAACACTTGGCACTTCATAGGTGTTCAGTGTTTTTTGTAGATATTTGCCTCATTCATCCATACAACACCCCTATAAAGTATGCCCATGTTATTAACCTTGGCTTGCGGATAGGCATATCCCTGTTCTCTCAGCCTAAGGTCACCCAGTAAGTTTATGATCAAGGTTTAAAGTCTGAACCAATTCTTTCTGACTTATAGCTCATGGCCACTTTGTTTAGCTGGCTCCCACTAGGTCACTACTTCCGGCCTACCTCTCTCATCCTCTGGCCAAATAAAGTGGTTGCTGTACCCACATAACCTCTTACAGCAGCTGTTGCCAAGTGGGTTGGCCAGATATCCTGTGACCTGGCTCCATGTGTTGGAGACCATGTCAAACAGTGGGGAGTACAAATTGTAACAAACCTGCCCAAATTGGTCAAAACTTGCTTTTGGAAAAGGCTGAGGGACAGGTTTTGGCAGAGGTTTTTCCAAATCAGTCCGTACTTACAGTTACAGGATGCATGTCTCAGAGTATGCCCAAATTCTGCACCAAGTGGTAGCAAATGGATTGGTGGGGTGGCATCGCTCTCCTGACCTCCCATCAAGGAAGCCCCAACTACCGCCTACAAGGAGGTAGAGGGGAGGTTGGTGTGATGTAAACGCACCAGCAGGAGCACTGGATTGGCTCAGCTTATACATTGCATGGCGCCAACCACACCACTTCACTTCCCAGTAAGCAGCAGCGACACAACTGATGGGAGGTCAGCTGAGCACCATCTGCTCCTGGTACCAAGAAAGGTCTAGACTTGTAATCTGGCATAGAAATGGGTTGCCATTCTCACCCTGGGCAGGGCTCTTATACCTAACAATTGTAGGGCAGGCAGAAATTCGGTTGGTGCAGCTTTTCCCTAGGGTAGAACTGCATCTAGGGGGAAAGTTCTAGCATCTGCATTGCTGCATTTCCCTGCATATGTCAAAAACACAGGAGCCTCACCAAAGGGGGAATGAGGAGGTGGCTGCCCTACATTAAGAGGGCCCAGTGATGGGTCGGATGCAAAATGGGGTGGCTGAAACACCTGGGTGCACATTCTCCATCTGACAAAGTGCTTCTCACAGGCCAAAGGCCTTCTGGCTCCAACTCTGTCCTCTGCTGCAGAAGGGGCCCAGCAGCTGACTTAGGAGGACAGGAGTGCTTTTGCCACAAGCCACATCTTGGCACATTCCTCCAAACATGAGGGACATGTCACGAGGTGTAGGGATCCTTGCAGGCCCATTGTTACCCGTTTCTTCATCTCCCCCACTCCCATTCTGGGTAACCTCAGCATCTCCTTCAAAACACCATTCCCTATCCTGGTGCCATCCAGGACTACAACTCCCAGCAGCCTTCAGAAAGCACCAGGTTGCAGAAGGGTACTCTAAGCCTCAGCCTCTGGTTTCAGTAGCTGAGTTAAGGCGAAGAGAAGGAGGGATAGAGAAGATGAGGTGCAAGCAGCTGAAACCAGCCTGAGTAGGAGATAACACTAAGAGATAACGCAAGAGGACAACAACAGCGCTGCACTCGTACATCCTTCCACTCGGTGTCGTCTAGGCCGGTGGGGTCACGTTCTACCATGGGTGGAAGCCCCATGCAAGCGGATAGTTTACCAAGCAGAGCAGACGCATGAAGGCTGGCCTTTCCTGGGCGGGACTTGATCCTGCAAACAAAGACAAAGGAACACTAAGTCAGAGAGTTGGTTTTCTTACACTAACCATGGAGTGGAGAACCTTTAGCTCTCCACAAGTTGCTAAACTACAACTCCCACCATTCGTAGCAAGCCTGGCCAATGGCCAGGAATGATGGGAGCTGTAGTTCAGCAACACTTGAAGGGCCATAGGAGGTTCCCCACTCCTGCATTTCCAAGCCAGCCTCCTTCCAAAGCTGAGACAGGTTTTCGGGTCAAGGCACCCATGTCTAACACCCCCTTCTGCCTGTTATGAAGGGGAGGAGAGGATACATTTAGTTGTGTTTGGTATAAACAGCAAAACAATGTGGGCAGTCGACTTCTACTACTGTATGTACAGTCTCTAGACCAGTGTTTCCCAAACTTGGGTCTCCAGCTGTTTTTGGACTACAACTCCCATCATCCCTAGCTAGTAAGACTAGGGACGATGGGAATTGTAGTCCAAAAACAGCTGGAGACCCAAGTTTGGGAAGCGCTAGTCTAGATCAACTTTCCCCACCTGGTGTCCTCCAGATGCTATGGCAGGCACCCCCAAACTTCGCCCCTCCAGATGTTTTGGCCTACAACTCCCATGATCCCTAGCTAACAGGACCAGTGGTCAGGGATGATGGGAATTGTAGTCCAAAACATCTGGAGGGGCGAAGTTTGGGGATGCCTGTGCTATGGGCTACAACTCCCATTATTCTCTGACCGCTGGCCATGCTGGCTTGGCATGGTGGGAGCTGGAGTCCAGCAACATCTGGAGAACCCCACACTGGCTACCTCTGGTCTAAAATAAATTTATACAAATACATTTCTGCAAAACTTCCCTTTCTATACTTAGCTTTCCTGATGGGTTTTGCTCTTTATTGTCTAGTCCATGCTGTTTTATTTGTTTCGTGGTTTTTGTTTTTACAGTCTTGTTTCTTAATAGGGTTTGCCCATTGTGAGGGTTTTAGCTGGAAGTTGCTTTAATGTAAGAGGAGCCCATCTAGCCCAGCATCCTGGTCTCACAGTGGCCAGTCTGATGCCCGTGGGAAACCTGCAAACAGGAGCTGAGCACAAGTTCCTTCTCTGCTACCCAATCAACTGGTCTTTCAGAAGCAATCCTGCCTCCAACTGCAAAGGCAGATCACAGCCATCATGGCTAGCAGCTACTGGTAGCCTTTTCCTCCACAAAGGATAGGCTTGGCTAGAGAGCAGCTTAAATATGCTGTTCGACAAAACAAAATCTGGGCATTTATTTAGAGTCCTCTTTTTGGACAAGTGCTGGGCAAGCAGCCCACTACAACCCCCACCCCAATAACCTCAGCTGCCATCAGAATAAGACCTATAGGTGGATGAATGCACTCCCTTTTATTCTTCCCCACCCCATGCCTTGGGAGAGACCAAAATATGGAAGCCATTCTATCATAAGCATTGTCAGAGGACCACAACACTCTGGGTGCTGGCACTGTATTGCCCCTGATCTTGGGGAGGGGGGGGGAGAGCTGCAGCTCAGTGGCAGAACACCTGCTTGGGATGCAGAAGGTCCCTGCATCTCCAGAAAGGGTTGGGGAAGACTCTTTGCTTGAAATGCTGGAGAGCCCCAGGCAGGCAGTGCAGACAATACTGATCTAGACAGTCTGACTTAGTATAAGGCAACTTTGGAAGTTCCTATACCTGCTCTAGAAAGGCATAGGCCCCTTGTGCGAAAGGCGGGGACGAGGGCGCCGGTACTTCCGCCAGCCATTCTGCCGGTGCCCCACAGCACTCCGAACTCTCTTGGGATGCACCAGGTTCAAGAGGTGTGCTTCTGCAGGTTCGTTCCCATCAGATGTTTCTGACAGAGGTCCTGAGAAGGGTGGAGGGGAAGAAGCAGAAAGTTACTGAGTGAAAATGCACCCCCCAAATCTCCCAATTCCCACTCTCAAAACATTGTATGCAAAAACAAGCCTTTGCCATCTCCAGAAGTGGTTGGACTCCAGTTCCCATTTGCCCTAGCCAGCATGGCTAGTGGTCAGGGATGATAGGAGTTGTAGTCTAGCCACTTCTGGAGGGCCACAGGTTCACTGTCCTGGCTTTAAAGCAGGCTTTCTCAACCTGGTGCACTCAAGATGTTTTGGGGCTACAACCCCCGTCATCTCTGTCCACAGGCCAGGCTGACTGGGACAACACTGGATGACCACAAGTACGCCACCCCTGCTTCAAATAATATAAAGGACACATATTTCTCAGGAATATGTGATGGCACAGCATAGACATGTCTCTTGGGTAGGAGCATGCACACACAAACACCTGCCACCTCAGTGTTGGGCCACACACCTAACATTACTGCAATGAATCAAAAGATATTTGTAACTGTAAAAAAAAAATCTCTCCAAATGCCATCCAATGAGATCAATTCAGAGCACAGCCTGGAATCTTTTAATCTACTTTTAAGACTGGAGATAGTGTTCTCCTTTCCCGCCCTGAGTGTTGAAGGCAGTTTGTGTGTGAGAGAGATACTGTTGTGTTTGGTGAGTATGCACTCATCTTGCCATCACTTCTGATAAACAGATTTCCATAGTGTGTAAAAAAAAAAAAAAACCTCTTGGAAAAATAGCAGCAGCAGCGAGACAAAATAAATGTGCATTTGCACCAAGAACAACACTCATTCAGTCATGCCGCTCCCAGGTATCAAAACAGCCAATGACAACAAGGACTAGAATCTTGTTTTGGGAAGGAATAAGAGAAAGAGGTGAGACATATCAGGACACTGAATTGTGAACTATATACCGAATTGCATGCACGTACGTGAAACGGATACACCCCAGGCACAAGTCAGTGCGTGGCAGAACAAGGTAAATTACAGGAGAACTTGGCAGGTGTTTCATAGTACTTCATCCCTTGCAACTGTACTTAACCAGGCAGATGCAAGACTTACACTTCATCAGGTGCACCGAATGAAGGCATAAGTGAAACAGCCGTTACAACCAAACACATCAGAGACTTCAGAGCTTTAAGAACTATAAATTTGCCTTCTTTTGACGGTGGAGATTCCTGCAAAACTGAACAAGTACCATTCTTATTTCAAACTAATACCATGAAATCACACACTGTGTGCATTCCTGATCTAGAGATACATGTGTTTGAACGGGTGAGCTTAGAACTCAACTAACAACCAGGTTTAAATGTTTTTGCTAAACCCAGAACACTGAATTTGTAAGCGATGTATTGTCAGGTGGCCATAAAGCAGTCTTCTGTCTGGGGAAAGTGCATGTTGAAATGAGGGTTTCAAACCTCCTTTGGAAGGGCATGCTCCTAGGGTCCACAATGACTACTCCTTACTCTGATGTGTGGGCAGACTTCCAGGACCCGGGAAGGGTGGGGGGACTGGACCTCTGGGAACAAAGGATTGTGCTCCTCCGTGCTCCATGCTCCTTCCTCTTAAGGAGGAAGCATCAATGAAAGGGGAGGGGGGGGATATTTCTGGAATCTCCCAAGGGACTCCTGACCTCATCAGGTCACATAAGTTCCTTCTTCCTACTATATACATCCATACCCCCTACTTCCTCTCCTTTCTGTTTCGTCCCTGTCACCTTTCCACCAGCCCCCAGGTCTAGCTACTCAAAGTGGCCTGCGTGGAGTCAGGGTCAAATGCAGTAAACCAGAGTTTACTGGTTCAACACAAGGGCCACATTCCCTCCCAGGCAACCTTCTGGGGGCCACAGTGGGCAGAGCGATGAATGTGTTGGTTTTGACACATTCCTCTCAATGCTCCGTCTGGGGCAAACCAGAAGCACTGATCTGCTTGATATTTTGGAAAGCTACCACCAGTCCTGAGCTAGATGGGATCAGTGGTATGATTTGGACTTGGTACAAAACAGCTCCTTACACAGGGCTGAAAAGTCCAAACTGTGCCAACCCCTAAAGCAAACACAAGCATGAACTGGCATGCTCATCTGTCTTAAGCTTGATTTGCCAGGGCTGTGTTCATAATCATACATATAGAATATTTTATATCTTGAGGTGTGGGAAGCTAAGAAGTCAAAACCATCAATCTGGAAGTCATGCCTCTATATCTTCTAAGAGCCTGAGAGTAAGGTGCAGTTACTCAGTGAGGCAGGAAACACACTCTGTGCATGCTCAGGGGCATTCTTCACCAGACACATCACACACACACACACACACACACACACACACACACACACACACACACATGGCCTAGTTCTGCAGCCTGGCTGAAATCAAGCCTTTGCCAGTGCAGATCACATTTTCTCATTCATAAAATGTGCAAATGGGATTCTCAGAGTAAAAATTTGCTTGTGCCACACTGAACTTTTCAGTAATAGGAATACATCTGAAAAACAATGACAACTAGCTGTGCTTGGTTTATAACACAGAGCACAACTACAGTGGTACCTCGACTTACGAAGACGATCCATTCCACGGCCGTCTTCGTAAGTCAAAGTCTTCGGTTGTCAAAGTGCCGTTCTGCGCATGTGCCGACCGCGTGCGGGGCGAAAAGACTTTCGGGTTTGTCGACTTTGGAAGTCGAAACCTTCGGAAGTCGAGTGGCGAGGTACCACTGTACTTTATAATATGATCATGGGATATCCAGAAATTATGAAACAATGCAACTACATAAAAACATGAATCTATTCCCAAAAATATAATGATAAATGAGCCTCTTGCATATCATGTACATTAAGTATGTATACAAACTCAATGAGAGGTGTGAGCTTGCTTTTAGGCCTAATTCGAAACAAAATAACTCTCATCTCCTCATTGATGCAAATTAGCCTTATTCTTTTCTGATCTTTCATATTTGTCAGAATTGAAAATCCTGTTTCACAGCAATTAAGTTCTCAGCATCACTTGATGCTCTTGCTCTCATTTGGGGGGGATTCATTTTGCATATAAAATTTTGTTTTGATTCTATACTGCACTGCACTGAAATGTTTAAATGTTTTCTTGATTGTCCTTCAATCTTCCAGCCACACTTGACATCCTCCCCTGCCACTTCAGTGTTCAAAACAGTAACCATTAATTACTCATTTGTTCAAAATCCAGTTAAAACTATGTATTTCGTTTAATTAATTCAACAAAGCTGATGAACTTAAGTGACACCAGCTTTTCAATGTCAGGTAGTGACACCTCCAGTTTTTTCCTCCCATTGTCTCTTAGCAGCCCCCTAGGTAATCCTTTCCCCCGGGGGGGGGGGGCAGTAGCGCCCAGTTTGAGAAGCACTGCACTAGATTTTACTTAGAGTAGAGTTTTCAAATTAACAGGCTTAAATTAATCACATTCACTAATTTCAATGGGTCTACTCCAAAGTAGGATTAGCACTGAATAGATTGAAACACCCAACACATTCCAAGATTATGGTCTGGCTTCCTCCAGCTATTTAAGGTAAATTGCCCAGTAGTCATGGCAATGGGCCCAGGCCTCAAAGCCCATTTCCTGAATTACCTCAAACAGGAGCCATTCAGTAGTAAAACTATTTCCTTCAGCCCCACAACCTGTTACTTCTTCCTGCAGGCTCATAATGTGCTATGGCCACATTCACACCATTTTATTTTATTTTTTAAGATACCACTTTAAGTTGTAATGGCTTTCCCTAAATAATTATGGGAGCTGTAGTATGCTAAGGTGCCAGGAACTGTCAGGAGCTGCCTCCCACAGCTACGATTTCCAGAGCTGTCTGGGGAGAGGGATTGGCTGTTAAATCACTCAGAGAATTGCAGCTCTGCCTCTGTGAAAGAACTCAGGCACATCTGGCCCAGGCATTATAGCCAATAGCCAGAGATGCGGGGAACTGGGAGTCCAACAACATCTGGAGAGGGTGTGAAGTCCCAAAAAACCCATCTGCACTATAGATTTAAAGCACTATTATATCACTTTAAAAACAATCATGACTGGAGGGGGGGGAGAGAAGAATCCTGGGAACTGTAGTTTGTTAAAGATGCATAATGTTTTCCCCATCCCACAGAAATTGAATTTCCAGAGTCCACTGAGACAAGGGATTGATTGTTGAATCAGGAGAAGGGCTATCGCTCAGTGATAGAGAATCTGCTTTGTTTGCTGAAAGTCTCAGGTTCAATCCCCAGCACATCTGAGTAGGGCTGGGATTCTCCTGAAACCCTGGTAAAAGGCAGCTTCCTATGTTCCTAAGCACTCTGAGCACACTTAACAATCTACATTTCTAGTAGTAGTAGTTATAGTAATAATAATAACATTTATATCCAGCCACTCTGGGCGGCTTCCAGCATGTATGAAAACATAGTAAAACATAAAACATCGAAAACTTCCTGATACAGGGCTGCCTTCAGATGTCTTCTACAAGTTGTGCAGGTTTTTTCTTAATGTTTTATTCATTTTATGTACAATCTTTACAACAGAAGTCTTCACATCCAAAGTAAAACAGTATATAACAAAACTTTTAGTCTCGTGTTTTCATTTATACTGATTCTTCTCAGGTTCCCTTATTTTCGTATTCCTTAATATTTGTCTCCTTCTTTTGGTTCCTTATTCTTAATCTCTTAGATCCCATATATATCTTTAACAATTTTCCAATTAATGCCCTCATCTCCCTCCCCCTAAACCTGTTGCTTCCCTTCACCCATGTGTGATCTTCTTTACCTACTGTTGTTTTTTGTTGCGTTAATAGCTGTTTATATTTGTTGTTCCATATTTGTTATAATATCATCCTATATCCTTGCACCCTTTAAGCTATTGCATATTGATTTTAAGCTCCGAAACAAACTCTTTTCATGTAAACCTTTATGCATTCCCACACTTTTTTGGTTGGGACAGCCTCTAATTGATGCTGTTAACTTTGTCATCTCCGCAAATTCACAAATTTTAGCTCGCCATTCTAGTAGTTCTGGTATTTTATCTGTTTTCCGATTTTTTGTCACTAATATTCTGACCGCTGCTGTTGCATAAAGGAATACATTCCTTTTATCCTTGGGGATGTCACTAGATATTAAGCCCAGCAGAAAAGCTTCTGGCTTTTTATAAATTGAACTCCTAAATATCTTTTTGAGCTCTTCATGTACAGTTAAACCTTAGTTTACGACTACCTCGGGGAGCGACTTCGGCGAGCGACCACTGCGGACCCAGAAGTGTTTACATCCGGGTTCCGCAGCGTCGGATGCACAGGTGCGATTTGTGCAGCTCGCGCATGCGCAGAAGCACTTTATCGGTGTTTCATGCACATGCAGAAGCGTGCCTTCGGGGAGGGACCGCTTCGATGAGCGACCGCCTCCGTGGAACGGTTTGCGGTCGCAAACCGAGGTACCACTGTACTACAATCCAGAACTGTTAAGCACCTTAAATCCCACCACATATGATACGTTGTTCCCACCTTCATTTTACATCTCCAACAGAGATTTGAGTGTTTTTTGTACATCTTTGATAAATTTCCTGGGGTGAGGTACCAACGATAAAACATCTTCATTATATTCTCCTTAATCAGATAGCAAGCTGTAAAGTTTGTATCCGTTTTCCATAACCTAAGTTGTGTAGTTCTTTATCTCCTTGACATCTGACTGGAGGGTGTTCCACAAAAAGGGTGCCACTGCTGAGAAGACCCTTAGTAATTATTAGAGGAAAGCCACCACTGTTTTCAAAGTGCTGCAAGAGTGCTTCAGATGTATAGCATAGAGGCAGGGATGTAATTTAATCCAGCAACATCCAACATTGGCTGATGGAGAATGAGGATGCAAAATGAACAGATTGTTTGGAAGCGACCATGGCTTTCTTCCTATAACTCCAGTACCCATGCTGCTAGAAGGTTTAGGTGCAGTAGCTGATTTGGGATGGGACCTCAGTCCTGTCTGGTTTTGGGCCAAGATGCCCTTTGCTGGCTGTGCCACAGTGGAGATGGCACTTTTCTGAAGCTTCTTGGGGGTGTTGTCTTGACTTCCCTTTCCAGACTCTAGCCTTGACAGGATGGTGTTTGTTACTGCCATGAAAAGAGCTTTGTCTGAGCTGTTATTTTTTTTTTGGTGGGGGGGGGGGAGGGAGGGAGGAAGAGCATCGGATTCCTGTCAACAAAGGCCCATCGGCCAGACCTGCATGGCGGCAAGCATCTGCCTGACACGCACCAGAACTAGACACGTTGCTACTAGAAGTGGCATCAGAGGCTCTTTTCTTTAAATTAGGACCCGTGGCAACGGTCCAAGTTGAGTTCAGTGATGTGGAAAAATGTCAATGATGCTGCCTAGATGATATTGTCTTGCTGAGCTTTGGACAGATTTACCACTTTATTTATTTATTTAATGGTGAATTACATAATATTTGGCTGCATGAAAGGACATTTAATTTCCTTTAAAAAAATTACTGCTTTTATAATAATATCTTTTATAATAAACGAATACCTTCCATATCTCCTCAGAATAATTTCTCCTGCATATTCCCTGTCTTACCTTAATAAAGGGAAAGGTAAAGGGACCCCTGACCATTAGGTCCAGTCGTGACCGACTCTGGGGTTGCGGCGCTCATCTCACTTTATTGGCTGAAGGAGCCGGCGTACGGCTTCCAGGTCATGTGGCCAGCATGACAAAGCCGCTTCTGGCGAACCAGAGCAGCACGTGGAAACGCCGTTTACCTTCCCGCTGTAGCGGTTCCTATTTATCTACTTGCATTTTGACGTGCTTTCAAACTGCTAGGCTGGCAGGAGCTGGGACCAAGCAACAGGAGCTCATCCCGTCACAGGGATTCGAACCGCCGACCTTCTGATCAGCAAGCCCTAGGCTCAGTGGTTTAACCCACAGCGCCACCTGGGTCCCCTGTCTTACCTTAATAGCACTTGTTAATTTATCATTAATAGCTATATCCCACACCTCTTTTTACCATTCTTCCATTTTATATTCACCTTGCCCCACGGCGTTTCATTCTCATGCAGAAATGCCTCCCAAAGACAAGCTAGCACGAGAGATGGTCTAAACTTGCTGAGCGACATGCCCAGAGCTGGCCCAAGGGATGCAAGCACTTTATTGTGGACATGGTGATGCATGCATGGAAGTTTGTAGTGTAGCATCCACACAACACAGTCCGCAGTGCCTGAAGTGCCATCCTCTACAGTATTCCTTTACCATTTCATATGGATTTACCATTTCCACAGAAAATCCAGTAAGAAGAAAAACAATGCAGAAACTGTCCCGATTAAAGGGGATGGAGAGAAATATGGGGTGACATTTTGCAGAGGGTGGCTTCATGCAGATTGCTGTGATAAAGCTGTATGTGTGAACCAATTCCACAGTAAACTACTGTGTGAAAGCCACCCCAGTTAACATTCAGCATCTTATAAACAGTGGCATACCATCACTGGACTGCCCCTTTGGCTCTCCTACACACTAGTGACAAACAGACAGACCTACCTCCTTTGATGATATTAACCAATCCTCTTTTCTATTGGCTGCATTGCAACACCCTGTGTTATGTGAAGACACATGTCCTCTTTCAGGGTTACTAACAGAGGCTTCAATGAAAACCTTCCAGAGGATAACAAAAGCAGGGTTTCTTGGGGTGGGTGGGTGTGTTTGTAGAAACTGTGGCAGTTGCTATTTGAAGCAAAATAAGGAAACAGCAAAATCAAATACAGTTGAAGTAAAATTAAATTAAAAATCCAGTGACACATTTAGCACTGCGTATCATTTTACCCTAAATCTCACAGTTTTGTTACAAATTTTCAGAGCTATAGTGACTGCAAGAAGACTGTGAGATGACCAAAGTGGTAAGCAATTTGCCAGCACCCTGTTTCACATTTCTTGCACCGCTGGGTAGATAGGATTATCTGTCCTGTTTCTATTTCCCCTCTTTTCAGTAGGGACCTGACTCCTTAAAGGTAAAGGGACTCCTGACCTCCAGTCGCGGACGACTCTGGGATTGCGACGCTCAACTTGCTTTACTGCCTGAGGGAGCCAGCGTACAGCTTCCGGGTCATGTGGCCAGCATGACAAAGCCGCTTCTGGCGAACCAGAGCAGCACACGGAAACACCATTTACCTTCCCGCCGGAGCAGTACCTATTTATCTACTTGCACTTTGACGTGCTTTCGAACTGCTAGGTTGGCAGAAGCTGGGACTGAGCAACAGGAACCCACCCTGTTGCAGGGATTCGAACTGCCGACCTTCTGACTGGCAAGCCCTAGGCTTTGTGGTTTAACCACTCTGTAAAGCACCGTGCATAATGATGGCAATCATCATCATCTTCGGACTAGGATAGAAGTCTACATTTCAAACAACTGGCGAGAGATCCTGATTTTATGGCAGTTGCTACTTGTTCAGAATTGGCACCTCTGTGTAAAGACAGGAAAACAGGTATCCAATATCATATGCACAATGCAACATCCAGGTGCTCCAGTTTAATTAACCATGCTCTGGTTCTAGTTCTATTTTCACCTGCATTAGTAATCTTCACTGTATACCTGTCTTCAAACGTCATCTTTTCAGCTCTTTAACTTTATTGACAATTCTAGTTACAGGTAGGTAGCCGTGTTGGTCTGGCGTTGTCGGAAAAAAAATTTCTTCCAGTAGCACCTTAGAGACCAACTAAGTTTGTCATTATTTTGTTGACAATGTGTCACAAAAGTGGTTGAAGGGCATTAGTCTAACACAGATTTACCCTTCTATTCTGCAATACCTTTAACATGTCCTTCTGCTATAATTCAAATAACAGGGCCCTGCTGAGCAGTTCTGGGAAAACACACACACATGCACAATTGTTCTGTTGTGGATTAGGCAAGTGTATGCTACCCTACCACACCACAACAGCATCATCTGCCTAGATTCAAAGTCCCAGCCTCCTGTGGAGACACTCCTCCCCAAGAACTTTATTTCCCTCCCACAAGTGTCTGCACTCCGTGGGACTGCAAAAGCTCTCCCCAAAGTACCGTACTTGCCCATTTGTGGATTTAATTGAGGGGAATGAACCTTTTCACCATTAGCATGCAGTAAGTAATGCAGGAAATGTCTTTCACATACATCTGTCCTTGGAGGAAGCAGCTTCACCTTCTAAAGAAAGGGCCATAGCTCTGTGGTAGTGCACATGCTCTGCGGGCAGAAGGTTTTAAGTTCCATCCCTGGCAATCTCCAGACATGACTGAGAAATCTCTCTGAAAACACTGAGAGCCACAGCCAGTTAGTGTAGACAATACTGAGCTAGACAGACACAAAGCATCTTCTGTGTTCCCAATAGGGTAAAAACATTCACCTCTATCTGTTAAGGTCAGGTAGGGAACCTATGGCCCTCCAGGTGTTGCTGGACTTCAACTTCCATCAGCCCCCAGCCAACATAGTTAGGGTTGAGAGAGGATTGGAGCTGCAGTCTAACAATATCTGTAATGGCCACAGGTACCCAACCCCTGCAACAAGTCCTGTTTATTTGCAAATGCTTTAACAGGAGCCCTTACATCTCCCTGTGCTCTTGATGGTCAGATCATGGAAGACCTTTGCTTTCTGCTGCTCTCATCAGGACTCACATTCAAATGCTACAACAGTGCAACTTTTATTAAAGGTATGGCATAGGCACACAAAACACACCTCAAAGGGACCCCTTGAGGTGTGTTTTGTGTGCCTATGCCATACCTGAAGGGGAAGCACTTGAAAGACTGATGTTTGCACAAGCGAGGCAACTTATCTGAACAGCTGAACTGTTAAGATTTTGGGGAGGCGTGCTGCAGGGAATGCCCAGAGCAGGTCTGTCCTCCCCGCCACTAATTAAGAGATCCATTTTTCTTTTTCAAGCGGCACAATAACAATTTCACCTTCCACCCTCATTTATCCTCTGTTTATTCTCCATCCCACATACTTCCCTCCCAACATGCTTCGCTCTTTCCTGCAGCCCATCCTGGGCAGCTGTTCACGAACAGCTGTTGCTTGGGTGCTTCCCATTCAAATGCTGCTACTCAGAGCCACTTCTTCACACACCGCAGAAATGCATTCCATGCAGATCATAAAGTGAAAGGAAGGCATAAGTCGCTAATTCTAAGCATTTGTACTTGGAAGGCAATCCTGCAGTTTTCAATGGAGCAGGATCTCAGTGAACAAGTCAGACCCAAGCTCAAATCTCAACTCTGCCATTCACTCCCTAGGTGTCCTTGTGAAAGCCACCATCTCCATGTCTCATATCTGCAGTATAAGGATAATAATACCAGCCCTCCTTGCATGGTTAACATTGTAACAATATTGAAGCATCTTCAACAGCCCAATTACAGGGGTTGTTATTTTGCACATTTAAAGTTGCATGTGGTGCTCTTGTGCAATACAACCACTTCCTACAAAAGAACAGTTTTCCTTTACAATAAAGAAAGTAAGGGGAAGTGCTTTGGAAAGTGTTGGGACAATAACTGCCCGATGCAACACCATCTAACTTCCCTGCAGACAAATCAGAATGAATGTTCAAGATACATTCGGTGTCATCTAACCTCCCCGCAAACTATGTGCAAACAAATCAGGATGAATGTTCAATAAGCAGGTTTCCTGAAAGGACCACCTGTTTGGAACAAGCTAGGATCACAAAACATGCTTTGAAGTTTGTTTACGATCCTGGCTTGTTTCCCAACCTGGTAACCATAGTTTCCAAGTTCAGACAAAATAGGAAACTAGGATTATTGGTAGACTTATGCTGTAACTGACTTGTGCTGAGAAGGAACGGGTGATGTACCTGTCACAAAGCTTGTTCACGGGTACCATTGTCCAAACTGGATCAATGTACTGTAAAAAAATAATAATGATGTTCGCCATCACCTTACATGCTAAGCATGTATTTATGAGGCACATCTGAAATCTGACACACATACATATTCAGAGGGCTAAGATGCCAAATGCTTGAATGTCAGGCTCAGTGGAGAAGAAGATGCAAAGCAACCTTGTATTCTCTAAGATGGTCAAATGCTTGTGAGATCAACCTATTTCGCTACCCCACCCCTCTGGCTGTCTTCCAAACCCCCATCTTCTGGCTCTACATCCCTTTGGGACAGTACCCCAGTCCCTGGTGCCTTACAAAATGCCCACGACCTACCTTGCCACCATGGGGCACAAAATGGAGGAAAAGACAACAACAGAAAGACCATGAGAGGAAATGCCAACGGGGAGGGTAGAGAAGAAACAAGCACAGTGGCTCAAACCTAGTTAGAAGCCACACATTTTCCTTCCCATCAGTTTCCAGATATGGGGAAGCTGGCTATAGATTTATAGTAGAGGGGCTGATTTATAGCACAGTGCTCTCTGCCCGTGCTCAGAGGCACTCCTTCTCCAAGGTGGAATGCCAGCACTGGAAACGGGTCCCAGGACTAAACCCTGCCTCAAATTAACCTTGGCAGTAGCCATTAACCACAAAAGAATCTGAGTACACACAGAGGGACATTCTCAGCACCTGGCAAGCGGCTCCAGCTTAAACAGCCGGAAGGAGCAGGCTGGTGCCAGCCTCCTTCCTTCCATCCCAACCTGGCCACGAAGTGGTACTCGAATGCACCACCCTGGGCAAGCTGGTCCTGGCTGTGCCAAGAGGGGGACGTGCTGAGATCTCACATTGGCTACAGTCCTTTGGCATCTTCTGACAAGGAGTGGAGGGTCAGGTGGTGCTCCAGTCAGCTGTTGCTCTTTAAGTCCCCTAAGGACAGCACAAAGCTGCCCTCTTTACTCCCTGCTGCTACAGGTACCGAGGTGCACCATCAAGGTCTCCTCACCTTGAAAGCCTCTGCAGCCCCTTTTCCCTCAAACTGAAAAACATTCCCCAGGTTAAGAGTTGTCCTATTTTCCCTGCTTTTTGCCCCATTGCCCACATGTGGCTCTTCATTAGGAGGACAGCCAGGAATTCAACAGGTGAAGCCTTCCCCAGCAGGGAGTGCAAAGCGTTCCCCTTTGGGGCGTCTGGTAGTGGAGCCGCTGCTAAACAGGCAGACATTCAGCAGAGAAAAGTATCCCCCAGAAGAGGGTGCATAGCCTTCAGCAGCTGAACCTACGCCGATTCAAGTGGCTGCTAACAGGCAGGCATTCAACAGATAGAAATCTGCTGGCAGAAGGTGAGCCGCCTTCATCTGTTGAACATCTGCGGAGGCTAACAGGCACAATCCCTGCAACCTGCAAGGGACTCGTTTTGGGAGGGGGACCCACCCCGCCCCCAAAGCAAGCGGGTTCTGGACAGCTGCAGGGTGGCAGGGAGAGGGTGAAACCCCCACTTCCACCAGACCCTGTAGGCAGTCCCACGCTGGTTTGCGATGTGCTCGCGTGCAGAGAAGCATGCCTGCCGCGCGGGGGGAGCTGGGGGGGGGGAAGCGCAGGCTTTCCCGATCTTGCTGCAACAGGCGCTGCCTGCCAGGGGCGCAGCAGAGAGCAGAGGAGGACCGGCGCTGCTGCCTGCCTGCCTGCCTGCCCGCCCGCCCGCCATCTCGGTGTCCGTGCCAGGCCGTCTCTTTCTGGCTCTCTCGTAACCGGAGAAGGGGGCGGGAGGGCGGCGCGCCGCCTGGCACGTCCCCTCCTGCCCGAGCGGGCAACCCGACGGCGAGCAGAGGGCGAGAGGTCGGGCAGCAGTTTGGTCAGGAGCGCTTCCTTCGCGAGGGAGAAGAGGCGACCCGGTGGACGCTGATCCCTCCTTCCCACCCCGCCGCTTAGCGTGCGTGCCCGGCAACAAGTGCGGCGCTCTGAGCCCCGATCCCGCCCGCCCTCGCGGGTCAAGCGAAGCGAAGCAGCCACCCACCTCCGGTGCCGGGGCTGAGAGCCAGCCAGAGAAGGAGCAGCGCCAGCAGCCAACGCCGCACGCCCATCGCGACTCCGAGGGCCGAGCCACGCCAGCCGGCTGCAACAGTCACGCAGCGAGCAGCAGCAGCAACAGCAGCGATCGCGCCCGCTCCCGCCGCGGCCCGCCTGCATTTGTAGGCGGGCGTCGGGGGAGACCCAGACCGTCCGCCTTGGCTCGCAGCCCGCCCGGTCATGTGGCTGCCTCCACACGCCCCCCCCCCCGCCGCCTGCCGCCACCTCCGCGCTCTCCTCCTCGTGCAGCCACCCTCCCCCTCGCCCCACCCCACGCCCCACTCAGCAGCTTTGCCTCCTGCGGTGAGCGCAGGACGCCCCCGCTAGGAAGAGGGGCTTCCACCTCCCCCGCCCATCTGCGGGATTTACCCCGCCCCTGACAGAGCCGTTCAGGGCACCCCCAAGAGATGATCACATCCCCTCCTCCATACACATAACTGGTACTGCATTGGCCTACCCCCAGGACTGTCTATGGGTAAGTTCCCCCCCTTAAACTTAAAGTGCATCCACTTGGCCCTCAAAGGGTTGTCCTGATAGGAATTTGGCCCTCGGACTATAAAAGGTTGCCCATCGTTGGTCTTTCCCAGGCATGGGGAGCCTCTGGCCCTCCATATGTTACTGAAGCACCATTCCACTCATCCTTGGCCATTGGCCATGTTTGCCCAGGGCTGATGGGAACTGCAGTTCATCAATATTAGGGCATAGAGGTCCCTACTCCTGGTGCATTCCCCAGGCATTTTGCTGCCCAAGGCAAAGGACAAGATGGCTTCACGCTGCTCAGCCCTCATTCAAAAGCCTTCAGCAGCTGAACCTATACCAATAAAATAAATGAAATTATTTGGGCGGTGAAACCTCTGCCGCCACCACCCAGCATATGTGTGAATGAGCCAACATCCCAGGTAATAAATGGCCATGGATATAATGTCTGCACCAGTTTGTTGCTGGATCAAATACTTTTCAGTTTACACCATCAAGGGGCTTGGGATAAAATGCCCCCCTGAGTCTATAGGAAAGGTGGCAACTTCTTCTCTTTTGCTCCAGAGGAACTAATGGGTGGAAATGGCAGGGAAGTTGGATTTTGAGCTAAAGATTAGAGGGAACTTCCTAGCTAAAGGAGCTGTGGAACAGGCTGCCTCAGGAGCTGGTGACTCTTGCTGGAGATACTTATGCAGAGGCTGGGCAGTTGTCTGTCAGGGATGTTGCAGTTGCATCCTGTATTGCAGATCCTACATTGAGGAAAGGATTGGACTAGATGAGGTGCCTTTCAAGCCTATGATTTGAGTCCATTTACCCCTTTGGGCCACAATTACTCTTTGAGTAAGCATAATCATGGCATGCTTCCTTATTTCCCTTCTTCACTATTCATTTCCCCAAATGTCTCCCAGGAGTGTTTAGCATCCCTTCATCAGTCATCACTATTCTTGTCACTCTTTGGTATGCACCAATCACTCCACTTAAAAGATTGCATTGAACCAAGTGGTGGGCACATCAGAAGGGGAGATGCTGTTGGACTCCCAAATCCCATCAGCTCCCCCCCTCCCACAGCATCCCCAATGGTCAGGGATGAGGAGAGTTGTAGTCCAGCTACATCTGAATTCCCTTATTGTCTTAAGTCCAAACGTTCATCTAGCCCAGAACTCTGCCTCCAACAGTGGACAGCTAAGGGCTCAAAACAGGAATGTTGGCAAGCTGAGCGTGCAGGGGACAAAAGAAGATCAAAGGTCCTCCTAGTTTAGCATCCTGCTTCCACTGTGGCCAATCAGCTGCACTAAAAGAAGAAAACTAAATAGGGGAGAGAAAGAGCAAAATAACTCAGTTTGGAGAAAAGCTATGAGGAAATGCAAAACAATTGTCACTTTAAAGGAGTTTGCTTTAAGCTGCTACACACACCACAGTGAAAGAAAAGATAATGGGAGCTTCTTCTCCCCCAAAATCATCCTTGCAGCATGGGCTGGCCCATCCCCTTTAGCTGGGAGGAGATCTTATGTGTTCATCCTATTCTTGAATCTCTGGAGCATTTCTGCTTCTCCAGGCTTTTGCAATTTGTGTCTTGGCAGCTGTTAACTACATGACAATTAGGCCTTTTCTGAGAAATCCTCCCAGATTCAGTGCAGTCAAAGTGTGCAGCCACTGAAGTAAAAGGCATTTTGAAATAGTTTTAAAAAAATAAATAAATAAATAAACGGTTTGCTATCCTTCCCCCACCCCCCACACTCGCAAACCCCTATATTCTCTTTCATCACCACCATCAAACATGTAATACGTGCAATGCAACCACATATTTTTGCAGCGTGGTTTAGAATGACCTTTCCGTAGTTGGTTTACCACTCGTGAAGTTTCTCTTACGTTAATAGAGGGCAGGGAGTGTTTCTTTCTGTCAAGGGCTGGATTCCCTTGGGAGTAATCTGCCAAGACCTGAATGCCAGCTGCGTGGGAGGCCAAAACCAGTGATGGACAGGGCTGAAGCCACTGGTAGCCAGGGTCAGAGCCGAAGGTGAGTGAGGCACTTCTTTGTGCCCTCCCCCACCCTTCTTTTTCTCGGTCCAAAACCAGTGATGGCCTAGGGACAGACCCAAAACTGAGTGCAGCACGACTTTGCTCCCTCTCTCCTGCCACTTCTTTCTGCACCACCCCAATTTCTCTCTCTATGCCACCCCTTCTCTCTCTCTCTGCAACACACCTCTCTCAGCTCAGTCTCTCAGCATTAGACTCTTAAATTCAGAGTTGTGGCTTCAACCCCATGGTGGGCAAAATATTCCTACATTGCAGGGGGGTTGGACGAGATGATTCTCATGGTACCCTTCCAACTCTGCAATTCTGTGGTTCTAGGATTCTGCCATTCCTCCTCCTCCTCCTCCTCCTCCTCCTCCTCCTCCTCCTCCTCCTCCTCCTCCTCCTCCTCCTCCTCCTCCTCCTTCTCTCTCTCTCTCTCTCTCTCTCTCTCTCTCTCTCTCTCTCTCTCTCTCTCTCTCTCTCTCTCTCTCTGCCACTCCATTCCACCCCTGGTTACCCAAAGAGAGTCTTCATGTTTTGTTTATATGAATGTACAGCCCAGCAGTGATAAACGGTGCCATACATATACCTGTTCCTTGGTGTTCTGACACAGATCTTCAAGAAAATCACAGTATAGTACACATGGCAGTGCACACCCCAGAAAAATGAGCAAATCATAAGGTTGCTGGTGGAGTAACAGTTCTACTAGCCCCAGCCAAGCCGCTCCCCCTTCCTACCCCCACTCCCCGAAATCTAGCCTTTGTCGAAAGATTCTTTATCTAAATGCTCTCAGAATTTGAGGGCAGACGGAAACAAAAGCATGTCGAATCGTCGCCTTCAAGCTTAGACTGAAGAGAGTAAGGGGGCCTCAAATGATCTCTCTTCTGAAATTTGCTACTCGCTGTCAAGCTTCCATCCAAACAGTTGTGGTCAAAGGGGATCTGGGCGGAGGTGGAATAGCTGGCAGAGGAGACTGCTAGCAGAGAGACCACCAGGCCTTCGCAGGGTGTTGCTGGGTCAAACTGAGGGAAAGCCAAGTGTGCACCCACCCACCCACCCACCCACTCTCACTCTCTCATACAGAGGAAGGTCAGGCCTCAACCTCGCATCACTTAAGAGGGAGGAGTATGGGTGATTATGTTAGGGTTGACATTTTGAAGAGCAAAAAAGAGGACATGTTTACTGACTTCTACATTTTACTGTGACGACTCTCGTTTTACATACCCATGAAAAAGGGGACGTGTCCTGGAAAAAGAAGGCATAAGGGTACGGCAGCCCTATATGTTAATCTCAACTTTCTCCCCATTTCTGATTGTCCTAGTCTTAAACTCAGTTCTCTACACTTACACATCAGTTTGCAATTTTTTTTATTAAAAAAGCAGTCCTCAATAAAAAAACTCACCAGCAATTTAGTGTGAACTTCTCCTAATCTATCTATCTATCTATCTATCTATCTATCTATCTATCTATCTATCTATCTATCTATCTATCATCTATCTATCTATCTATCATCTATCTATCTATCTCTATCCATATCTATGTAAGGCCACTGTCATGCTGCAGTTTGCATGGCCGCCGACAGGTGGCCACGCCAACTCCACTGTGAGGAACAGCAGGCAACCAAGCTGTTCAGCATTATACGGTAAGTGCCTGCAGCAAGGTTTAACAGAGGAGGAAGGCACTTATCTCCCACAAACAAAGCACAGGTAACCCAAGAACAAACCTTGATTACAGCTCATAGTTTGTCACAGCTTAGCCCTGGGAAATGGAGATTCACCCATCCCTAGCAAGAACTGTACGTACTGCTACCACCTTCATCTATAGGTAGCCAGCAGCCAAAAGACATTTGTTTTTGCTTCCACCAAGGATTGCATCAAACTAATCATCTTACCAACAAGGGGATTTGTGAGGAGATGGAGCAAGGGGCTCTTTTGCACTAGTCCTCAGATCTCCTGCCCGTTTTCCTTTTTTAAGACACTGCTTACAGGGGAGTGGAAAAGAAAGAAGCTTGATAAACTATAGCCATCCAGATTCTGTAGCAGCCTCTCTCCCCCTGAAATTGCCACTACAGCAACATTTGAGGGACCATCTTACTTTGAGGGGGGCGGGGGGGGGAGAGAAGAAGAATAAGTGCTGTCTTTTCCATTCTTTTACAACTTTCTTTTTTAAAAAATAAATAAATGATGCTTATTGTTGTAAAGACCTTACGTGAACCACTTTCTGAGTTCTGCCTCAAAAGTGATGTATAAATACTGTAAATAAATACATAAAATAATGGTTGGTTTCCTTGCTTTCCATCCTACCAACTCCAATGGCCACCAGCCACAACTGCATACAGCTGGAGGTTTCTGAAACTGTAAATTTTTGGAGTTCACCACCTTCTCAGTTTCTAGAAGATCTGGCTCTGGGAGATCACCTTGCCTCTACTGAATGTATAAGTAAATGCACGATCATAAGCAACATTAAAGCAGTAGCATATAGCTGGCCAGCTCACACACTGCAGCTGCTGAGCTCTCATTTGAACTGTTGATAACCTATTGTAAGATTATTATTTTTCTAGTGCTGTATAATCAAAAGGAAACATGCTGTCCTGACTTTTAAACCGGTGGAAGACAAGACTATTGCGTAGTAAACAATTGCAGCGTAATGGAAGTGTGGTGGACCTTTCAGCATTTTTGAAAGCTTCCATGATCTCCTCCACTATTAAATACTCACCCTTGCAAAAAAGCCACCCAATAGCCCTACTCAAGTCTACTCAGAAGCAAGTTTTACTAACTCCAATGGCTCTTCCTCTCATATAAATGAGGTTAGGATTGCCGCCTTAGTAGCTCGGATATGGGGATAGTGATTTCTGATCTGCATTACATGATTGTTTTAAAGATCGCAGCAAGAGGATATCTGTAAAATGCTTGGCCCACTTGAAAAGCTCATTCCTTTGGGAGGAAGGGCGGGATATAAATTGAATAATGATGATGTTAAATATTTATATAGCGATTACATTTCCTGGATGTGTAATGCTTACATGAGCTAGAATGAACATACGGTTTAAAATGGGGACACTTCCTATCCTGCACGAATAGATGGATGCGTGGAGAACACAAGAGGCTTAAAATAAGCTTTTAGGGTAATGCGTGAGAAGAGTAATATTTGAAATGTGTACAGTGCTTTCAAGTGTTTAAGGCATTTCTAAGATGTAAACCTTACTGCAACCTTGTTGTAAAGTAGGGATAGGTAAAACCTTCCAGATTTTCCTGGACTCCAGCTCCCATCAGCCCCAGCTAGCATGGGACGATGTGAACTGGAGTCCAATAGCATCAGGAGTGCCATATGTTTCTTACCTCTATTATAAGGTTAATTCGCTATTATTGCCTCCACATTTGCAGAATGAGGCTGAGAGAGGCCTTAGGCCACCAGGTGAGTTTATGGCAAAGGAGAGGTGCCTATCAGGGACTTACTGGTTCGCCGCTCCATCTCTTAATGCTACACCACAGCAAACATTCTATGCCAGAACCACCTCCAGCTTTGTTAGCCAACAGTCACAATCTTTTAAAGAGCTCCAACCCAACCAACGAAACATTTTCAGCCTTACGAGTTTGGGCCAATCTGTCAGTTAGATTTGTGCACATATGCATGTTGGTAGAAACCATAATGCCGAAGCAGAAAAGATACTTCCTTTGTTCTTAGATAATGCATAAACGTGTTGCAGCAAGCATCACCTTAGAAGAGTATTTCTCTCCTGGGTACAGAAGAACAGAGAATGCCTCTTTTATTACGGGGTTTGTGGTATGAACTTTATAACTCCTTGTTTTTTAAATGGAGTAATAATATGTTGGGTGCCCCTGTCCCTCATTTTTTTCCCTTGTCCAATTAATCGAGAACCAATTTAGTCAACTAAAGGTATTTTAAAGTCAGTTAATCTAACATTTATTTATTAATTTTTGCAGTCCTAATTATAATGTCAAAATGTCAGATTGACAGGTGTTCTATCCTGTTCCAAACTCAAGGTAGGATTTCCTTATGGGCTGGCAATCTTTGGGCTTTTCCAGGCAAATGTTCCTTATGGGATGGGTGTTCCTCATGAATGCATCCCCCCCCCCGACATTCACACAATGAGTTGTATTCAACAGAGTCCTACTCAGAGTAGAGCCACTGAAATCAATGTGCCTAGGTTGTCATGTGCATTAACTCCGGGTCCACTCTAGGTTTATTGTCCGATGCCACGCAATACCCTTCCAGTAGGATCTGATGCCAAGAAAATCCAATGACCCATTTGTGATATCTGAACAACTCTGCAAGAGGAATGGGAATGTTGGTGGACTCCAAGTCCCATCAGCCCCAGGCAGTCTGAGATAGTGTGAGTTATAATCCAGAAACATCTTTAGGAGCACAGATTTCCTACCCTTGGTTTATATGAAACCTCTATCTGGAGATCCCTTTTCCCTCTGAATTCCCTGTAGTTCAGGACACAGGAACATAGGAAACTGCCTTATACCAGGTCAGACCAAAGACCAGTCTTGCTCAGCATTATCTACACTAACTGGCAGTGGCTCTTCTGGGTACAGTTTTCTCCCAGCCCTACCTAGAGAATGCTGTGGATTGAAGCTGGGAACTTTTGCATGCAAAGGAGATGCTCAACCACTGAGCCATTCCCCAACAGCTATCTCCAAGGCTTGAGTCACTTGTGTCTTGATTGTAAGCCCTTATTGACATCTATCTTGGATTTTATTTTTTGCTGATGTTTAAAGTTTACAAGGGTGTTGTTTTTGTGCTCAAGACACCTGACAGAAACATAAAGAGGAAAAACGTTAGAGCAGTGGAAGCATTTTTGCAGCCTTAACTGGCATGGGTTGCCAAGTTCCTCCTGCGACAGAAAACATCTGCATCGCAAGCAGAGCCAACACAACAAAAGATGTAGGGCAGGGGGTGGAGAGATTAAAGGGAGGGAGGGGGAGATACATTGAAGTGCTTCAAGGTGTCTCTGCAAATGGCCTGGAGTCTGGGGGATAAACAGGAACCAGCCAAGGAAGTGCTCTTAAGAGGAAGGATGCCGTGACAGAGTTGGTCTCAAGACAGCTCATTCTCTTGGAATGTCAGTATTGACCTGGATGGAAAGGGGGGGGTAGGGATGGGGGGGAGGCATTTCCCCAAACGCATCTGCCACAAAGCCTCTTCTGCCCATTGCAATTTCGGTGGCTCATGAACCACTCACTCTGTGTCTTAATCATCAAGAATGTCTCTGATATCTTTAAAAACATCACTACTCCTGACCAAAGGAAGCTGCCTTATATTGAGTCAGACCATTGCTCCATCCAGCTCAGTAGTGTCCACAATGATTGGCACTGGCTCTCCAGGATTTCAGACAGTGGGAGTCTCTCCCAGTCCAACTTGGAGATGCTTGGAAATAAACCTGGGACTTTCTCCAGGCATAGCACAAGCTCCACCACTGAGCCTTCCCCTAAATGTACCCATGGCTAAGTTTCTCCAGCAATTATTTTTTTCTTTGTTCTAGGGGAACAGGGCCCCTTTGAGAAGTGCCAACACTTGCTCACTATTCCACTTTGATTCTAATGGAAGATAAAGCTTGAAGTGGGAGCTTATTCAGGCAACGACATATGCGTGTTTTGTTTGTTTATACACCACTTTTTGACCTGAAGGCTCCCAAAGTAGCAAACAGCATGTTAAAACAACAAAATATGGAGCAGATTACAATACAAAATGCCTAAGTCAACCAGCAAGGGACACACTTAGCAGCTAGTATCACGAAGTCTGTTGCATTTTGCCATGTGCTCCGTAGACACAGTCATGGTCAAACAACCTATCCCAGGGGAGTGACCAAAGCACTAGCTAAGTCCTTTCCCCTCAGTTGGGGTTCATGTCCTAGAGAGCACTTCATTCAGAAGTGGTGTGGCAACTGGCTGGGGTAATTTTTGATTATTTAATAAAATGGAAACCCCGTCCAGCTCCCTATAGGCCTCTATTGGGGTTGGTTTCACAGAGCTTGCTACAAGGAAGGAGCCAAGGCTCAGTGGCAGAGCACATGATTTGCATGCAGAAAATGCCAAATTCAATCCCTGGCATCTCTAGTTAAAGAAGGAACAGGTAGCAGATGCTGGTAAAGAGCCCCTAGACCCCTGATTGGGAAGTAGTCACACCTGGACTTATGGTCCATGCCTAGTAAGTCTTCTCTACATCAATGATGTCTGTTTTTCAGAAGGGTGATGTGCTTGTGCTATCCTGGAAGGCAAAGTACTTGGTGCCAATATGTCAAAATAAAGTGGGGAGAGGGAGCGGTAAGAGAAATATTCAAATCCAGCCTTCACTAACCTGGTGGCTCTGGAGGTTTTTGGCTACAACTTCCATCAGCCCCAGCTAACACAGCTTGGACTACTGCAATGTGCTCTACGCGGGGCTACCTTTGAAGGTGACCTGGAAACTACAACGAATCCAGAATGTGGCAGCTAGATTGTTACTGGGGGTGGCCGCCAAGACCATATAACACTGGTCCTGAAAGACCTACATTGCCTCCCAGTACGTTTCTGAGCACAATTCAAAGTGTTGATGCTGATCTTTAAAGCATAGCTGCCAAGTCTCCCGTATTCCCCAGGAAACCCCCGTTTTTCCAGCTGTTCCCAGCCGAAAAAACTTTTTCTTTTGTTTTTCCCCGGTTTATTCTGGCACTGCAGCCATTTTGGAACTAGGCGGAGCATGCTCAGAAGCGACTTTTGATGCTGCTCTGCCCAGTTCCAAAATGGCTGCAGCGCGACTTCTGGTGCGGTGGCCATTTTGGACCTGGACAGAGCAGCATCAAAAGTCACTTCTGAGCATGCTCTGCTGAGTTCCAAAATGGCAGCAGCGCTACTTCCAGTCTGTTACTTCCAGTCTGGTCCCTTATTTTCCAGGCAGGAACTTGGCAGGTATGTCTTTCAAGCCCTAACAGCCTTGGCCCAGTACATACCTGAAGGAGCATCGTCCAGCCCGGACACTGAGGTCCAGCTCCGAGGGCCTTCTGGCAGTTCCCTCACTGCAAGAAGTGAGGTTACAAGGAACCAAGCAGAAGGCCTTCTCAGTAGTGTCACCCGCCCTGTGGAATGCCCTCCCATCAGATGTGAAGGAAATAAACAGCTATCTGACATTTAGAAGACATCTGAAGGCAGCCCTGTTTAGGGAAGTTTTTAATGTTTGATCTTTTATCGTGTTCTTAGTATTCTGTTGGGAGCCGCCCAGAGTGGCTGGGGAAACCCAGCCAGATGGGTGGGGTATAAATCAATTATTATTATTATTATTATTATTATTATTATTATTATTATTATTATTGAGTTGTAGTCAAAATACCTGGCAGGCACCAGGCTGGAAAAGGCTGTTTTGTCAGCTCCATGATTTAGGGTGACCATTCTCAACCATGTTGCTAAAGGCCAAATTTAATATGCAGTAACTGTGTGGTTGTGCTTTTTAAACAAAAAACAAGTACAACAGCACAATCTGGATTGGGACCCTGGCAGTGGAGGGGAGATTTACCCCTTTACCCCTTTGCCCCCCACCAAGGTCCAGATCTGGATCAGGGAGCCTCATGCTTGCTGTTGGATATGTGTGTATCTCCATGCTGAGGCTTTAAAGGACCAAACCAGAATGCATAAAAATCAGACTGACCCTGAAACATCACTCATCAGCTCACATTTCTACAAGGATATAATACAGTGGTGCTTCGCTAGACGAATGCCCTGTAAGACGAAATTTTTCACTTAACGAAGATATTTTTCTAGCGGAGGTTGCCTCGCAAGAGGAATTCGTTTTCCGAAAAGTTCATCTAGCGAATCACGGTTTCCCATAGGAATGCATTGAAATTCAATTAATGCGTTCCTATGGGCAATAAATAAATAAATAAATAAATTCAATGCATTCCTATGGGATTCACTAGACGAATTTTTCATTATACGAATTGACCCGTGGGACGAATTAAATTCGTCTAGCGAGGCACCACGGTACTGACAAAATGCCACTTTCTCTGTGTGCCAAGTGAATGATGGAATCATCTATCTGTGATGAGGGGCAGCTGTCACCAGTGCAACCACAGTTTTGTGACAGCTTTATCTACACTTATATTTTTCTGTGCTCTTTCTAGGCACAGGCCTGCACTTAAAAGCTCTGTGTCCAAGCGGGTGTTGTTCCCTGCCCCCTGCTCCCCTCCCGCTCAGAGCTTCCCCCACTCTTTAGTGTTAAATCAAGGCAAATATCAGTTTAGGTTTTCTTTGAATTGCCATTTGCTCTGATTCGGCTTGAAAAAGAGGGGTGTGTTTTTTTTTTTGCAAGGAAAGCTCTGAAGCAAAAGGGGGGGAGGACACTCAGACATGAAACCTTAAAGTGTGGGCTACAGAGGAAAGGTAAGTAGGGATAAGCCCTGAATAAGCACTCAATCAAAGCATGTCAACAGTAAAGAGACAGCTTAGTCACCAGAAACAGATGAGCAGGTCATACAGGAAAAAGAGTGTCCTTTTTTTTTCTTGTTCTGTATTGTATGCAAGGGAGCAGGAACCAAGATGTCAGCTATCTGTGCCACAGAGACATTTTCAAAGACCGTCCGTGTGGCAGGGTTCTTATAGAAGCACAAGAAACACAAAATGAGGAACAGGACATGAATTCAGCTCCCAGAAAATATTTCTTTCTTTCTTTTTTTTAAAAAGGGACCAAGTCTCTAGCACTTACGGCTAAGAAGAACTACAGTGGCACCTTGGTTTACAACCATAATCCGTTCCAGAGGTCCATTTGTGAAGCAAAACAGGTTGTAACCCAAGGCACGCTTTCGCCAATGGGGCCTCCAAAAAAAGTGTTTGTAATCCAAAAAATGGGTTGTAATCCAAAAAAAGTTTGCAAACCAGGACACGCACTTCCAGGTTTGACGTGCTTGTAATCCAAAATGTATGCAAACCAGACTGTGCCTGCTAAAATATCAAAAACCAAAAGAGTAGCTGAAGATTTTCAGTGGTTGGTGGCATGGGGGTTTCAATGTCTTGCACAGTTCATTGCCCCTCTCCTTGATTTACATAATTATAACAATTTATTGCAAAAAGGTAAGTATTGTGGAATACATTAAGTTAATTTTAAAGTACGCAGAGCTTTGCTGGATATTTTAAATCTGCACAGCTGCAGCATCTGGTTTGATCAGTGTCAAATTCTGATGGTCATGGGGCAGAAATTCAATATTATAAAGCATTGTGTATAGACAGCCTTGGCCACCCCATCCTTTTCAGTTATCCTAGAACTGGGAGGTACTTTGGATATCATTTGATCCAACCTCTTGCTTCAATGCCGAATATGTGATACAGGATGCAACGAGAGCATCCTTGACAGACAACCTCCTAGCCCCCCTGTTTAAATACCCTCAGTGAAGAAGAGCTCACCACTTCACAAAGAAGTTTATTCCAACTGGTGGGCAGGAAGCTCCTTACCTATGACTCTGTGATAACTGAACTGGGGAGAGATTCCCAAGGTTGTCTGTACACTATCATAGATAGATGATGATAGATAGATGATAGATAGATAGATAGATAGATAGATAGATAGATAGATAGATAGATAGATAGATGATAGATACCGGTAGATAGATAGATATGATAGATAAAGATGATAGATGATAGATGATAGATAGATAGATGATAGTGATAGATGATAGATAGATGATAGATAGATAGATTAGACAGATACAGGTGAAACTCGGAAAATTAGAATATCGTTGAAAAGTGCATTGATTTCAGTAATGCAACTTCTTATTTTTTATTTTCAGTTTAATTTTTACAAATGCTTTCTTTTGGAAATTCCACAGTAATAAAACTATTTGTTACAATAATACAAAAACAAACAAAAATAAACATTGCTATTACATTTCATTAATTACATTTGATTTATAATTGACCTGCCTAACGACAAACAATTACAATGACAACAAATCAAGGCTTGACATATCTTGCTTTGCATGTCATGCATCTATCTCATATATTGGTTTCACCTTTTGAGTTGCGTTACTGAAATAAATGCACTTTTCAACGATATTCTAATTTTCCGAGTTTCACCTGTAGATAGATACCATAGGTAGGTAGGTATGTAGGTAGGTAGGTAGGTAGGTAGGTAGGTAGGTAGGTAGGAAGATAGATAGATAGATAGATAGATAGATAGATAGATAGATAGATAGATAGATAGATGATATAGATAGATAGATAGATAGATAGATGATAGATGATAGATAGATAGATAGATAGATAGATAGATAGATAGATAGATAGATAGATAGATAGATAGATATTCTCTGCCCCCCTGAGGCCATCCAGATTCAGAGGATGCAGAATGTCTCTGCAGAAAATCTCTATCTTCTGCCCGCAATGTCTATGCCACCCATCCATTCCCTTCATTCACTTCACAGACTCCATTTGTGCACCAGTCTCAAGCTCCTGGGGCAGTGTCAGATGACTGGGACCCCCCAACACACACCATAGCCACTTAAAAGCATTCTGTGCCGCAACGATAATCACATAAGGAGCCAGTCTTCAGTAGCCTTCAATTACAGTGGTCAAACCCACTGTTATCACTGCCACCCCACAAGCGCTAGGAAATCTAGGATACTGGAGACCACCAAACCAGCCAAGCCTTTCCCAAAATTGCTCTGTGGATCTCTAGGATTTGAGTTGATTGTTGTCCCTCAGCTAAAAGGGTTTTGCAGAAGCTCCTGCCAGGGTGCCAGCTGACCATCTGGCTTTGCTGATGGGGCAGCGGTGGGGGTGGGGGTGGGTGGGAATGCTGTATCACAAGTCCTTTCCCACTTCTGTTAGTGAATTTTCCTTGCTGGGATGAGAAATCCTGGTGATTCTCTGATAAGTGTGTTATTGTTTGTCTTTTTCTCATTCTGCTGCTTAACTGTTATTTTTTTAACGGGGTGGGAAGAGAACATCACACTTGTGTGCCACACACACACACACACACTAGATAGATAGATAGATAGATAGATAGATAGATAGATAGATAGATAGATAGATAGATAGATAGATAGATATAACCATAGGGAAGTGCGACACTTGCACAAGCACGAAGGCCCACACCTGCCCTGCCTGCACAGGATGCAACCCTATGCACACTTACAAGGGGATAAGCCCCTTTTGAACACAGTGGAATTTACAGCTGAGAAAAAAATGCACAGAGTTGCACTGTTAGTTTAGGAATGCAGAGCATGGCACTATGTCTCTCCTCCATTAACTGTGAACCCCCAAATCTGGTATTTCCCCCACAAAATATGCCAAAGCTATGTGTTGATAGTATTATTAAAATGTGTTTTTTAAGCTTAGGGGCTTATCTCTGCTTCACCACTGCTGCTTAAACATAGGTAGGGAAAGTGGCAGGGCTGAGGGGGTGGGGAGGCTTATCTCTTAATTCTCTAACAAGTATAGCATCTTTCATATAGTTTTGGAGGGGAAATCTAATTGGAGAGTTCATAGTTACTGAGGCAACAGAGATGAGCTGTTGGGCAGAGAAACCTTTTTAATAGTAGCACTCTATGTACAAGAGAATAAGGGCAAACGCTATTCCTTTTCTTCATAGCCTGAGGACAAAGTATGAAAAAGGATCTATCATGGCTTATGGTGGTGCAAAGAGCCCAGAAGGAAAATGCTTTGAAAGGGAAACTAATGTGGGACTAAACTACCAGTGCTCACTTCCAGATGAATTGTTTATTAAGCGTTTATCCTGATTTGTTTGCATAAGTTTTGTGTTTAGACAAAGTTGGCTATTTATTGAGCACTCGTTCTTATTTGTGGGGAGGTTAAGCCACAATGCATCAAACCATTGTTTTCCTAGGACATTTCTCTATCACTTTCCTTGTCATGAAAAGTCTGCTTTTGAGGGGTGGGGGAAGGGAGTCTGTTGCACAAGAGCACACTTGCTGCACAAATCCACTTTAATTGTGCAACCTAAATCTGCCGTTATGTGATTAAATTGCATTCAAAAATAGTGACAGTCCGGAATTACCCAGTACGTGCAAAATAAAGGTTGAGTTTACATGAAAAGAAACAGATTGGATGAAAACAACATCTCTAGCAAGTAATACCATCCCTGCCTTCCACACTATGAATCAACCCATAGGTATATCTATACTATAGAGCTAACCTAGATGCATAATTTGATATGCTCAGACAATATACCACTTTGATTTCTCTCCCTTCTGCCCTTACTCACCTGACAGTCCCACTTCCAACACTGCCAGATGTTTGTGCGTGTGCATAACATTTGGGTAGTGCATATGTACCGCGTGGATTTGAACCGCCAACCTTCTGATCAGCAAGCCCTAGGCTCAGTGGTTTAACCCACAGCGCCACCCGCGTCCTGGTGCAAGGAACAGCCTTGACAAAATCCAGGACTCAGCCATGCAATCGGAGCCTATGGATGGTAGGTTTTAAATGCATACGCCCCTGTTCAAATGCTATGTCAATGTATGGACACATAGTGGTGTCGGACTCATGACAAGAGAATCAACTCTACAATTCTGTGATTCTATTATCTCTATCGCACATGGGAGAGTGATCTGGTAAAAGTATGTGATGAACTCAGCAATGGAGACTTTGGTCACCTCCCTTTGGCTCCCTCCATAAAATATTTGAGGGGGCTGCCCCCCCCCCAAGTCAATGGACATTGCCATTCAAATTGTGATTGCTTATGTGGGGCAGAGCTTACCTGCCCTCCCCCCCCAATATTTTATTCAACTTGGCAGCCCTGCTCCAATCGCTCCAGGACAAAATCTAAATGGAATGGATCCTACTGACATCTAAACCGAAATCATTATACAGCCTCAGCAAAGTGATGATCCAAGGAATATGGGGACCAAAAAGCAAATTTTGCAAGGTTAGAGCTCCAGGAAGAGCTTTGTCTGGAGCTTCAGAGGAGGTTTTAGATATGACCAAGGGCAACATGAAGGCCCCAAAAGGTGGGGAAGTATCTGCCATAATGGAAGAGATTCAGTTGAGTACATTAAGTAGGGAGAGTGAGTTGCACTCCTTGTGGGTTTCCCAAAGGCATCTGGCCACTGTGAGAAAACAATGCTAGACTACAGGGTCATTGATCTCATCCAACAAGGCTCTCTCATTCTATGGGAAGCGGTTCATAAATGGAATCCAATAATATTCTCATATTAAAACAAGGCTGCAATCTTAGGCATGTTTACATGACAAGTTAACTCCATAAAAATCACCAGGACTCACTTCAGATAAAATATGCTTAGTATGGGAGTGTTAAGGTGAAATATGTGGCTATTTCTCCTTCAGAGAGCTAACATGTGAAACAATTCTCCCTTCTCCCTTCTCCCTTCTCCCTTCTCTCTTCAGGGTAGCAGGAGAGAGGAAAGTGGGCAGGGCAACAGACATCTTTCTACAAGGCTACGTTTCAACCATACAAAAGCCAGAGGATTGTATATGAACAGCTCACTTCATCCTCCATCCAGGCATTTTCACAATTCTAAGGACACATTTCAATGTGGACAAGTGTGGCCTGGCATAGAGAGAGGCCTGGAAAGGGCCCCATTGACCAGTTTGAGAGGCCTGATTTGGCCCCTGTGTTTGTGGTTCCCAGTTCCTCTGTTACATGGTAAGGAAGCCTGAGAGGATACCATCTGGTTCCCCAGAATGCCAAGCCGTCACTACAGTCCCTGGCAGCTGCTCACTCCAGATTCTTCTGAAACACCTTTCTTTCCCCCCGTCATAATCCACAATCATATAATTTTCCAACATTCTGGGGAACTCTTCCTTCCACCAGAACCCCCACGCCAGTATCCGCATTCCTGCGTTCCTTGGCCCCCACCCCAGGCCACCTCACTGCCATGCATCCTGTTTCCTAGAGACATAGCAAGGGCCTGAGTCACGCCACCGATGGCTTCTGCAGGTGACGGAAGGCTAACAATAGCCAACAAAGGGAGGATGTCTCCCTTGCGCACACTCCCGGGCCAACCTGGAAAGCATCCTGCCACAGTCTTTCGAGGAAACTCCAAACGGAGGACGGCAGCGCAGATGAGCTTGGCAGCTCAAATGAACGTGCCTTTTCCAAGGAAATTCTATTTCCTGTTTGCAAAAGAATGTTTTGTTTGGGGGTGGAAGGGATGATGGGGCTGAGGGAACTGCCCTCCGAAGCAGGGGCTGGGCAGGGCCATCTTCTCCACACCTTGCAACTAGGGATGGAGCAGGAATTTACTTCGGCTTCCATTTAAAGGCGAACCTACCTGATTTCCAAAACAATGCAGCCACTTGTTAGAAATTTTCACCCTTCTCTTAATTTTGCGATGCAGTTCTTCTACTAAAGAAGGCATAGAAAAATTCATATATGCAGGGAAAGTGTGCATTAAGATGCATATGTATTTGAAAGCAGCATACAAGAACGCATCATAATGTGGAAAACTTGTTTGCAAAAATCTTTTTGTTGGTCAAAAACCACACACAGAAATGTGTTCATTAGGAGAAATTTGTACTACTAAAATACTGAAAAATAGTGTTACAAAACCTGGGTGTCTGCTGAGTGGTGGCAAATGCCCATGGACTCCTAGGTACGTACACTGGGTCTGTGTCCCTTTGGAGAATGGAAGTCATGGCGGAGACTGTCGTGCTTTAAGAAATAGGGTTTATTCACCTGAATCTGCATGGAGGGAGTCCAGATCTTACAGCATAGGCATCTCAAGAGGCAGCAACGCAGGCAGCCTCCAGCCTGCCTCTGCCAAAGATGGATCCCAGACCTTGTCCTGCTGATGGCCCTCTATTGTTCTATTGATAGCCATAGCTCAGCCATGTTGGTTAGCATAAGCCAGCCCAGGAATTCCTCTGCAGCTTGTATTTCTCCTTCCCACCCCAAATAATCACAATCCTAGAATTTATTGATTTCTAGGGTTTACCCTAAATCTATAACAATACTAATGAGGCTTTTTAAAGATAATGAATTAATCAATCAACTTGCATCAGACAACTGAATTTAAGATAGGGAAAATGGTAAACTGAGAGAACCAAAACACCCTTACTTGCAGCTCATGCTGGCAAATGCCCCTCATCCCCAAAGGGATGGATACCATCAAAGCCCCATTAAGGTCTTCAGAAAATGTGCTCAGCACACAAGCTCCTTTATCTGTGTAAAAATCATTATTATCAGACTTGACATGTTGGGTCAGGCAATTGGTACTTCTGGTTCCAGCGTTCAGTTGCCGGCAGCCCCAGGAAAATTCATAAGCAGGACAAGACAGCAACATTCACCCACTAATAGTAAGGGGGATCAGCAGAAAGGCTCTCTCAGCACATTTGCTCCAAGATTCAAGAGGCACTTAAGAAAACATTGTGGCTCTAGACAGGGGACTTCCAGAACTCCTGTTCCCACCCAGCAGAGGGGCTTTGTATCAGCTCCTCCTTTCAAGAGGTGGGATGGGGGACATCCCCCCTTCAGAGTGGGTTGAGGGACATCTCCACCACCACTCCGGTGACAAAGCTGGATGGCAGAAGGCCTCCCTTCTCACTGGCTTAGCATGAGGGAAGGTGTTCCACATAGATTTGCCCTTAGTCTCCTCCTGCCCCTGGAGGCCAGGGAGACCAGTGGCAAAGCTAGGCAGTGGAACAGGGGCGATGCCTCTTGGGGGCTGCTTCACCCCACCTCATGTGTGGGCTGGCTCTGTCTCTAGATACCCAGAGACTTTTGGTGGTATCCACCCACATTTTACTCAGAGTGGACCCTAACTTAGGTTCTACTCTGAATAGACCCTAATTTAGGCCCATTCATTTCAGTGGGTCTACTCTTGAGTAAAGCTTAGCTGAATACGATTGTTATTATCCGTTATTACAACTCCTTCGCCATAAGGTCCAAGGGCGGGCTGAAACAACATAAAAAATGCAACATTAAAATCAATTAAAACAATTGACTGTACAGCCAGATGAAATTGGATGGATCCTAAGAATTATATAACTCAGGAGTCAGAGGCCAAGGTAAAGAAGTGTATCTGTGAGCACCTAGAAAGAAACGCTGTGATCACTAAAAGTCAGCATGGGTTTCTGAAAAATAAGTCATGTCAGACTAATCTGATCTCATTTTTTGACAGAATTACAAGCCTGGTAGATGAAGGGAACGCTGTGGATATAGCCTATCTTGATTTCAACAAGGCCTTTGACAAGGTGCCCCATGATATTCTTGTAAAGAAGCTGGTAAAATGCAGGCTAGACAATACTACCATTCAGTGGATTTGTAACTGGCTGACTGACCGAACCCAAAGGGTGCTCATCAATGGCTCCTCCTCATCCTGGAGAGTAGTGACTAGTGGGGTGCCACATGGTTCTGTCTTGGGCCCAGTCTTATTCAACATCTTCATCAATGACTTGGATGATGGGCTTGAAGGCATCCTGAGCAAGTTTGCAGATGACACCAAATTGGGAGGGGTGGCTAATACCCCAGAGGACAGGGTCACACTTCAAAATGACCTTAACAGATTAGACAACTGGGCCAAAGCAAACAAGATGAATTTTAACAAGGAGAAATGTAAAGTACTACACTTGGGCAAAAGAAAAATGAAAGGCACAAATACATGATGGGAGACACCTGGCTTGAGAGCAGTACATGTGAAAAGGATCTAGGAGTCTTGGTAGACCACAAACTTGACATGAGTCAACAGTGTGATGCAGCAGCTAAAAAAGCCAATGCAATTCTGGGCTGCATCAATAGGAGTATAGCATCTAGATCAAGGGAAGTAATAGTGCCACTGTATTCTGCTCTGGTCAGACCTCACCTGGAATACTGTGTCCAGTTCTGGGCACCACAGTTCAAGAAGGATACTGACAAGCTGGAATGTGTCCAGAAGAAGGCAACCAAAATGGTCAAAGGCCTGGAAACGATGCCTTATGAGGAACGGCTTAGGGAGCTGGGTATGTTTAGCCTGGAGAAGAGAAGCTTAAGGGGTGATATGATAGCCACGTTCAAATATATAAAAGGATGTCATATAGAGGAGGGTGAAAGGTTGTTTTCTGCTGCTCCAGAGAAGCGGACACGGAGCAATGGATGCAAACTACAAGAAAGAAGATTCCACCTAAACATTAGGAAGAACTTCCTGACAGTAAGAGCTGTTCGGCAGTGGAATTTGCTACCAAGGAGTGTGGTGGAGTCTCCTTCTTTGGAGGTCTTTAAGCAGAGGCTTGACAGGCATATGTCAAGAATGCTTTGATGGTGTTTCCTGCTTGGCAGGGGGTTGGACTGGATGGCCCTTGTGGTCTCTTCCAACTCTATGATTCTATGATCTCCAGAACATAGGGAAAGCTACACCATGACAGTGTAAGACACACTTCTGTGGGGACGGAATTCCGCAGCTTGGTGTCAAGTGTCAATTAAATATCAACATGATGGACAGCGGTGGATGCTACCCATTGGGACTGGAAGGGCAGAAGGCAGGGAGAACAACAGGAGATGAAGCCAGATCCAATGACAAGCAGAGCCCCCACCCAATTGGCTTTCAGCAAGAAGCCAGACAAGTGGAGGCTGGCTAAGGACAGCCTGGAGTTGGTGGTGGTGGTAGTATTAGTAATAATAATAATAATAATAATAATAATAATAATAATAATAATAAGTTATTTATACCCTGGTGCTGGAGGAGACTCTTGAGAGTCCCATGGACTGCAAGAAGATCAAACGTATCCATTCTTAAGGAAATCAGCCCTGAGTGCTCACTGGAAGGACAGATCATGAAGCTGAGGCTCCAATACTTTGGCCACCTCATGAGAAAAGAAGAATCCTTAGAGAAGACCCTGATGTTGGGAAAGATTGAGGGCACAAGGAGAAGGGGACGACAGAGGACGAGATGGTTGGACAGTGTTCTTGAAGCTACCAACATGAGTCTGACCAAACTGCGGGAGGCAGTGGAAGACAGGAGTGCCTGGCGTGCTCTGGTCCATGGGGTCACGAAGAGTCAGACACGACTAAACGACTAAACAACAACAACATACCCTGGCAGTGTCCCAGTTGTCTTAATGGAGCAGCATCCACTAATTACACTTTAATTAACTGTTTCCAGTGGTCTTTTTCAGCAAAATAACCAAGAGTCTCATGGCATCTTAAAGATTAACATGTTCATTATGACATAAGCTTCTGTGGGCTGCAAACTCTCAGAGGCATGATATTTCACAGACTAAAATCTGGTACATACTGTATCTATAACTCAGGGAAACATTTCATGCATCTGAAGAAGTAGACTAGCACACACACACACACACACACACCGGCAAAAAAAAACACTTATGCCATAATTATTTTGTTACATTTTTAAAACACGGCAAACCTGTGTTGTTTTTGCACAAGGCAGTGGAAGACAGGAGTGCCTGGCGTGCTATGGTCCATGGGGTCACAAAGAGTCGGACACGACTAAACAACAAATATCGGGTTCTTGAAATCTCAAAAGGTCCTGCAAGATCTCAGGATGGCATCCAGAGCCCACACGAGAGTCTCCCAGAGCCTATATGCAGGTTAGAGAGCTTTAAAAGTTCTTTCCACACCAGGTTTTCCCACCACATAAAACATTTCTAAGTCCTCCACTTTGCTTACTGAGCTCTGGGAAGGTCGCACGCAGGCTCTGGGTGCCTTATTGAGATCTCATGAGATCTTGAATGGTCCTGTGAAATCTTGTGCTGGCTCGAGAAGGTAAGGTGGCACACACAGGGTGATGGTTCCAGGGGATTGTTCTGGCTTTTCATGATTTTGCTTTTCCATGCTACTCCTCTGGAATGTAACCCCTACAGAAAACACAATCCTCCTGTATTATATAAATCTGCCTTATATTGGGTCAAGGCACTTATACAGTACATGTATCACACTTTCCTCTGCTCTGACTGATAGGGATCCTCCAGGATCACACGTGGATATCTTTCCCTGCACTTCTGTTATTAGATAGGGATGGGTGGATCTGTAAATGTTGGTTTTCTCTCAGTTTCTAATTTTGCCAATCCTACATTCAGTTCACCACAATTTCGTATCAGTCTGCAGTTACCATTTTTGAAGTCCTCGTGAAAACTTGTCAGCATTTTAGTGCAATTGTGTTTTTTTTAATAATATGCGCATTATGCGCATTACCTGCATGCAATTTTCTCCAACATAATGCTTTCTTGTGTGTTATTTTCCCCCAATATAAGGTTTTCATGTTTGCATTCCCCTAATATACCCATTTCTGTACATATTATTTGCTGGGAAAACTACAAGATTTGGAGATGGGCACATCTTAAAAACATGGTTTTGATTGTTTCAGGAAGTATGAAGGTTCGTGGAAAAATGTAAACCGAACCACATTTCTCTCCCACCCTTAAATTCTGATATCCTTTTAATTGGTGATGGGCAGGATTGAACCTGGGGAGTGTGTGCTCTACCACTGAGCAAAAAAGATGGATAATTACATTATTTCGCAGAAGGAGAGTTGGGCACTGATTTGAGAATTCCATCGGAAACAGAAACACTCTATTCCAACTTATCAGTAGCAATCCTTAAGGTTCCACTTGCAATAATGCCCCTAACAGCTGCATAACAGACAGATGTTGGCAAGAGAAGTTTTTTTCCAGGCATGATGATGCAGCAATGGAAAATTTCACCTGCTGGTTTCTACCTGTTATGCCATGGCACAGGGCCTCAGTCCACAAAAGACAGTGTCATACTTTGCTTTTAGCATGCCATTCAACAAGTGCCTGGAATGAGCATAAATATAAACTACCTAATCCCTGATCTATTATTATTTCACGTTGCACTTTTATTCTACCTTTGCTCCACAGAGGTCAGAGTTCCACCCGTTTTATTTTTTATCATCACAACAATAACAACTGACCCAGAGCTTCAATCATGACAAAATAGAGACTTGAACCAGGGTCTCCCAAATGTAGTCCAACATGACAGCCATTACACGAAAGGTGGGAAATCAGTGACCTTCCAAGTGTTGGTGGAGTACGACTCCCATGATTCCTGGGTATTAGCCACACTAACTAGGGATGATGGGAGTTGTTCACCTGGAGAGCCACATGTCCCCCATCCCTGTGCCACACACTATACTGGATCTGGGGCTGATTCACCCATGCATTTTTCATCCGTGTGATCACTGCAGTTTCCAGTGAGTGTGAGTCTTTACAGATCAAATAGCAAAGAAAGCTTCCATGTCATCTTAAGCCCACAGTGCATTTCAGCGTGGAACCAGTTCACACTTTCGGTTACTGGTCAGCATCTGCTTGCTGAGTAACCCACTAAGGAGAAACCAAGTGATGTAAAGGGATGTGTTCCTGGCTTTATTTTAGTCCTGTGAAAAGGATAAGGGCTTTCTGGATCAAGGGGTGGGGGTGGGGTGGGGAAATCCTAGGAGCTTTATGCTCCCTTCTTCAGCAGGGTTTCCAGGTATCAACAGGCATATTGGGAAGACAGAAAAGTTGATGATCTGCCTCTTCAAAGCTTAACCCCTTTCCCCTCCAAGAAACCGATTAGTGGCAATCTCTAGCGCTGGGATATAAGGACATTAACCAGCAGCCTGGGGAAGTTTATAGGAATGCAGGCTCAGAATCACTGACAAAGGGTGAGAGGTGCTGGCCCTGCCCTGTGACCTAGCAGGCCATGACCTCTGACCTGGCTGTAAATGGTGATACTTTACAGGCTAAGCTGAGCAGCCAAGGAAGCACACACACAACCTTCCTCTTGCTGAAATGCCTTCTTCCTATCCTTGCACCGCTGCATCAAAATCCAAGCGTCATCATGAGGCTGCCCAGGGAAACCCTTTTTTTGCAATCCTCCCAGGGTTTGAACTAGAAAATCTGGTAACAGTCCCCTAATAGGAACTTAAAGCAAAACAGGCACTTGTGCTACTAGCTCAGTCAATTTATGTTGGTGTCACCCCTCTCCCGTGGCCATCTGTTTATGCTCAGCTTAAGTAGAACATGTTCACAGCTCACAATCCATGCAGGTAAGGATCAATGAACAGCATTCGCTGCTGACCCCAGAGACATTTTTTGTGAAAAGAGATAGATCTCTCCAATGAAGGTATTAGAATGTTGCTTTCCAAATGCTGCCATGTTATTCAAATCATGCAAAACTGCACACATACAAACAGACATTTTTTATCATTTATAATTTGTACTTGGTTGAATATGTTGGAAATAGATCATTTGTTTGTTCATTTCCTCCAGGAAGGGAGTGTTTGGTGCAAGGTATTTTGAGGAGTTTCGATGCACTGAAATGCTAAGTAAGTCGGGGTTCAAGTTTAGGGTTTCCAACAGGTCAGAACAAATTAAAACAAAAACAAAAAACAAAACTGAAAACTGCCCATTTTCCTGAGGTTTGCTATGCAGAAGTCAACAAGTAATGGCTACTTGCTCGTTGATCCAGATAGAATTGCTGTTAACAGAACAGCTTCAGTTCAAAGTTGGCAGCCCTATTTTAGTTCCATCTCTTATGTGGTGTTACTCTATGACAGCATTGGGAAAATCAGTCTCCAGCTGTCTCATCACTTTTTAGTTTAGTTTCACCTGGCTTGATACATTGGCATATCTTTGGCTGCTACTATTTGTTTATATTATTATATGTATCAGAGCAGACCCTCCAAGAGTCCTTATTTTCCAGAGACGTCCCTGATTTAGAGAAGCTGTCCCGGTTTCTGATTCTGAATGTCCCGCTTTTCCTTAGGACATCCTTATTTTCATTGGAGAAATGTTGGAGGGTATGGAGTTTTCTGACCCCTGAGCCGTCTGAAGGCAATCCTGTATAGGGAGGTGTTTTTTTTTTAATGTTTAATGTTTTATTATGTTTTTATATGTGCTGGAAGCTGCCCAGACTGGCTGTGGAAACCCAGTAAGATGTGTAGGGATATAAATTGTAAAATTATTATTATGGAATGGGACATCTCTATTTTCATTGGAGAAATGTTGGAGGGTATGTCAGAGTGGGGGAGCTTTTTCAACCTGAGGGCCACATTCCCTTCTGGGAAGCCTTCCAGAGGAAGAAGCAACCAGAACAACGAAGGCAAATTTTTGCCTTTTATACAATAGGCTTTCTGCTCCTTTTCTCTATCTAGATGGGCAAAATCCAAAAGGCATTATACCATGAGGTGGTGTGGCTTGGGAAGAGTTTGAAGGGCCATAGAGAGAAGTCTGGATGGCCATGTTTAGTACCCAGCCCAACGCTTCCCCACTTATTTTATATACAAAGTAATTATAAGGCTTTCCACTCTATAAATACTCAGTATCCCTGGGACAAAACGCCAAGCACAAATGTGGATGTGATATTTTTTTTTGTTTCAGATGGAAGCTCTCTATTCAGAAACCTGTTTGAAGATCCAAATGGATTAAAGTTATTCAGAAAGCCTGTAGGTATTCAAATTCCAGACAATGGTTTGTCAAGAAATGACAAAAATACTCAAGCACCCCATCCCAACTTTACTGCAACTTGATTCAAAATCTATGGGGTGTTGAAAGGAAGTCCTGATGTGGATATAGGTGGCTTACTTGCCTGAGAGTGAAAAGCCTTGCAGGATTAGCTACTATTGGTTTTGTTATAAAAATATGTGGAGTTTAGCCTGAGTTGAAAAAGTAACTCATAAATTACCATGCTGCCACCATGCTGCCAAAGGCTTGGAGGACCCTGAAAAATTTTGTGTTGTTTTGTGGGATTTTATCTTATATGGAACAAGTACAAACACACAAGATTCCCTCCCCATAGTATAACGTGAACACAGTGTACATTATGGGCCTTTTAGTTTAATATTTGCTACACCAGCTTCATTCAGGTGGCCTGGAATGTTTCTTCAAAGATCAGCAGGAGCAGCGGTTATGAATAGTGGGTGCAGCACATTAAATATTCATATTGCTTTTTAATTGAATTTAATGCTTCTTTTCTTTCTTATAGTGTATTTTATTACTTTATATTATGTTTCATAATGCATTCTATGAAATTCAAATTGCAATACAATAAAATAAATTACAATATATGTAATAAAAGAAGCAATAAAAATACAGTTAAAGCCATACAGCATCTAGCAGACCAATTGCTACTACAGGCAAAAGAATCATTTAAGTGGTCCATCAAGACCCTAAGCAATTTTCAAGTGGTCGGGGGGGGGGCTTGGAAGCCACTGCTCTACACTGACCGGCAGCAGTTTCTCCAGGGTTTTGGGCAAGAGTCTACTTCTTGGAGATGCAAAACATGAAAAGCAGATGGTTTATCACAGAACTATGGCCATTCTCCAAGGAATAAACTAAAAAGACAAAGAATCCAAGCCATCCAGTCCCCCTCTCTCCTAATGTTTGGATACCTGTGCAGAATTAAATGTTAACTGATAATATTATCCCTATCTCTGGCATAAAATGAGTAGCAAAATATGAGACCTTTCCCCCCTGCCCAGTAAATTTGAATAGTGCTGTGGGGGAAGATGATGCTAGGCTGAGTTATCCAGATTGCCATTAAAAGAATTAAGATCCTCAAATGGCAGGCAGGTCACCGTATGAATGGCAGGCTAGAGAAGTGGCCAGTTAGGATGCTATTTTTAATTACTAACAGCAGTGGAAAGAAAACCCTCGCCTCCTTGTTGCCACGGCAACTTTCGTTCCCATCAACCTGAAACTTGGGTTGCCATAGCGACATGAACTGCCAAGCCACTTTCCATCACCAGGCCCCCAAAAGGAATCAAGATGGCTCCTAAAGTAGTTAGTTGGAAGTTTTCCATACCTGAAAATCTTGGGTGCTGCTATTTCTCCAGGATGGTGGTATAGGAAGAAACCAATCATTGCTTATTTGCCTATGATAATTAATATAAATGTCAAAGCACCCCTTGATTGAACTGAGATTTTAAACACATTAAAAACCACTTCCTGAAAAATAACGCTGTTATATGACACCCATTTGATAGCTAACACATGTTAAACGGGGGGCTCCCTCCTTTCAAAGGACACCCCAGCATTTCAGCATGTCTCCAGCATTATTTTCGCATTCCCTCCAAAATCCCTATAAAAGTGGGGCCCTACTTCTCACAACCCCATAATGGAGCTATCCTCCACTCAATACAGCCCCACAAGTCTCCATCAAATGCAGGAAGTGTGGCATGAAAATGTAATAAATAATAAATAACTCTGTTCCAGGTCAGGAGCAGATCATTACTTCATGTGTCACAGGTTCAAGCCTTGCTAGTAAACTCAGGGGTTCTGGGATGGATCCTTGACTTATATTAGGACCTTCCTGCTCAGCTGCACTAACACCAAACCTGAGATCTAGGGGCTGCCCCTGGTAATATCATGGCGCTGAGCCATGGTTATTTGGGAGAGACAAACAGTGGAGGGAAGAGTAATTTGTAGGCAGGGATAGCCCACCCATGAGGTAAGGTGAGGTGACTGCCCCATGCAGCAGGGTCCACAGTGGCAGTAGACCTGGCCTCCAAGGTAGACTACTGTCTGCTGCTGCTGTGGTAAAACAGCAGCTGTGGCGCACTCCTTGAAGGCTGGCTCTGTCGCCTCATTGGCAGTTGCCCCCCCCCCAATGCCGCCTCTTGGTGACTGGGGGCGCTGCTCTTCTTCTCCCACCCTTGGTCTCATTGTAGATCTTTGGTCCCCCTTTGTTCCTGGTGTAGCTCTTCACTCACCCCTTCTTCCCTGGTGGAGGGAGGCACACATTTTATGGTTCAACACAGGAGCCAAAATGTATTGGGTTGGCCCTGTTTGCAGCCAGCTCCTGCTGGACTGAAGCCTGCAAGCTACAGTCGTTTTCTGCTTCTGCTTCTGCTTCCATTTAATTAAAGGCATTTTCACTCACCTGCACATCCAGTCCCGTCACCTGGAGGGGACCAGGCGCAGACCTGGAGGCCTTAGGTCAGAAATGGAGGTCTGGCAACCCTAGTTCCAGGGTCCAGCCCCAGCTATAAAAGCAGAGTCTTGACATCAATTAAATGCAAAGGAACCCTAACATAGCAATATGTTCTAGCCCTGCTGTTGGAAATACAGTAAGGACCAAGCCTGAGTTTTAAAGAGACCTTTCTCAGTTAAATCCTCTTTCATCCCCAATATGGGAAAGAGGTGTGCGTCTTTGTGTGCTTGTGCAGAACCCCCTGAATTCTGTACAGTGGAAATGTAACCCCCCCCCGGTAGAGTCTCATCTGTTGCCCCACCCATTTTGCGTTTGACTCTGACCACCTCTGGAATGTGGTCCCCAGAAGCTTACACTTAAGGGAATGTGGCCCTCAGGCTGAAAATGTTTCCCCATCTGCGAGGTAGGTAGATGAAAGCTAGAAGATAGAGAAACAGAAACAGACAGATATCCCTAGGGTGGCAACGGGAATCAGAAGGGGGCCATTTCTCAAGAGTAGGGAGCATATTCCTTGGATGACAGCAGTCCCTGGTTCAGTCCTTGGCACCACCAGACTCACAGGTACCAGGGATGAGGGGAAACCCCACCTGAAGTTACTAACCAGATACCAACAGACACAGTAGGAAGCACCAGGCTAGACGCACCAGAGGTTTAACTCAGCGTTTCTCAACCACTGTTCCGCGGCACACTAGTGTGCCGCGAGACGCTGGCTGGTGTGCGGCGACGTGCGGCAATGAGAAGGGCGATTTGCATTGTCACGTGCCTGGCGGCCGCCAATCACCAGCGCTGCCCCGCCGGAAAGCAATATTTCTCCTCCTCTTTCCCAAAGCTCAGTGCAAACGAGCCTGGTGGCCGCCAATACACAGCGCTGACCCGCCGGAAAGCAATATTTCTCCTCCTCTTTCCCAAAGCTCAGTGCAAACGAGCCTGGCGGCCGCCAATAATCAACACTCACCCGCCGGAAAGCAATATTTGGCAAGTGTTTCTTACAGTCATAATTATAATATAGGGCGGCACAGAGTTAAATTTTTTAACTTTTTTAATGGTGGTGTGCCTCGTGATTTTTTTCACGGAACAAGTGTGCCGTGGCCCAAAAAAGGTTGAGAAACACTGGTTTAACTCAAGGCAGGACCACTTCATAACCTTACTTCCTTGAACAGCCTTCTTCCTTGCAAAAGTATCTATTCAGCCAGGGAACATTAGCGCCCTCTGCTGCCTCACAGCAGAACAACATGTTTCACCACCATCCTGCAAATCTCCCTTTTGCTTTTCACAAAAGGGCCTCAACACCTGCCTGAGAGTGGCAGCACCTGGCCAATATACAATGCGACTGGAGTGCCACCTAGTGGTTCGTCCAAGATGCTTCCGGGTAGTCATTTTTTATTATACGGGACATTTTGTTATTTTAAATGATTTGTTCCCTTTATTGCAGGACTCTGAAGCAATCTGAAGCGTCTGTAACCCGAGGTATGATTGTACTATTTTAGGTGGAATTGGTGGGGACTGGATTTAAGCAATGCCTGACACTGCCCCCCCCCTCAGGCCATCACTGGCCCCACCACTTAGCCTTACCCCTGGCCCATCTCAAAGCAGCAACATAAAAGCACCACCACATTTCAAGCAATCTTTGCAAGTCCGTTAAGTTTTGGTCATCAGACGCCTTTCAGTTTCAACAGATTGCTGAACAAATGACTGGATTTTGAGAATGTACAGATGTTTGGCTAAGGATAAGTCATTCCCTTCCCACATCTTTTTTTGGATTCTAGGAAAACAAAACACTAAACAGCTTGAGACACAATAACAGTTACAGTCACTAGTTTTTCCTCCCTGGCCATGGGCAGGGCTTGCCTTTTTTTGCTCAGCAAAAAGCAATTAGGGCTGCATATTTCCAATATGAGGGAAATGATCCAAAGGTTTGGTTTTGCTGCTGCAGGCATGTGCGGGATGCCAATGGCCATTCCTGTAGAAGGACGTCAAGCTGTAGAAACTGCAGCTGGACTTGTCTCTCTCTGTCAAGTCCAGCTCCTCAGCTTGAAAGCAGGTGGCCCAATGTCAGCCCCAAGGGAAGAGCTGGAGAATGCCCTTTGGAGACCTTGAGGAGCAGCTCTGCAGCTCCACATGCCGTCAGCCTTCCTGAACGAGAGAGCCCTGCTATGGACCTATGTAAAGCAGGCCCCACTGGCAACAAGATTCTGCCAAATCAACAGATGCATCATCTGTGGACACAACTTTTATCAGTATGGGGTCTGGATGGATGGATCTACCAATTCCAATTCTCTTGATTTCCTGTTTTTCAAAATAAATTTAGTTCTCCATATTTCTGCAAAAAAACCCAACAACCTAAAGAAGGTTCATCAGCATTTTAGTGCAAATTTCATCCAATAAACATGTTTTTCTAAGCAGCTTGGCCTAATATAGACATTTTTGCAAAGCGAGTCCCCCTAATACCATGCATTTCTATGTTATTTTCATAAATATATGCAATATTATGCACAAATACGTTCGTTTTTGTACACATTACTGGGCAGGAGAATTGCATTGCAAAATTCAAGTAATGCAAATTTCAAAGGATGGCTGTTCTTCGTTTTGCATATTGTTTCACAAAGTGCAAATTTGGTAATTTTTGAATTAAAAGAGAACTTAAATGAATGTCTTCCCATCTCTGCTTTCCCCTATCAAACTTCGCTGATTACCACTGAATCAGAGCAAACATTAATGAGTTTTTCTCCAGGCAGCCATGTATATGCTGGTGCTGGAACTTCACCTGCTCAGGTGAGCTGCTGTTTCAAGTACAGTCCTCCAAGTCCAAGTGTGGCAAGGAACTTTCTTCAGAAACAAGGCGTTGGCTATCCCAAGCCTGTTCTGCTCCCTCCCTCCTGTACGTGATTTCCTAAACACTTTGCATGTTAAGATTTGCATATGCTTTCAGGAGACTTTGACACCAGCTGAGCAAGCAATGGGAAGGAGTTAAAAATGTTGAGCTGGCCGGCTTCTCTGTTTGGCAGCCAAGGAAGAGGCTTCCTGGGAAAGCTGCAGTGTAAGGGATCGGTTTCCCTTGGAATTTGCCTTTGACTGGGTGAACGTTCTTGAGGATACAAGAAGGCTCAGCGGTAGGCGGGAGAGAGTCATAGCCAAGGACAGCAACAATACCAACAGTTCATTAGAAACCCCAGCAGAGCCCTCACTATTCCACAAGACGGTTCTAGGTGGTTCCCTAGGACAGGACTTTGTGACGGGGTGGCAGTAGCTGCAGCACATTAGAAGATCAGAGGAAACAGGCAAAATCCATCTAACCCCTGGATTCAGCAAGTATTAAAATACACACCAGGCTACCTTCCAGTATTGAGGTGATCTCCTGGGTCATGGGCCATTAAGAGAGCAAAGGGAAAATGAGAAGGCAACTCAGAGATACTCCTCCCTCAACTCAGAGGTGGTTAGAAAGTCAAAACTGGAGTTTAAAGTAGGCAGTGATGTGACCTAAAAGAAAAGCAGCAAGCTGGAGATAAGAGTCAAATCAGCAATTGAGAGCCATGTTTTATTTCTGCTTGAATCCAAGGCTGTGGCTATGGGGGAAACAAGACCCTTTGGGGGTGCTGATGCTCTGCACCCCTCCATCACAGCCTCATAAAGCCTCATATATCATATGTGCTTCATTCCAAAAGGAAACACAAACCTTGGGCAACAATATTCAGAAGCTCAGGGAAAGCAAGGAAATGTGAATCCAAAATGTCTGTGGTCTGTCATTACATCTCTGGACAAGTGTTTGTGGATAGATTCAACAGCAGGGTTCTTACTTCTGACAAATGCTGCTCACAGTTCACCAGAAAAAAACAGTGTCTCTTTAGGGTCACTAAGGAGTTGAAACTGAAAGGCAATCAAATACCCTTCTTGCAGTTGGCAGCAGTTGTTGGCATAGGGCTAACAACACCCCTGGAACAGCCTGCAGGTTTTGACTGTGCCCTCCTTTCGCACAGCACTAGCGGTCAAGGGAGAAGCCGACGGAAGATTATCTTAGGCAGCAAAACTCTCGCTAAAATCAGGGAGTGGCTAATGGAAGCTTTTCCAGGAATCTGTGCGTGCATTTCTGCACGTTAGCAAAATCATGAGAGGCTTCCCGCAATGATCAGGGAGGGAGGGAGGGAGGGAGGGAGGGTGAAGGTGTGCCTTTTGCCAGCACCCCCGGGTGAGGATTGCCATGCCTAGAAGGAAATAAATGATGCACCAGCTGCCCGCTGAGGGCAAGTGCCTTGGCATAGCCCATGGAAAGGAAAGCAGCTGACTCTCCTGCTTCCTAGAGAGACTCCTGTTCATAGTCATGCCTTGCAGGCACAGCCGTCTCTACTGTAATTTGAAGAGCATTTATTAGACTTACATAACCCAGGCGGATTGTGGCACTCTCTGCCAGCTGCCTTCTTGAACAGCAGAGTCAGAGCAAGGGCATGGATAGCAAACGAAATCCTCTACTGTTGAAATTCAATCTGGAAACGGCTGCGAGGGAAGCAGAGGTGTTTCTCTGGCCCTCTCGGCTACTGTACAAGCAGTGAAAGGGGGGGCAGCAACAGAGCAAAATGTACCAGTCGTAAGAGCCAATGCCAGGCTGTTGATGCTGTTCCCATGGTGACAGCATCCCCGGGGATGCCTGAACACAGCTCTTCCACTTCTTTACCCACAGAGATGTAGGTAGCAACCCTTGCATTATTGCCTGTGCTTGGAGTTAGCTAGTTTGGGGGGATCTTTCCTGAAATGTTTTATTTGGGCAAATTAAGGCCCAGCTCTTTGGATTGCAGAATCACCTTTAAAATGCCCAGCCCTCACAAGTTGGGGAAGGTACAGCCCCAAACCCCATCCAAAAGGATAAAGGAACTCCCAAGATCACCTTGGTAGTCTACAGCAGGTGTGGAGAACACATTCCCAATGCGGTTTAACAACAGATCCCTCTTCCCAGCTCTGTGAAGGGAATAGGTGTCTCCTATCAACTCTCAGCACCCTTAGCAAACTACAGTTCCCAGGATGCTATGGGGGAAGCCACAGCTGTTAATGTGGTATAACAGTGCTTTAAAAGTCGGGTGTGGATGAGACCATTGGTTTGCTTTAAATTGCTGCTGCTGCTTTTTTTGGATTTTAATATTATGTGCTTGTAACCTACCCTGGGACCTTATAGTTAAGGGCAGGCAAGAAATTTCTGAAATAAATACCTAATAATTAAATATATAACAAATTAATGATGATGACAATAATCATCATCATCACCACCACCACAGCATGCAGCATAAAAGGAGTCTGGTATACAGGTGAAACTTGGAAAATTAGAATATTATCAAAAGGTGCATTTATTTCAGTAATGCAACTTATTTTATTTTTTTTACAAATGCTTTCTTTTGGAAATTCCAAAGTAATAAAACAAATAGTTACAATAATATAAAAATAAAGAAAAATAAACATCACTATTACATTTCATTAATTACTTTCTATTTATAATTGACCCGCCCTAATAACAAATAATTACAATTACAACAAATAAATGCTTGACATATCTTGCTTTGCATGTCATACATCTATCTCATATATTGGTTTCACCTTTTAAGTTGCATTACTGAAATAAATGCACTTTTCGACGATATTCTTATTTTTTGAGTTTCACCTGTATACTCAACATATCTCGTTGAGTGGAAAATCTATTTATTTAACGAGATTCATATACCTCTTATTTGTAATAAAACCTCAAAGTGGTTTACAAATCGTACATTTGGACACAATTTATTCACATCAATGTACCCTTAGTTAAACGAATGTCTACGAAACCTTCTGCTCTTGAGCCCATGAACAAACTCTTCTGCATTACAGCACTATCTGGAATGACATTTCCTAGTGTTTGATGCGTGCTTAAAACACACACAAAAACAAAAAAACAAAACTACCTTGTAATTTATTTCTTCCTTTACCACCAGGTTTCAGGCTGACTGTTTTCAAGAGAACTGCAAAGTTGACCACCACCAACTTCCTCTATTAAACGTCAGCAGCATCAAAGGACGATTTCCTCTGTTTATTATCTTCAGCTCCTTTCAAGTTGCTGCACTTTGGTTTTAAGCAATCTGTGTTAGATGAAACCGCAGAGCAGTTCAGCTAGAGTACATTGCCTCTGATAGGACAAAACCTTCACCGGTCTGCGTACTCTGGTTTGGGGCAGGACTTGCAGTTTGAGATAAACACGGACTTCCCCAATGGTTTAACCCTTCTCCTGCCTTCAGCGTTTAGGTAATTTTAGATTCTGGAGTTATTGAGGTATGGGCGTTTGGGGTGGGAGTACATTAACTCCACGTACTTCAGAATTAACAGCTGAGCTGCAATGTGGGAGGGGGGCAGCTTTTGTTCATTCTGCTACGTGGGACCCTGGACTTTTGCCCCAAAGCCCCACCCTGACAGTGCCACTTCTTGCCTGCAAAGTTCAGTTCTCTCTTCCGATGCTCCTAAGCTCATAAATAAAAATTCCATTGAGGGGGAAAGAACAACCTTGAGGGAGAGGGTGTTTTTCTTTCTTTTTCTCTTGCAATAAATTTTTTGTTTTCCAAAAAATAACTGGGTACAAGTCTAGTAATATAATACAATCTCCACCAAAATCAAAATTAAAAAAATCATTGAGTTTGTAGTGTCATTTCAAACATATTCTTAATACGTTAATATAGCCTCTCCACAGCCAAATTTGAGTAGAGAATTGTTATCATCTTCCCTTACATATGAAAAGAAAGAAAATCAGGTTTCAACAAAGGATGGTAACAACTTTTGCTACCGTCCTAAGTGACAGCCAGATCCCAAATGTCATTGAACCATACCTGGAGGCATAGCTCAGCCTGAAATTTCCAAAACTCGCTTTATCTTGAGCAGATTTTGCAATTTCACACATTCCCTACACTAAAAAGGAAAGGAAACCTGAACTAACACAAAGCAATATTTGCTCCTTGCTTATACCGTTTCTGTGATGGTTTCTCCATAGAAGTCAATAGTTCTTATCTACTGTAATAGTAGATTCATTTATGACTCTGCCTTAGTTAAGTAGCTTAACAGGGAGGAAAAACAGGAGTACTTTAAGAGTATATGCAAGTAACAAAAGTGTTACTTGCCTGAAGAGGAAGGTGAAGGAGAAGAGGAGCTTCTGGCCCAAAAGAAGGTGTTTTGATATAGTTTGGGCAGTTTTGCCTAAGTATGGAAACTGAGCACATTGTACATCTACATGCTGTAAATAGCATTGTGAGGATAATGTGCGGTTTTGCCCTCAGACCTCTGAAGCGTTCGGCGAATAATTTAAACTAGCTTTCTTGCTTAACTGCAAAAAAATCACTAGAAGGTTTTCCAAGAGATAACAGGATTTCTCTGCTGCCTGGAAGTTGAACTTTGTATCCCCATCATGTGCCTCATTATCTGTTTGTTTTATCTGGTGAACAGAACCTGATCTCTGGAGCACAGAGACCCATGTAATCTAGAAAGTTATCTGGGCTCTCTTGGGCCACTTTGCCACAAGACACACACATTTGTATTGGCAGACACAGGTCTTCTAGCGCTGTCCGGTGTTTTAATATTTCTTCAAAAACCTTACCTTGCTGAAGAGTCTCCATTCTGAAAAGAACATGGCCTGCTGCACCCGCATCGTGGCAGTCTGGATTTTTCTCCTTCATGGTATGTAGGTTGGTGAAACAGGGGCCGTGCAAAGAGGGAGGGAGGGCTTGTCTTCAGAACCATCCCTAAACACCAGGCCAATTCATATGACCACATGTTCATGGTGAGTACAGCAGAACTGAATGGATCTTCTGGGCTGATTTGGCACACATTGTTGACAAAATTTTTGTTGCTTTTCTCCTGCGCATCCAGCTTACCATTGCCATTTCACTTCCCTCAGATTGCTCAGGGCCTGCAGATTCAACCGTTTCAGCACCTGCTAGCCATGAGGAAAGCTTTGGTTTATTGAACATTCATCCTGATTTGCTTTCACAAAGCTTTCACAGAGGTTAGATTAAAGTATTCATTGAGCATTAGGGATTGGTGAATCTTATAATTTCAGTTCCCATTTTATCATTCTAAAATTTAGTTCACCACATTTCTGCAGAAGTTTGCTACTTAGGGGGGGAAAGTACTCATGGAAATTATTCAGCATTTCAGTGCAAATTTTCTTCTTATAAGCACATTTTCATATGTACCGGTAGCTATGACCGATGTACATATTTTTGCAAGCAAATTCTTCTAATGCTATGCACTCTTGTGTGTTATTTTCACTAATGTATTCATTTCTACACACACTTTCTCCTAATACATGTTTTTTTTTTTTTTTTGTAAACACTCTGGTTGGAGAACTGCATTAGTAAGTGGGAATTTCGAAGGATGTCTGTGTATCGGTTCTCAGATTGTTTCAGGAAATGCAAATTTAGCTTTTAATGTGAACTGAATATAATTTTTCTCCCCCATCTGGATCGAGCATTCATTTTGATTTGTTTGCGGGGAGCTTACATATCTTCTCATTTATCATTTTTTTCAACCACACTTTTCAATGCATTTCTCTGTCATTTTCCAAACTGCAAAAACAAAACACCAATATGCATTATATCAGGAGAGTGTGCTTTACCCAAATGTATATATTAGGCAAAACTGCACACAAACAAATGTCTATTAGGACAAATCAGTACTAAAATGCTGGTGAATTTTCATGAGGGCTTTGTTTCCTTTATTTAAAAAAAATGCAAACTGGTGTAGAAATATGGAGAACTGAATTTAAGATTTTTTGGGGGGGAATAGAAACTGAGAGAGACAAAAAATGAGAAATTCACCCATCCCTACTCTTCACAAAGGGAACCAGAAACATCCTGCTTCAAGTCCTGGCTAACTCTGGTGCCTCGTCAACTCAGACTCTGGTAAACTGCTCAATGACATTCTCCAGTCAATTTATGGCAGGTAAAATTATAAGCCAGAGGGAGCTCAGCAAATCCTACATTGTGCCGAACATAGCCAAGAACCATCCAGTGTATGCTTGTCAGGTTCCATGATTTGTGTCATCAGGGCCGGCTCTAGGTTTAGTCCCGGTGGCGTGGGGTGCCAGGGCGCCGGGTTGGTAGGCGGGGCGCTGCGCTGCAAAGCCGTGTGGAAGCCGTGCTGCGCGCTGCAAGGGCGGGGGCGCTGGAGCAATATCCGTGCCTCAGCACCAGGGCACCTGACCTGCTCAAGACTGCCCTGTGTGTCATTGGGCTTCCACCCTGTTATCAGCTGGTGCTCCCTTTGGGGCAGCGACAGAGAACAGACACTGAATTGTCATTAATTGCACCTGTCAATGCAAGCACTGGAAGCAGGCATCATGCAGGCTAACTCTCCAAACTCACAACAGTACAAATCAAATTATCTCCCCTACCCCATTCCCAGACCTTTTCCCACCTTCCCACCTGCACCTCTTCTTCTAGAAAACACACACACACACACTGCCCGTTCCCATGGCTTTTGCAATTTTAAAAGCAGCAGAGGAAGATATAGTCAAACTACCATTAGTTGTCTTTGTCCATTGAGTTTTCTTGGCAAAATACTGGAGTGGTTTGCCAGTTCCCTCTCCTGAGCGCTCACTGGAAGGACAGATCCTGAAGCTGAGGCTCCAATACTTTGGCTACCTCATGAGAAGAGAAGACTCTCTGGAAAAGAGCCTGATGCTGGGAAAGATAGAGGGCACAAGGAGAAGGGGATGACAGAGGACGAGATGGTTGGACAGTGTTCTCGAAGCTATGAACATGAGTTTGACCAAACTGCGGGAGGCAGTTGAAGACAGGAGTGCCTGGCATGCTCTGGTCCATGGGGTCACAAAGAGTCGGACACGACTAAACGACTAAACAACAACAACCATTAGTTTATTCTGCCTGCCATTGGCTCTGTCTCCACTTACTTCTCTCCTGTCTGCCCCACCAATCTCAATGGGCACCAGCCAACACTGCCCAGGAGCCTAAAAAGACTCCTAGGACCACAAACCATTTTTCTTTGTTTACGGTACCTACTTATTTATGTATCCTTTAACAGTGTCTCAGCATGCAGACCATATTAGGGAAAGGGAACTTTTCCTGGAGTGAAGATGAAATTGACAGATATAGCTCTGTCCTTGTTTGATTTCTTCCTGTCATCAGGTGACTGTTAATTTGAAAAGAAAACCCAACAGGAGCAAGGCTGTAAAAATAAAAGCAGACCCACCTCCAAAATTTTCCCTGTCTGTGTTCCATTAACTCTGTCTAAATGTGCTTTCAGCCCTGGGCATAACTAGCTGCATTTCTAAGGCTGCAACACAGACCCAAAGTACTGTATAGCACTGCATGCTCCTCCGATGATGTAAACCTCTGCCTGTTGCCAGCAGGGAAAACGTGGCACATCTGGTGCCAATTGCTAGAGCTGATTACTCTTTTGCCATCCTTGCTAATGGAATGGACCACACAGTGTCATCTCTCTTGACTGGAAACCAATGGTAGTGTTAATCCAACAGGCTCAGCTCTGCACAGCCTCTTCTCAACAGGCACAGGAAACTTGAAAAAGTTCAGGAAACTTGATCAGTTTGCCTAGGCAACTAGAATCAGTGCAATGCACCTGAAATCAATAAAGAAGCAAAGGCAAATGATCACTGGGACTCCTACACTCAGTGAATAGGGGGAAGAGCCATAGCTCAGTGGTGATAGAGCATTTGCTTAGCATGCAGAAGCTCCCAGGTTCAGTTCCCAGCTTCTCTAGGTAGGGCAGGGAGTGCTCCCTGCCTCAAACTTTGGAGAGCTGCTGCCAGCTAGTGCAAGAAATACAGACTCCACAGAACAGCAGTTTCCTACATTCCATATTTAAATATTTATGTATCTTGTTGGTAAATCTTTGCAAAGGTCGGCTCATTCACACTTGCAGGTTGATCACTGCAGGACTGGTGATTTGCATGTGTGAATAAGCCACCACTGAGTTAGCCACCAGAGGTCTTGTCTAAAGGTTGTAATGTGTCTTAATTTGCAATACAGTCCTCTGTTTGAAGGATTGCCAGAAGACAGCCCTCTCTTTGAAGGGCCGTCGAGTCCAGTTTAAAGATATAGAACCAGAAGCACTGGTTAGTTCTTAAAAGACTAGAGGGGAAAGCTGAAGTGGTGGAGCATCTGCCTCACAAACAGAAAGATCCCAGGTTCGATCTCCAGATAGGACTGGGAACGTCCCCTGCCTGAAACCCTGGAGAGCTGCTGCAAGTCAGTGTGAACAATATTGAGCTAGATAGGACAATGGTGTGACTCTATATAAGGCAGCTTTCTATGCTCCAAGAAGACTATACATACGTGGAGGGTTCCCCCCCTACCACAAGCATATTTACTTTTAGAGACTTTCCTATTCCCTGAAGTACGATACCTGCAGATGCCTGGCTTCCCTGCTCACCTTCCCCAGGTATTTAAGGCTATCTTTTCTTTCTGTGATACAAGAGGAGATGTGAAATCAATATTCCGTGCAAGCGCTCAGTGAATTATAAATCTAACCCCTGGCTTCCAATGATGGCCCTACTCAGACTAGACCCAATTGAGATAATAGGCATGACTGCCTTAGGTCCAATAATTTCAATGGGTCTAACTCTGAGTAGGACTTTAGCATTTTAGCAAACAACTGCAACAGGACAGGTGAACAAGCATTTGGCCATACATCATCTCCCCAGCTCCCCATACACAACCCAGGCATTCTAACTTGAATATGGATGGAGTGTTTCATTCTTTTTTAGGCCTCATCACAGGTTACCCTGGGAAAAGAAGTTCTGAATCAGAAGATATCAGAAACTGTACAATCACCCCTCCGGTGAGATCCTTAATATTGCTCAAAATGGAGGAATCTATTATTTGTGTTTGTGTGTGTGCATATGAGAGAGAGAGAGAGAGAGAGAGAGAGAGAGAGAGAGAGAGAGAGAGAGAGAATGAGAACCCCCTTCCCAAAATGTCTAGCATCTAGGGATGGCAGATAAATTCTATTCAGTTCACATTTATAGGCAACTTTATCAAATTCACACTTAACTGAAACAATACACCCACCAAAATACAGCTGTGCTCTGAAATTTGCACTTATCTGAATTTTGTGGTGCAGTTCTCCAACCATCCTTTAAAAAAAGTATGAATTAGGTTAAAACATGCATAAAAATACTAATGAAAATAACATGCAAAAAGGGCATCACAAAAATGTGAATTTTAGTCCAAAACTGAATACAAAAGTGTGCATATTGGGTAGAATCACATACAAAGATGTGTATATTCAGAGAAATTTGCGCTAAAATGCTGATAAATCATGAGGATTTAAAAATAAATAAATAGCAAATTGCTGCAGAAACATGTAAAAATGAGAGAACGGAAACTGACAGATCCCTACGAAGGTGTAGTCCAGCCCTACGAAGCATCTAGTCTGGCAACTTCTGAGGTCCATGTGTCAGTGCTGCTCTGAGACCGTGAGGCAGCATTGAGAAAGGGCCCGTGAAAGAGTGTGAATGGCTGTGCTGACCCCATTTCGCCCTCCTCTGCCCTTGTACTGATCATCTATTTGTGCTTACAGCACTTGCCTCCTACAGTCACCAATACAAGTGAGCGCCTGAGCACCCTGCGGCAGCACATGCAATCTCGCAACCTCTCTGCCTACATCATCCCTGCCACGGATGCACACATGGTAAGGCAAAGGGTGTAGCTAGCAGCTCCAGCTTTTTCAGGGGTGGGAAGGGACTGGGTTCTGTCCAAAAAGAAACACTACGTTTCCAGACCTGAAGCTACAAAGATAGTTCTGTGTGTCAAGGCCTCATAAGATACCTTGCCTTATATGTGACTTCAGATTCCCATGACTAGCAGAAACAGGATAGGTTCTGCAAAACAATCTATTTGCATATAGTAAAAAGGTGCGGGTGGCGCTGTGGTCTAAATCACTGAGCCTCTTGGGCTTGCCGATCAGAAGGTCAGTGGTTTGAATCCCCACGATGGGATGAGTTCCCATTGCTCTGTCCCAGCTTCAACCTAGCAGTTTGAAAGCACACCAGTGCAAGTAGATAAATAGGTACCACTATGGCGGGAAGGAAAACGGTGTTTCCGTCACGATGTTCCATTGCACCAGAAGTGGTTTAGTCTTGCTAGCCACATGACCCAGAAAGCTGTCTGGACAAACGCCGGCTCCCTTGGACTGAAAGCAAGATGAGCGCTGCAACCCGATAGTTGCCTTTGACTGGACTTAACCATCCAGGGGCCCTTTACCTTTTGCCTTTTAATTTGTATATATCTGCACACTTTGTATAATGTATGCAGACTGCAGAATTCTGTCTTTTTGGACACATAATTTTGATTTCCTAGCCGCATAAGTTTTCTGTTTTGTTTTGGGGGTTTTTAAGAGGAGATAATATACTGGTAGGGACCCAGGTGGCGCTGTGGGTTAAACCACAGAGTCTAGGTCTTGCTGATCAGAAGGTCGGCGGTTCGAATCCCTGCAACGGGGCGAGCTCCCGCAAGTAGATAAATAGGGACCGCTCTGGCGGGAAGGTAAACAGCGTTTCCGTGCGCTGCTCTGGTTCGCCAGAAGCAGCTTTGTCATGACCCGGAATGCTGTTTGCGGACAAATGCTCATGCTGACCACATGACCCGGAAGCTGTCTGCGGACAAATGCCGGCTCCCTCGGCCTATAGAGAGAGATGAGCGCCGCAACCCCAGAGTCGGACACGACTGGACCTGATGGTCAGGGGGCCCTTTACCTTTACCTTTTTAATATACTGGTATGTTATTAGAAAGGGGTCCCTTCCAACTCTACAAATCTATCATTCTATGAAGACAGTTCCCTGCACTCAGAGGGCTTTTCTGTTTCCCAGAGTGAGTACATTGGTGAACGCGACAAGAGGCTATCCTGGATGACAGGCTTTACAGGATCATCAGGTGAATACTCTTTCGGACATACCATCCCACTTTTCCTGGTCTACATTGGCCAGTACCCTAAGATACACAGATCCTGGACAATAAATGGGGAACATGTCACCCTTTGCAAGTTGTTGGCCTCCAGCTCCCATCAGCCCCAGCCAGCATGGTCAATTATCAGGGGGGATGGGAGCTCTGTAGTTCAGCAATATTTAGGTCCCATATTTCCAATCCCCAGCCTAGGCCTAATGCAGACTTCTGTTCCCTGGGAGTTAGAACCAGACCTAATTTGAATGCCAAGTTAATGGAATGTGCAAGGAAATATCAACAGCACATTATTGGTTTGTTTTTTGTTTGTGTGAATAATTTTTATTTTATTGTTTGCAAAGTTGCTTATATAACACAGGAGTCCAGAGTGAAATGAAATGCTGATAACACGTTACTCAGAAAAGCTGAACAAAACGGTATATAAATTGGGAAGAAAAGAGCAAAGAGATTTTATCTTTCTTACTTCACAACATCCACATAACCAAACGTACAGAGAAAAGAATTCCCTCAGAACTGCACAGCCAATCAGGGCACGTGCTAGCTCAGCAAAGATCATTCCACCCTGCCTGGCTGTTCCCCTCATGGCTAGTTGACTTTAGCATTAACAGAGCTAACCTTTAAGCCATATGTGGGGAACCCCTGATCCTCTGGATGGTGCTGAACTACAATTCCCATCAGCACTTGGCTTGATCGCTGTCTAGGATTTCACTGTCAATTGACTCATTATGAACATGTGAAGGAAGGAAGGCAGAGAATACTGTAAAAGTATTTTCTGAATTTTTAAATAAGAAAAGTACCTGCATTTAATGTTTTAAAGATGTTGGGATGTGTTGTATTCAAGGCACTGTATTTGCTTTTTTAAAATAAAAAAATTAAAGCTCGCGGGGGGGGGGGGTTTACGGGACACAAAGGGCAGAAATCTGATTTCTCACACCTGTAATGTGAGTGTGAAGCTTGCATTGGCAAAGATTCACATGTAGTCTAAACTTGGCTCTCATGTTCTCTGTGTCTTTTCATTGACATCATTTATAAATGATGCATGGGAGCCAGGTGGCGCTGTGGGTTAAACCACAGAGTCTAGGGCTTGCTGTTCAGAAGGTCAGCGGTTTGAATCCCTGCAACGGAGTGAGCTCCTGTTGCTCGGTCCCAGCTCCTGCCCACCTAGCAGTTCGAAAGCACATCAAAGTGCAAGTAGATAAATAGGGACCGCTCCGGCGGGAAGGTAAACGGTGTTTCCATGCGCTGCTCTGGTTTGCCAGAAGCAGCTTTGTCATGTTGGCCACATGACCCAGAAGCTGTCTGCAGACAAACGCTGACTCCCTCAGCCTATAGAGTGAGATGAGCGCCGCAACCCCAGAGTCGGAAACGACTGGACCTGATGGTCAGGGGCCCCTTTACCTTTACCTTTATAAATGATTCACTTCACATGAAAGAGCACTCGCAACATTGGTTGTGAAAACACATTGCCACATCCATTATACACCATGCTTAAAAAGGACATTTAAAGCACATGGCTCCCCCCCCTGCAATGAACCCTGGGAACTGTAGTTTATCATCACAGAGCTACAGTTCCCAGCACCCGTAATAAACTACAGTTTCCAGGATTATTTGAGAAAAGACATGTGCTTTAAATGTACAGTTTGGATATGACCTATTTAGGACGTGGGTGGCGCTGTGGTCTAAACCACTGAGCCTCTTGGACTTGCAGATCAGGTCGGCAGTTTGAATTCCTGTGACAGGGTGAGCTCCCATTGCTGTGTCCCAGCTCCTGCCAACCTAGCAGTTCAAAAGCACGCCAGTGCAAGTAAATAAATAGGTACCGCTGTGACGGGAAGGTAAACAGCGTTTCCGTGCGCTCTAGTTTCCATCATGGTGTTTCGTTGCACCAGAAGCAGTTTAGTCATGCTGGCCACATGACCCGGAAAGCTGTCTGTGGACAATCGCCAGCTCCCTTGGCCTGAAAGTGAGATGAGCGCTGCAACCTCATAGTCACCTTTGATTGGACTTAACCATCCAGAGGTCCTTTACCCTTTACCTTTTATTTAGGACTTGTTTAGCTCTGGGATACCAAGACCTAGTAAAGAAGCTTCTAGGCATGTACAGAGTGCACTTCCTTCACCAAGTAGTAGCCAGTTCCAGCAAGTGCTTAGGAAATAGGGCTGAACACTTAAGGAATGTGTTTCCCAAGCAAGCTCAGGTCATAGCAACTCTGATTTTAGGAATTAATCCTGATACACACACATGAAATTGTTCTGCTTGCTTGTTGTAGGGACCGGTGTGGTCACTTTGCAGAAGGCTGCCCTCTTCACTGACAGTCGCTACTGGACCCAAGCTGAGCGCCAAATGGATTGCAACTGGGAGCTGCAGAAGTCACGTTAGTGCCCACCATAAAAATGTATTGGGGTACAGTTCCCCCTCTGGCCACCAGGGCTGCATAGAGAAGGGGAGAAATTCAATTCAGCTCACAATTAAATGTGAACCTTCTTAATTAGCTTTCCCCGAAACAATAAGCAGACATAGCCATCTTTCAAAATCAGCACTTCTGTGTTGCAGTGGAGTCCTCCAGCCAAATAATGTGAAGAAAAATGCATCTACTAGGGCAAAGTATGCATAGAAATGCATATATCAGTGAAAATACGGTAACATACAAAAATGCATTGTACTAGGGGAAGTTGCTTTGCGAAAATGTATATTAAAAAATGTGAAAATGAGTATATTTGCACTAAAAGGCTGGTGAGTTTTCATGAATACATTTTTTTAAAAAAATCACACCCAGATGTGGAAATGCAGGGAAGTGAACTTAAGATTGGAAAAATGAGAAACTGAAATTGACAGGTTTGTTCATCTCTAGTGCCACATGCCAGTGGACAAGCCCTTCTAGACTAGAGCAGGTGTCAAAAAAAGAAGAAGACTAGAGCAGGTGTCCTCTAGGAGACCTCAGCCCAAGTCCCAGGCAGCTTCCACCATGTGAATTTCTTGTGAAACAGCTATTGTCAGCATTGGGTGCTACTGGCTCTGCCACTGAGCTATGGCATTAGTTGACTCAGTGGCCAATGTTGGCAATGGAATTGCAGCTAGCTTCTTCTTCTCCTGAGGTGGTCCGTGCAATTGGTGGAACACTCACCAAAGTGTTCACTCTCCTTTCTCTTGCAGTCTGGATCAACTCTATTGGGCAGTGGATTCTTCAAGAAGTTTCAGCTGGGGAGAGGATTGGATTGGATGCCTTCCTCTTTTCTATTGGTAAGGAGCACTGCTTGTCACATCTGCACTATGCATTTAAAGCACATGGTTTTCCCCAGGATTCTTTGTGTGTAAATCTACTGTGTAAATTCACACTTAGTGGGCCATTTCACCTTCTAAAGAGAGACGAAGAGGCCTAAATCCACCCAGAGTCTAAGAGGAACTGCTCTACTACAGGTGACTTGCTCTTCCCCCCTCCCACAGACCCTGGCCAAGGAAAACTGCTCTGTACCTGTGGGCAGCTATGGAGTCAGATTCAGATTCAGATTCATTTATTATTACGGTCGAGGACCAGCTCTTACTATGGAGTCATTTTCAGTCCCTGGATTGAACTAATTCAGTTTAATCAACTAAAAAAAAAAAATCTCTGAATAACGCATGGAAGCAGTTGCTATAATTTCCAGGTGAACTGAATGTGAATTAAGGGCTCATCCCCACTTCCACCTGTCCAGTGCTAAGAAAGCATGATGGGTCTGAGCAGTTTTGCCTTTGCTCCCCAGCCCAGTCCGCTTCCCCCAGAAAACATGCTCTTTAGCGATTAATCGGAACAAATGGCAATCTGCAGGAAACCTGATTGCCATTTGCTGCAATGCAACTCTAAACCGTGGGTTTTCCCAGGGGAAAGCGGTGGGGGAAACAGAAGTGAGACAAACCCTCAGTTCCTTCTGCAGTGGAACTTTGGGAGGTTGTATTAATTCAATTCAATTTTCATTTTCATTCAATAATTTTATACTTGGGGCTCCACCGCACTTAACTCTGTGTTTGATTGTGGTCACTGCATTCCACAGTTTTACCTCTGTAATGCTGCTATTTACGGTAAGTTCAAATATTGTAATTGTTGGGGAGAAGGAACAAAACAATCACTCGTATTACCTCATATTACATAGTGTGTTTCGATGTTCTATTAAGTGTATTTTCTAATTTAGCAGAACGACTTGTAAGATATTGAAGGCTGGGGAGAAACCACCTAGGACGACATGAATAAACTGAATTTAACTGTGGACTGAACTGGAATGAAATCAGTTCCCTTTGGGAACAAAATTAGTTCCTTTTCTGTAATCATTCTTGGCTGCTGTTCAATGTGAACTGGAACTAATTTCTTCTGGAAGTGATATTTACAATCATTTACAATCACTGGTGATTTTTTTGCATCTACCTGCCTGACATCCTCTTTCCGCAGATAACTGGGAGAGCTACAACCAGGTCCTGGAGGGTTCCGATATTATCCTCGTTCCCCTAGAGGACAACCTGGTGGACCAAGCATGGGGGGCACAGAGACCTCCTCCTCCCACCAACACCATCTACCAACTCCATGACAACTTTGTTGGTATGTTCTTGAGCCATGCATGAAGACTGGTGCCTGCCTTCTTGGGGAAGTGCCACACCTCAGTGGCAGAGCTCCTGTCCAGAACAAAGACCCAGGTTCAATGCCCAGCATCTCCAGGTACAGCGGGGAATATCCCTGACTCCTGTCTGAAACCCTGGAGAGCTGCTGTTAGCCATACAGCACTGAGCTAGTTGGCCAGTGATAAGATGGCTTCCTATGTATATAGTATATTACACTAGAATTACTTGGCAGGATTGGCCTGTTTTCTCTAAGATTAATGAAGTGCAGGGGAAGCAAGAAAAGACATTCAAGTTGGCATGCTTCAGTGTCCTAATATTCCCTGGTTTGACATGGCATCAGGCAGATAAGTTATTCTGTACCTGTATATATTTTCTATTTTCATCTGTTTGGTTTATCTCTCCTCCCATTGCTTATGTAACTCCATAATGTGCCCTGTGTACTGATAGCCCAATGCTGTCCAGGTTTTTACAGTTGCCTCTAATACAGTGGTACCTCTACTTACGAATAACTCTACTTACGAATGTTTCTACTTACGAATGGAGCTCCGTCCGCCATCTTGGATGCGGTTTAGATAGGATTTTTCTACTTACGAATTTTTAGATAGGGTTGCTTCTACTTACAAATTTTCCCCCCAATGCATTCCTATGGGATTCGACTTACAAATTTTTTCGACTTACAAATGTGCGTTCGGAACACATTAAATTCGTAAGTAGAGGTACCACTGTACCTTCATTTCTGGACCATCGAAACTGGTTCTTAACTGCACATGGTCTTCTTGCATGTGGCCCTCATGGAGCCAAAAGGTTAGCGAAGGGACAGGCAGGTGCCAACCAACCTCCCATTGCATCTCACCTCCTCTTCCTTCAGGGAGCAGTTGGCAAGAGAAGATTTCTGTTATCCGGACTCAGATGGAGAATCATGGCAGGAAGCCCACAGCAGTCCTGCTGTCTGGTCTCGAGGAAACTGCCTGTGAGTGCTCCGTTGTAATCAAGTTAATGCACAGCTTGCTTTCTATATTCCCACATTGCCTGTTTCTGCAGCCTCCTCAGCTATGTCAGTACACATTCCCTTTGTTGTCTTCACTTTCTGTTCCTGAGCTACTCCTACCAGGGCTGGCTCCAGAGAGTGGCATTGTTAGGAAGGCTTCAGATGCTTTGAAAGCAGAAGGTCGCATGTTCAGTCCTGTGCTTCTTTAGGTAGGGCTGGGAAGTTCCCTTTGTGAAACCCCAGAGGTGCTGTCATTCACTTTATACAACACTGAGCTAGATGGACCAATCACATCCCTGCCAATTAAGATTGTATAGTGGATTGGGAGATCTTGCACGTCAAACTCTTTCTCCCCCAAAAGATCAGACTTTTGTTATAAGGAAAGTGATTCACTGGAGAACGTGTTGATAACATTTGCTTTGGCACAATGTCATCTAACCTCCCCACATACAAATCAGAATGAATGCACAATAAATATCCACCATGGTCTGACCTCCCTGCAAACAATTCAGAATGAATGCTTAATAATAATAATAATAATAATAATAATAATAATAATAATAATAATAAGTCATCTGAATTATATACAGTTGCACACCACCCCAATCTCTGAGCTGTGCAAGATTCTAGGGATTTCAGGACAACCCACGTTCACTTCAGGGCCTTCTCCTCTGCTTTCCCCTGTGGCTCTAATCCTGTCTCCGTTCTGCAAGCCACTCTCCCCATAACCCTACCCTGCTTCCTTCAACCATTTAAAAGCCTCCCAGGCAAAAAGAAGAAGGGGGAAAATGGAATTTGTAAGAAACTCCTGCCTTTCCACAGGGCTCTTCAATCTTCGGGGAGATGACATCCCTTACACACCTGTCTTCTATGCTTACACACTTCTCACCAAGACAGATATCAGGTAACTGAGCAGCTTACTCACCGTCTAAGACAAGGGTCTGGTTCAAACAAGTGGGATCCAGAATAAAATTGCTGCAGTGTGAGATGCTCTCCTCAGGGTGCATGCCAGCCAGCCATGCCCTCTTCCAGAACACTCCATTTCTTATCTTCCATTTCCTGTTTTACCTTCCCTCCCCCAAAACAGAAACTCAGCATTTTGTCCTGACTAAGCATTAGGGATGAGGGAGAAATTCTATGCAGTTTGTATTTACAGGCAACGCTGGGCCCAAATTCTCACTTTCAGTCTTCATATCGTTCCAGAAACACAACCCTCCTTCGAAATTCTCACCTATGTGCCAAACGATGTTTACAAAATTCCCTGAGAAGAGGGATGGGCCGTTTTTAAACCACTCTTGAAAACTGGAGCTCTTTGAGGGGAATAGAGGCGTCCTAACAGCTCCCAGAGCCCTTAGCAAACTATACTTCCTGGGATTCTTTGGGGCAGGGGAGGCCATGACCGTTTAAAGTGATTTTTACTGTTCACTAGCACTTAAAATATATAGTGCCAGAGGGGCCCAAAGTGAATCAACAAATTAACAGTTGTTTGTTCTTCCGACCTCACTTGGTTTGTCCCCACCCCTCCTTAGTCTGTTTGTGAACCAGAGTCGTCTGAGCAAAGAGGCATCCCAGTCGCTGGTCTCTCAGTGCCCAGGGCCCCTGTGTGTGCAGGTGGAAGACTATGATCAAGCAAGCACAAGTCTGAGAAAGTATGCCCAGCAGGATGGCGTTCGAATCTGGATTGGGACTGAATACACCAACCTAGGACTCTACCGAGAAATCCCCCTGGTAAGAAAGATGGAGGGACTCTTGTATAGGGGAACCTTTTGAACCAGAGAGGAGGCTGCACTGGAAAAACTGGGGGAGAAGCATAGGTATCTGCCTTCCATTGAGTCAGACCATTGGTCCATCTAGCTCAGTATGGTCTACTACATTGACTGGTCAGGGATGTGGGTGGCGCTGTAGTCTAAACCACTGAGCCTCTTGGGCTTGCCGATCAGAAGGTTGGCGGTTCAAATCCCTGCGACGGAGTGAGCTCCCGTTGCTCTGTCCCAGCTCCTGCCAACCTAGCAGTTCAGAAACACACCAGTGCAAGGAGATGAATAGGTACCGCTGCTGCGGGAAGGTAAACAGCATTTCCGTGCGCTCTGGTTTCCATCACTGCGCTCTGGTTTCCATCACTGTGCCAGAAGCAGTTTAGTCATGCTGGCTACATGTTCCAGAAAGCTGTCTGAGGACAAACACCGGCTCCCTCGGCCTGAAAGCGAGATGAGCACCGCAACCCCATAGTCGCCTTTGACTGGACTTAACCATCTAGGGGTCCTTTACCTTTTACCTTACCTTACACTGACTGGCAGCTGCTCTCCAAGGTTTCAAATGGGGGGCACTCCCAGTCCCACGTGGAGATGTCAGGGATTGAACCTGGGACATTCTCTGTGCAGAGCAGATGCTCTGCCACTCATCTATGGCCCTTCTCAGGTGAAAAGGAAGAACATAGAGAGTGAGCCATCATCACCACTCATGGTTTGGAAACTTAGGATAGGAATCTGCTTTGTACCAAGTCAGACAATTGATTCACCTAGCTTAGTACTGTCAACCCCGGGGACATCCAAACGGGAACCCCTTTTTGTTTGCTAAAAGCAAAAGTTTTGTTATGTTTTCACATGGCATCGAATAATGCATCGCCTCCATTCACTGTGCAATTAAGAACATTAGAGCTTGCTGGATCAGGCTAGCCCAGCATTCTGTTTTCAGTGGCTGACCAGATGCCTGTGGGAAACCGGCAGGCAAGACCTGAGCACTCTCATCCTGCAGTTTCCAGCAGCTGGTATTCAAAAGCATGCTGTGTCTGAGAGCGTAACCAACATAGCTAGTAACTTCCTGCCCAGGAAGCTCCCTGCATGGTTTTTGCATGCTGCTTGCTGTCTTAAATCCTCCAAAGTTTCTGTGCCACCTGACAATGTTTGCAGTGGGTGGCAGTGCATGACAACTGAGCTGCCGAGCCTTGCTTTTTAGGTCACACGAGCTATTATTAGGCACACCTCTTCTTTCACTCTGGTTAGGGCATAGGCATTTGCACAGAAAGTTACCTGTGCAGAGGTGTGGTTTTTTTCCTGGGTGGTGTAACTGAAACCTCTTTTTTCTGCACTGTATTCCACCACAATGTCTTGTAAACTTAACAGTTAGGGGAAAAGTTGTGAAAATGAAATAAAATGCCATGTAAGTGCAGCCTGAAATGGGAAGATTTGCTAATTCCCTAAACCTAGATAAACCTTTCATCTGATCCAGAGGGACTCTTCTTCATGTCTTATGCTTGTTACTTCACAAGTGTTTTTAATGTTGAGCTCTGGGATTGAAACCAGGCTCCAGGACCAGAGCCCTGCCTCAAATGGAGCTCGTTGTGGCACACAGCAGACATCAGGAGATGATTGTGCGTGCATGCATGGAGGCACTCTAAGATATGCTGTGGGAACTGCCACATATAGAATGCAGCATAAGCAAAGGGGAACTGCGCAAAATGCTCTGCGAGTGATGTCAAAGGCCTGCCTCCAGCTGGTCTGTTTCAGGGTAAGCCAACAGGTGCATCCCCCCTGAGAATGGCCTGTTGACATGGCTGCCTCCTTCCTGTCTTACAGGAAAAACTCTTGGCAACGGATTACTCTCCTGTCATGATCACCAAAGCAGTCAAGAACTCCAAGGAGCAAGAGATGCTGCGAGCTGCCCATGTATGTAAGCGCACCGCGAGTGCAAAAGCAGTGGAACGTTGTGGTGCAATGATCTTTTGAGTTTAGATTGGGGAGAAAGTTCAAGGCAGTTCTCCTAAACCACACAAGTGGACCCTTTACCCATGACTGGTCTGGACAGTGTATCCTGAAGCCTTTGGGGCTGGTACTCATCAGGACTGGTGGGGGAGAAGGTGGCTCCTCATCTTTGACAGTTTCGGGGGTTCTTCATCAAGTATCAACTTGGGGGAGGACCCACAAGAGGATCTTCAGCATTGAACTCTGGGGGCCCTGCCTGCTCCCCAAGATCCTCAACCCATGGGGTGTCTGTTTTGTCCTCTGAGGACTCCATGTCCAGTACCAGGTCAGGGCTAGGCATGATGCTGGAAGAGATTATACCATGAGCCCATGTTGCTGCCATATAGTATGGCTCCAGTCAGCTATGATGCCTTCTGCAAATGAAAACTTGATGCAGGGTGTAGACAGTCAAAATGGGAATGATGTGTGCATTCCAGAACAGACATGATGATAAAATGATATTTGAACATTTATTGCAATCATGTGTTCCATGAGAGAGAGAGAGAGAGAGAGAGAGAGAGAGAGAGAGAGAGAGAGAGAGAGAGAGAGAGAAGGGTGGTTTGGTCATGCTCATAAATTTGCAACATGGCTATTTATTACCGGTATTTTAAACAACGATTACAACCACAGGTACGAGATGCCATTGCAGTGATTCGGTACTTGGTCTGGCTGGAAAAGAACGTTCCCACCGGTTCTGTGAATGAAATCTCTGGCGCCCGTTATGTGGACCAGTTGCGTAGGTCAGTCTGAAAAGGACAATGCTTCATTTAGGCTAGTTTTGCCATGATCTGAGGATTATCACATTGTGAGAACATGGAGGAAGGCCTTTTCACTGGTGGTACCAGTGTTGTGTGGAATGTCTGCTGAAATATGAGAAGCCCCATCTATATTGGCATTCCCCCAGCTATTGAAGGCAAGCCTCCTTAGACAAGCTTTCATTTCCCTGAACTTGAACTTCTTGACCTATCTATTTTAATAGGGTTTTTTATATATATAAAAAAACTGTCTCATTGTTATGCTTTGGGTATAGGGCGGTATAGAAATTAAATAAACAATAAATAATAATGATATTAAATCTGAGTGGTTTTACTATTTTGGTAGGGTTGTTTTATTCTTTTGTTTTAATTATGTGTGGAATTTATAGTAGATTTTATGCTTGCAAATGGCTTAGAAGCTATTGTGGCATGTGAACAGTATGAAAATCAATCCTTGGTGATGATGCTGCAGAGGATGAAAAGGGTGCCAACCAGAGTTTTCTCTTTCCTTCCACAGCGAAGAAGCTTACTGCCAGGGACCCAGCTTTGAGACCATCTCCGCCACTGGTCTGAATGCAGCTCTGGCCCATTACAGGTAGGGATTGAGGAGAAATTTGTTTTGGTTTGCAGGCCTACCCGATTCACATTTACCAATACAATACAGGTAACCTTTGAAATTCTCAGTTCCACATCCCAAAACATGGGGACGGCTCCCTCTCTCAGAACCAAAGGAGTGGAGGACTCTACCGGTTGCTTCTCGTATCACTCACCATTTCCATCTCCTTAACTAGGGCCTATAATTAGGGGTGGATAGAAATGGAGGGCAGTTCCTCATTTTCCCACTCTTAAATTCAGTTCTCCACATTTCTGCAGCGATCTGTGATTTGTGAAAATTCACCAGCATTTTAGTGCAAATTTCTCCTAATAAACATGTGGTGGTTTTTGTTTGTTTGTTTGTTTGTTTGTATGCAGTTTTGACCATTGTACACATTTGGAGGCTACATCTGCATTATACATTTAAAGCAGTATCACCCCCCCCCCACTTAAAACAGTACAGTAAGGGCTTCCCCCAAAGAATCATGGGAACTGTAATTTGTTAAGATTGCTGAGAGATGTTGCCCTTTCCCAGAGCGACAGTTCCCAGAGTATTTTAACAATCGATCCCTCTTCCCAGGGAACTCTGGGAATTGTAGCTGTGTGAGGGGATTAGAGGAATCTTAACAACTCCCAGCACGTGTTTAAAGGGGGATGATGTTACTTTAAATTATAGTGCAGATGGAGCATTACAGTAAGCTACATTCCAGCAACACAGAAATCAGGACGGAAACATAATCCTATCCGCAGATAACATTTAAAGCACATCTATTCCACTTGAGCAGTCACAGCTTGCTCCCCTCGAAACCTTGGGAACTGTAATTTCCCCCAACAGGGCTACAGTTCCCAGCACCCATTTGTTATGGCAGCTCCCAGGATTCTTTGAGGGAAGCCATGTGACTGTGTGGCCTCTTCTCTCCCCCTCTTTCAGCCAGACACAAGTGCCCAAGGAGGAGCACAAAATGGGGATGGTGAGAAGCGTGGCCAGGGGAGAGGAGGTGTGGCTAGGGAGGTGGCAGGTCCAAGGGCCAAACAGAGAGGTCTGGAGGGGCAGATTTGGCCTCTGGGCCTGAGGTTCCCTACTTCTGCCTTACTGCCTCCTTGCATTCTCTACGAGAACAGTTGAAAAATTGGGTTTGTTAAAACTGGTGTGAGAGCCAGTAAGAACTTAGGCTTGGCACACATTACCACTTACTTTGGCTCCAGGGCAATCCCACTGCTGGTGTTTGAAGCGATGCACACATGATATTGAGCCACGATCCCTATCCGTGCTGTTGTTTCTTGAGATATACTGCTGTTTGATGCAGCTTCTACCCGATTTGAAAAACCTAAGCCAAATTCACTTCACAGTTAAGCTGAGGCGTGTACATTCGAAGCACATGTTGCACATGTACAGATTGCAGATTCACGAATAGCAATGCTGGGCCAGGGGGCGGGCTAATCAAACAGTTAATGTGCATCAGCTGAAGACATCCCCCCACCCCCTCACTGGTTTGAACAGCAACATGCAAGCACAATGTTTTGTGAGTGAGTGAGAGACTTATTTGCATTTTAAGCTACTAGTGTGCACATAGCCTTGGCCTGCAATGCTCACATGAAGGAGCCCGTCCTAAAAGCCGAGAGCGTGTAGAGGGAAACCACAGAGCTGCCAAGAATCTGCACAAACCGGGGTGGGCAGGATCTAAAAATGGCATGCCCAAATATAGGTTGTGGTTTGTGCACATGGGTTCCTGAGCGTGCATGTCACACCTGCCTCTGCAAAGCATAGGGAGGGAGAGCCTTGCTGGTGAATTCAGCATCCTGTTTTCTCACACTGGCTAGCCCCCCCCCCCCCTCAGATGCTTCCAGGAAACTCACAGAAAAAGCACAAAGGCAATTATACCCCCCCACCCACCCACCTGGGAGCCTTAGGACATGGAGGTGCCACCAGGGAACTCACTCCCACAAGAGGCAATAATGATCACCAATTCCAATGGCTTTAAAAGGAGATGGTTCGGCTGCCAATACAGCAGTTGCTGCTCTGTTTGTATGCTGCCTCCAGAATCAGAAGCAGGCTGCCTCTCTGGGGAGCTATCCTGGGAGAGAGCTATTGCTCTCTTGCTCTGCCTGTGGGCTTTCCAGAGACACCCAGTGCATTTAAAGTATCTGGGAACTCTAGTTTCTTCAGGGTGCTGGGAGTTGTAACTCTGTGAGGGGTAAACTCAGGGGCTGGCCAGGTTAGCCCACAAGGGCACAGGCCTAGGAAGGCGCAAGAATTGCACCTCTGGCTTGGAGTGGCTAGGAGCCTGCACACTCCCCAGGGCCGCTCCTCCACTGTTCGGTCAGGCATACAGGCTCCTCTGGCCATCTCTGCGGAGGAATCCAGTTGCTGGTGTGTACTGTTGTAGCTAGGTGGGCAGGAGCACGACTGGACCTAACGGTCAGGGATACTTTTACCTTTACTTTACTGTTGTAGCAGCCCTGTTGAGCCCTCTCCAGTTGGCTGGCAGAGCTTTTAGAAGTGTGAGCAGGGGCTTGGAGAGAAGAAAGACAGAGAGAGCGGGGAAGAGTTGCAGGAGGAGGAAAAAGGAAGGGAAGAAGGAGGCGGCAGAAGGGAAAGCATGGAGCAGAAGGAGGCAGGTAGGCAGACAGACAGACTGATAGGGGGGATGGGGAACAGAGAAAATCGCTGTTGTAGTGCAAAAGGTGAAGAAAAGCAAACATTAAGTTTCTGCTCCATGGTTTCTCCTGGCTTTGGAGACACCAATACAGTTCCTTGTGAAGGGCACAAGTGAGCCTAGGTTTGCCTCTGGGTAAACGACAATTCCCAAGATTCTTTGGGAATGTGCCTGAATGTGCCTGAAATTTTACTGGCACATCAGTGGTGATGTGGAGCAGTCCTCCCAAAACCAGCATCCACTTACTGGGTAGGACTTGAGTGACCCATGCCATGGTGGTGCCTTGGATGGGATGCACCAGTGAGAGTGGCAGGTTGGCACCAGTGAGAGTGAGGTTGGCACAGCCTCACTCCACACAAGGCACATTCAGATAAACAGCATCAGCCCCGGTGCTGGGAGGACGGCTTTGCAGCACATTCCCACCCCTTGGGCCACTATTGCTTCTTACATTATTGCTCTGTTTTTCTGATTGTAAATTGTTGTGATCTTTTGTTTCTATATTGTTGTCATCTGCCATGGGACTTTACAGTGGAGGGCAGGGGAGGAATAAAAAACCATCACCTAAACAGAGGCTGCGTACACCCCATGCCTCTAAAGCACATGACTTTCCCCCAGAGAATTCTGGGAACTGTTTGTTAAGGGTACAGGGATTCTAGCTCTGTGAGGGGTCAAGTACAGTTCCCATGATCCTTTGGGGGAAACTATGTGCTTCCAAATAATAGTAAGATTCCTTTACTCTTTTTGGTTGAATGTTGCCGCCTTATCCTGTTTTCGAATTTCCCTGCGTCTGCTGGCAACTGAACACTGAAAGCACAGTTGGAAGCACAGTTGCCTGACCTAACATGCTAATTCTGATGTCCCTCTCTGTGCCTTTCTTTTCCTCTTTCAGCCCATCCAATGCTACCTCCCGAAAGCTGACTGTGAATGAAATGTACCTGCTGGACTCAGGGGGCCAATATTTGTGAGTATGGGGTGCCCTCTCTCTCTTTGGCCAGGCTCGGGTGCCTGCATCTGGCAGAGGGTTTTATGGAGAAGCAGCTCATCTTGTGGGGCAGGGCCTCTGTACAGTACTAGGTTGCTGGCAGGCAGGTCACTGTACCATAGGAGGGAGTGAGGAAAGGTGCAGGAAGGTCAGCAGAGTGCAAACACACTGGCAGAGCCAATGTAGCACTCCTGTTGATGTGCTTACACATCACCAACTTCCCCACTGCCTCACCCCTCCTCCTCCCTCTCCTGGTAAACACCAGTGAGGTGTCTGCTGAGAAGGTAGCAAAGAGACTTCTCCCCTCCTAGCAAGCTGCTTCTGGATTTATGGAGCTTCCTCCTATCAAGGATAGCACTCTGAGTATGCCCAAGTGACACCTCCTTGTACTCTAGGGTTTGGGTTGATCTATTGATCTCTGAAATACAGCGTCCTTCCCTACAGACTGTATCAGGGGCAGATTTAGGGGAGTGCAACTGGTTTGGTCGCACTGGGCATGGAACCTGGGGATGCCACGTACTTGTAAAGTTGGGAGGGACCCTGTGGTCATCTAGTCCAACCCCCTGCAATGGAGGGAAGTCCCTGTGGCAGCCTCTAAATTGTGGAACTTCCTCTCCACGGAGGTGCATATGGTGCCTACATTATGTAGTTTTTGTCATATGCTGAAGACATACCTCTTTACCTTGGTTTTGACAAGGAGTGTGCGTGTTTTAGGACTCACCTATGATTTGTTTAAACTGTTTTTAAATCGTTGTAACCCACACTGGGACCTGTTGGTGAAGGGCGGGTAATGAATTTGTCATAAAACTTGTTGTTGTTACAAATTATTGGCCGCTTTCTCTATAAAGTCTGTAAAATGTTGTAAACAGGTTACAACATATAAACAGTCAGAATATTTACTACCCATCACAAGATGCAGATGAAATATCAAACTATGCCTAGGAGGAAGAGCAGAGGTGCTCCCAAATTGTCATTATTTTTGTTGTTAAGATTCATTTGCAAGCAAATTAGGGTCCCTGCTCAAGGAACAGGTCATGTGGAGGATCCAGGTTCAGGTGCAATAAATGATATTTTAAAATACAGCTACTCAGAATAAAAACAGGTAACCAGAAGGAAGAACAAAGGCATTGCTAAAAAACGAAACCCTCACTTCCTAAATCAGTGTTAAGAGTTAGACAAGTCTCTGGGAGCAATAGGTTCCACGTTGCAAGGGGGAAACTGCTGCTCTCAAAGGTTCTCCACATGCTCCCCTAAATATATTTGGCACAACTTTGGGGCTAAGTGAGGGGAGCCCCATCCACCAAACAGCTCCTGATTACCTAAAACTAGGTAGTTTTATACACTCTGGACTCCTTAAGGAGTCCCTCTTTACATGGCAATTGTATTGCGTGACTTTGCTTCAAAATGTGGTAAGCCAGCCTTGCTACATTTTGGGAAGCCCTCCGGCTCCTTCTGCCAAGTGAGGCTCTGGACTTCCGCTGCAAAATCCTGACCTGAGGACACCCGTTGTCTGACAAAGCTCCCTTGGCTTTGCTTCTCTCCCCTCTGCAGCGATGGAACAACAGACATAACCCGGACTGTCCACTGGGGGGAGCCCACAGATTTTCAGAAGGTACTGTTTCTTCTTCCTACATGTACACCTGGATTGCACACCTGGGGACTCGGGGACAAAGTCTTGTTTTCCTTCTGCTGTATTTCCACCCCCACCCCCTTGTCTAAGTTACTTTTCCCTTCTTTTCTCTTGCTCGCTTCAGGATGGGTATGGTAAAGCAGGTGGTTCCCAAGTGCCATATTATTATTATTATTATTATTATTATTATTATTATTATTATTTGAATTTATATACCACCCTATACCCGGAGGTCTCAGGGCGGTTCACAGAAAAGATCACAACATATATAATCAGAATAAAAACAACAACCCAATAACACCCCACCCACCACCCAGCCGCTATGAAAAGAGCCACATTTTTAAAGGGTATAGGTCTAGGATGTCAAACAGATCAACAGGAAGGGAAAGGAGAATGTTAGCCGCTTTGAGACTCCTTCGGGTAGTGATAAAGCGGGATATCAAACCCAAACTCTTCTTCTTCTCTTCTTCTTCTGGGGGAAGTCGTGTGATTTAAATGTACTTTGAATATATGGTATGTTTGCAGCCCACACAATGCAAAGTGTAGTACCGTTCCCTCTGTTTCTGGTGTTCAAGTGGTCCATGCCATAGCTGCCCATGCAGACAGAATGGCACCACCCATCCATAAGAAGGAACCATCAGCAGGCTTGGGGAACCCTGAGGTTTGCAAAAGTACCAAAAAACAAAAAAACACAGCCAACAACACTTTTCAGGGGAGGATTCTGGGAAGGGGAGGGGACAAAAACAGCTAAATAAGAAATAAGTATGCTCAATGGAATGGCCACAGAATGTGGAGGGTGGTGCTGGAATGGACTGCAGGGCAAGGCAGCAGCCGGGCAGCAGCACTCAACACTGCAACATTTTGTTGCAGGATTTGCATGTTGGTTTCAGTTCATGACTCTGAATGGAAACTCATCTGCTGTGCTCTGCAAGGGGCTTCCCAGACCAGACAAGGAAACGGGGTGCTTAATAAAACATATTATTGTCTTTCACAACAGTAAATTGTGGGCATCTATCTGTCTTGAGAGACAATGGAGTGTGCCTCTGAGGGTGAAGTCAAACTGGTACATTAGTAGCACCAAAGTGACCTCCTGCCTGGGGCACAAACCTAGGGAGGTCCTAGGCTGCCCAAACAACAAGACCCGCACTCACGCACGCACGCACGTGCACACACACACACACACACACACACACACACACACACACACCCTTGCCTCACTGATGTGGTCCAAAGGAAAGGAAAGTAATACCTTTGGTTGAAGAACAACAAATAAGGGATTATTGAATTCTGGGTGAAAGGACTCCAGGTGGGTAGGTGAAAGAGGTCTTGAAAATATGCTTTCCTTCCTTCATCCCTGAGTGCTAGGTCAGGGTTGGGTCCCTCACCTCTCCCTGCTGCCCCTAGTACTAAATAGACCAGTGGTTTAACAGTATAGGGCAGGTTTTGTGTGTTCTTATGGCAAATAAATTTTCCATGAATCTGGCTCATCTCCCCCCCCCTTCATTTCAGACATGCTTCCTTTCATCTCTTTATTTCTTCTTCTCTTCCACTTTTTTAGGAAGCTTATACCCGTGTGCTGATGGGAAACATTGACCTGTCCAGGCTCGTCTTTCCACCCAGAACTTCAGGTAAGGTAAAGGTAAAGGGGCCCCTGACCATCAGGTCCAGTTGTGTCCGACTCTGGGGTTGCGGCGCTCACAGGGGCAGTCTCACTAGGGGTAGTCTCAATGGCGCAGGATGCCAGGCCAGTGGTGTTTTCCACCATAACTGACAGCAGCAGTCTAGTTTACTAAGGGTGGTTAAGGCAGACTAAGTGTGATACATACAGCTCTGTCTTCCAGCAGCTCACTGCCACTGCCATCAGCACCACTCTTACCTGCCGCCTGAGGCAGCTTCCTCACTCTGCCTAAAGATAGAGCTGGCCCTGTGAACATGCTTTGGGCATAGGTGAGAGTCTCTCTGCAAGTTGTTCTGTTCCCGCTCCCACACCGCTTTCCTCCTGTGTCTCAGTTTTACTTAGACCCTGACCCACCCAGTAGTTCTCCAGACCTACAGCCTCACGCGTCACCTCTCAGGCCATGTCACACTAGATCATAGCTGTCAAGTTTTCCCTTTTCTCGCGAGGAAGCCTATTCAGCATAAGGGAATTTCCCTTTTAAAAAGGGAGAACTTGACAGCTATGCACTAGATATAGTGATGGCTGCCAACTTGGGTGGCTGTAAAAAAGAATAAGACAAATTCTTGGAGGATATCAGTGGCCACTAGGCATTCTGGTTATGTTCCACCTCCACTGTCAAAGGAAGTATGCATTTTATTACCTGTTGCTGAGATTTGCAGGTGTGGGAAAGGGTGTGCAGGAAAACTAAGGGTTCTCTCCTGCTGTTCCTCAACAAAACTTGACTTTTCTGTTTTAGGGAGAGTTGTGGAGGCCCTTGCTCGCCGAGCCTTATGGGAAGCTGGACTCAACTACGGCCATGGCACTGGTCATGGCATTGGCAACTTTTTGTCTGTTCATGAGTGTAAGTCGCACCAGGGTTAGGTTGAATTGCGCTTATATTGCCCTTCAATAGTGACAAACAATGAAACAAACATTTTAAAAATGGCGATCCACCTTCTACGCTACTAGGGGCTGAATTCTGGAATCTCTATATGACAGCATGCCCTACACATTTGCTTATAGATTGGGTCTGCTGTAGCAAAGGGCAGTGATTTGCACAGGTTACTGAAGCTTTGCCAAGCGGGGGGGGGGGTGTCACCAGAGTTTGTTCCAATTTCCTCCCCGTCCTCCTTCCTTGCAGATATACTATGGACATTTAACTAAGCTCAATCCTATCAGGATACTTTCAAGCTGATCTCTGTAATCTTCAGGACCAGAAACTTGGGGGAGTTTTAACATGAAAAAACGAAAACCGATATTTCTCATGATATTATGTCTGTTTGCAGGGGTTGTGTAGCTTTGGTGAAATGGTTTTCGTTGCATAAGAGGGGAAGAGGTCATGGTTCAGTAGGGGTGGCAAAATCTCTTGGGCTGGTTTTCTGATAGCAATAACTGATCCTTTCACCTTTAGGGCCTGTGGGCTTTCAGGCCAACAATGTGCCCTTGGAAAAAGGCATGTTCACCTCCATAGGTAAGTGCCACATGATCTTTGTTGGTTCTGATGCCACCAAGCCTTGCTTCTCCCTCCCCCTTCTGAATCGCAGGCAGGGGTTCTTTTTCTTTCTGGAGTTTGTATCTGGGAACTGCTAGATGTTTCATTCACTACACCATATTCTAGAGGGGTACTTGTGTTGGCCTGTCACAGCGAGCAGAAATGAGATTTTTGCAGTTCTTTAAAATACATGAAATCACAATAATGTGCATGTTTACCAAAAGTCTTAGTGCGTCTGTAGTAAAAGCAGTTCACAGTTTCAGTCTAATAAGATTTATTGCAACGTGTTTGTCATTCAGAGCCCATTTCGTGAGACCGCCCTCTGGATTTGCACCCAGGAATTTGCATTGCTAAAAAGGGTCTCATTTAAATAAACAGCCTGACTGGTTTGGGCAATGAAGTAAGAAGATTTACCAGATTGGTGGGGAGGGGGAGGCACAGAAGCACTCTGAACTCTTTCTCTGCCTCCCCTCTCCTTTGCCCCATTCTCTCCAGAGCCAGGTTATTACCAGGATGGTGAGTTTGGGATCCGCCTGGAGGACATTGCGGTTGTGGTGGAAGCAAAGACCAAGGTGATGCTCTTTCTCTGCCTTTGATGGGTCACTAATGGGTGGCTACGGGACAACCTGCAGCACATTTTCTGTACAAACTGTGAGCTGTAACCTTAAGAGGTAGAGATTCTGCAACATACAGGTCAGGCCTTAAGGTATTTGGAGTCCTTCTCAAAGTCACTTTCATTCCCATTTCCCATTCTAAGGAGGACCTTTCTGCATGTTCAAGGGGGGGGGGAAGCATTTATAATTATCCTTTGTGTGAAATGACTGCAGACCCTAATCCAGGACCAATTGCATAGAAAGAGGACAAGGGGGAACTATTACCAGTAGGGGAGCCTTTTTGGCTGCAAAAAATACAACTCCCATCATCCCTGACAGTTGATCATGATGGCAGGGTCAGACGTCTGGGCAACCACAGGTTCTTCATACCTGCTATAACACAATATCCAGGGCAAGGGTAGGTGGTCATTGTCACCCATAGGATGGTGGGGGACAACCCCATCATGCCTTGGATTTCCCTGGGGCCAACTCAGTCGTGTATGGACAACATTTGACTTCCCCATGCTATAACTTGACGACTGGCAATTATATATGTGAACAGACTTCACTAAGGGCCAGACTAGATGTGAATCTAAAAAGGTGTCATGACAAACCATGAGCATGGGTTTTTGTTTTTTTAAAAGAAAAGAAAAGTAAATGCAGTGTGTAATTTTCATTAGGACTGTAGTAGTATGTGAGGAACCCCTGAGTGGTTTTTGGCTTGTTCATATGTCTGAGTTGCCCTTTGGTTCTACAGAAGAGAGAATGTGCATGCAAAACTCAACCTCACAAAATTGATGCAACTGCTCAAAAAATGTGAGCCGCCTTCTTTCTTTGTCTGCCATAGTACCAAATTTCTGAAGAGCCCTACCTGACCTTTGAGGTGGTGTCCCTAGTGCCCTATGAACGGAACCTCATTGATGTGAACCTCCTGTCCTCGGATCAGGTGGGTGCAAGCTAAGGGTGGGCAGATCAATCTGTTTCTGGCATTGTTCATTCATTCCAGCCCATTTTTACACCCATCTGCACTTTTTAAGAAAACACATACAAAAATTAACATCATATTTGCATGCACTTTATCCTAAAATATGCATTTTTGCCCTGACAGGGGTACATGAATGATCAAAAAACGTGCATTTGGTGTGCATCTAAAACATGCACTTTTGTGTGCATTTTGGTATATTGAGCCAAGAACTGCAAAATTTGGAGAAGCGCAAAAGCTAGAGGAGAACTGTGCTCGATCTGTGAACTGGTATTTATTTAATTTAATAGGATTTCTCACCAGCCCTTCAGCGTAAGGTCTGGGGCGGGTTGCAAACATGCACTCATAGAATATTTAAAACCCAGTGAAACAATTTGAAACAGACCAAAGAAGGGCCCAGGGTGTATGAATTAGATTTGTTTGCTTAAAATGGCAGACCGATTAAAATCCTCAAGCATCTCTAGCAAAAGCCTGGTGGGTAAAGAGAGCAGGGGGGTGCAGAGGGGAGGAACCTGCCACACCAAACACAGTGTTCCATCTCTCTGTTTCTCTGTCTCTGTCTCCCACTCCGCCCGCCCCCCACAGATCGAATACATCAACAGGTATTATGAGTCCATCCGTGAGCACATCGGCCGTGAGCTACAGAGACGCAACCTGGATGAGGAATACCTGTGGCTGGAGCAGAACACAGAGCCCCTTTCTGACACCAACCTGCTGACAACATCCCTAAGTACCCTGGCTGTAGGCACCTTGACCTCTACGCTTCTGCCTAGGGTGTAGGGCTGAGTTTGGGGCATTATACCACCTCACTGGTCCACATCACTGCACTTAAGCCTGCCTCTCCTCCAAACTTAGCCTACAGTTAGCAGCCATCTATGGCTGCCGGATGCTGTTGCTTCCAAAGCCTCCTCCCCATCAAGCCTCCTTACAGGACAAAATATATGCAGAAAGCCCTTGATCTACAGAGATCCAGTCCACTCTGAGAATTTGGAGAATCTGTGCTCATCTATACCTATATCCATTAAAGGGTTCTGCTGTTAGGCCGTAAAAAGAAGGACCTGGGGTGTCCATGTCTGAAAGTTCATTTGATGCCCTTTTTCATTCTTACTGCATTATGTGTCAGTGTCATTTCCCCCCTAGTTAAGGGGGGGAAATACATCTGTATGTAAATACGGCACACAGAAAAAGATACATCCCTATTTGACATCAGCAATATATACAGCAGTATATATAGCCCCAAAGAAAAAGAAAAACCCGAAAGGAGGAAATAATGTACTTGATTCCCTTGAGTCAGCAGCCTATCTGCTAAGGGATTGTCTTCTTCACGTTTCACCAACTAACATGGAGCATCTATGGCTGTCTCAGCCTGGTTCCCTCCAGATTTTGGACTACAGTTCCCACAATCCCTTGTCCACTGGCCATGCTTGTTGGGACTAATTGGGAGTTGTTGTCCAACAACATCTGGAGGGCACCAGACTGGGGAAAACATCAATTTGGATTTTCTGTGGATTGCCATTTTCTCCAATTGAGGTTTAAAAGAATGGGGGGTTTTGCAGAGAAAGCTCCTAAGCAAAAACAAAAACAGGTGCTTTGACATGAAGCTTTAAAGCACGGACTGTTCCTGGGAAGAACAGAGGAAAGGTAGATGTGGATAAGCCCAATTTCAAGTGCATATTGTAACTTCAGTTTTGTGCAATTAAAGTGGGTCTAAGAGTTCATTTGCCTTTGCTCAATAAATCCACTTTTAAAAAAAGACTTTTTGCAGTTTGAAAAGCAATAGAGAAATGCCTTGAAAGTGTGGCTTGAAAGAATGATTAGCTAGATGCATAAACACCTGCAAGCAAATCAAGATGAATGCGGGACAAACATTCATTGTTGTATAAAACCACCTTGCAAACAGATCAAATGTCATATATTTTCTTCCCTCTTACTGCACTTACGATCATGATCTCTGCCCTGCTGCAATTTGGGGGTGGGGGTGAGGACAGAGAAACAGATCTGAAAACAATGCTATTTGGATAAGGAACGGGTTAAAGTGTATTCCTAGAGAGGAAAGATGGACCATTGAGAAGGAAATGTTTAGAGCAACCCATACAGGGCATAACCAGACAAAATAGCTGTGCAGTAGACCATCTGCACTTGGGGAAAATGCACAGCAATTCCATTATGCTTTAAAAGTCCGATTTTCTGAGGTGGGAGGAGGGCGAATGGACCAAAACATGAGAGGAGCATATTTTTATCATGGCGTCATGTAGGTGTCCCATAAAAAGCAAATGAACGCCCACAGAAGCACAGTAATTGCTGAGACTTCCGGCCAGGGTGCGCTAGAGGACGAGTCACGAAAAAACAAAGCTCCGCAAAACCGGAGCGGTTTTTAGCTCAGCGATCGGCCCGAAGGGGGGGTTAAGACGCCAAAAAACCCCAACTTGAAAGGAGAGAGTGCGGGTCCTTCTCCGATTAATAAAAAGTTGGCGAGGAGGCAGAACTTCGTCCCGGCACCATTCGGTGGAGAGGACGAAGAGGAGCCGACGCCATAGATCACGGTCGCGCTGAGGAGGCGTCCTGAGAAACTCGCAATAGCGAGCACCCTTGGCACCCCGACTGAAAGAGACCTTAAGAGGGCGACCAGGGAGGAAAAGTAAAAGGATTCCAAATCAACCTTGCTGGAACCCAGGTCGATACAGCGAAGTCGGTGAGTTACTTACAGACGCGGAGGGAGATTGCTACAAACGGGACTCCTTTTAAGCACTCAGTAGATAGCCGAAAGCGGCAAGAGTGAAAGCGCTTCACAGGAAAAAGGGGTCGGGAGTGAAAGAAGTGAATTTGAAACAACAGAATCAGAGGCTGCGACCATCTGAGAAGCGTGTAACTTAACAATCTACCGCGACCTCCGTAAACCGTAAATCACGCCGGTGAAGGTAATAGGTAAAACTTCAAGAGATCTAAAAGAACACTACATAGAGGGGAGGAGGCGACGCAAGAGACAGAATAGGAGAGGTGGTGAAGGACGCGGGGGTGGACAGGAAAGAAAGAGAGAAAGAGAGAAAGGGGACTGAGAGGGAAAATGGCGGATAAGATCTAAAAACGCCGTTAGAACTGCAGAGTCAGAGCTTCCGCCTTCTTCACGGAAAGGGAGAAGTGAAACCCCCCAAGCTCACAACATAAAATAGCGACATCTGCTGGAGGTTCTGAATTATGAACTGTGTGTAACTATACTATTTTAATCTAGAAATCAAGGACTAAGTTATCTTCTTAAACCCTACCCCCAAGGCAATTTCCGAAATACTGTGTGACTCCCCCCCCCCCATGGATTCTTAATCTTAGGGGCGAAGGGGACTCCCCGCAGACAAGTGATAAAGGGCTAAGAAAGAAATATTTGCCAAGAATATTTGCCAAGAATATCTGCTAAAAATATTTGCCAAGAAAATAACACTCAAAATAGCCAGAAATGGGAAGTAAAAGAACTCAAGCCCAACCACCAAGAAGACAATCCCTTACACAGGAAAATGATGCTCTAGCTGATATCAAGGAGCTCATCGCAGAAATGAACTCATCACATAAACAACTTATTACAGATATGAACAAAACACTGAACGAAAAGCTAGACACAGTGGAGGCCAAGATCGAAAGCAATTCTAAGTTCATAGTGGAAATGTCTGGCCAAATTAAAGAACTCTATGGGAAGAATAAAGAATTAGATAAATCAATGAAAGACTTAAATGTCAAGGTTCATAAACAAGAAGAATCCATTAAGAAAATTGTGACAGACCATAAAGAAATGAAAGAGCTACGCGATGAGGAAGAGAAGGAAAGACAGAACATTAAAAAGATGCAAGAGAACTTAGCAGACCAAGTAGCTTTATTAGAAATGAAGCAGAAATCCCTGTGGCTAAGATTAAAAGGTGTGCAAGAAACACAAAATGAACATCTGAGCGAAAGAATTACCAAAGAACTGGCAAACTGGTTAAAAGTAAAAGAAGATGACCTAGTATTTGATATAGATAAAATCTACAGATTACGGACAGATAAAGCAAAAGGCAGGAAAGGACCAAGTGACTGCATGGTCATCTTAAACTCAAGAGTATTAAAAGATAGAATCCTGCAAAGGAAAAAGGAGGAAGAATTAATAATAGATGGAAGAGTGGTGGCCATATTTAAGGAGGTACCTAAAAGGTTTGTCCTTAAAAGACAGAAATATAAAGAGTTAACCGAAGCCCTGACGAGAAGAGGCATATGGTTTCAATGGGAGTTCCCAGAAGGCCTGACTTTTGTCTTCAAGGAAAGAAGGAAGACGTTCAGAACACCAGAGGACGCTGACAAATTTTTAAGAAGATTAAAGAACGAAGTGGGCGAAGAGGAAGAGGGAGGGAAAGAGGTTACGGGTTGAAAAGATCATTGACTATCGAAAGACCAGATAGGAAGTGAAGTGGAAGAAACAGTATTGGGAAAATTGAGGGAGTAGGAAGATAGGAAAGGGACACAGTATTTTAAAGTGTATGTTGTGATTTATGATTTAAGATTTACGATTTTTCTTTAGTTCTCTAATTCTTTTGATTTCTTTTGATCTCCTCGGTTAACCTCCTAAACAAGTCTGCCGTTAAAAACAACAAAACAAGAAGCCATTCCTTTTATTTTAGGAAAACCAGGAATAGCTGTTTGATTTCTATATTTCTATATTCCCTTATATCTAAATAAAGAATCATGTATAATCTGATCTCCTGGAATATAAATGGCTTGAACAAAAAGTCGAAAAGGAATAAAATAGAGCATCTATTGAAGAAAGGGCGCTGGGACATAATGTGCCTGCAGGAGACGCATATCTCCCGCAAGCACGAAAGGATCCTAAAAAATGAGAGATTGGGAAATGAATTCATCTCAGCGGACGAGAAAAATAAGAGGGGGGTGGTAACATATGTAAATCCAAAATTTAAAGCGGAAAAAGCATTTCAAGATAAAGAAGGAAGGGTGGTTGGAACAAGAATACATTTAAACAGTGGGAGAATATTGGTGGTCAACATATACGCACCAAATGGCTGCAAATCAGCATTCTTTGATAAAATTGGAAAATTAGTGGGAGAAAATTGGAATGGGGAAGAATTGATTTTGACAGGGGATTTAAATGGAGTAACTAACAAGGAATTAGACAGAACCAATACGGGGAGGAAAAAAGGTGGGAAATTACCCAAAAGCTTTTTAGATTTAACAGCAAATTATGATTTAATAGATATATGGAGAGAGAGAAACCCAACGGGGAAAAAATACACACATTACTCCCTGGCTAAAAAATCAGCAGCGAGATTGGATGCGATATGGCTGACCAAGAGTATTTGCCCCAAAATAAGAAAATGTGAAATAATGTCTAAACTGATAACTGACCACAACCCAGTGATGGTGGGAATAGAAGATGGGCAAAATGGTACTAGGAGATGGAGACTGGATGAGGATTTGTTGAGGGATGAGGGATTTGTAGAAAGAATGAAACAACTACTGAAAGAATTTTTTGAATCTAACATGAATGGAGAGACAAAATTAACAACAATATGGGACGCTAGCAAAGCTTTTATAAGGGGTCTATACATTCAGCAGAAAGGAAAGAAACAAAGAGAAAGGAAGGCTAGGATAGAGGAAATTAAAAAGAGAATAGAAGAAAAGGAAAAAGAACAAGTTAAAAACCCATCAAAAAACAATTGGCGAACCAAATAAAAATTTTACAGAAAGAACTGGAGAGTGTAGTTAATCAAGAAATTGAGAATAGAATTTAAATGGCTCAACCAAAGAAATTTTGAATGGGGTAATAGAACAGGTAAACTCCTCTCGTGGCAACTGAAGAAAAGACAAAACGAGAAAATTATAACATGTGTTAAAGATGAAGGGAGAAATTGGACAAAAAAGGAGGACATAAATAGATGTTTGACAAAATTTTATAAAAATCTATATGAGAGGGGGCCAGAGGATAAAGGGGAGATAAAGAAATATCTAGGAAATTATAAAGGGAAAGTTATAAATGAGGAAGAGAGAGAATTCCTAAATAAGAAAATTACAAAACAAGAAATCCAAACAGCAATCGCCAAAATGAAATTAGGAAAATCCCCCGGCACAGATGGGCTGGGAAGTCAGCACTATAAAACCTTTCAGTTAGATTTAATAGAGATTTATTGGAGATTGGTAAATGAAGCACTAACCGAAGACAACATTCCGCAATCCTGGCAGGAAGCATACATAACTTTAATACCAAAAGAGAAAAAAGAAGAAGTACATGTGGCAAATTTTAGGCCTATATCATTATTAAACGTCGACTATAAGATTTATGCAAACATATTGGCAGAAAGATTGAAAAAGATATTAAATAGAATAATTGACCAAAACCAACAAGGGTTCCTGCCAGGGAGAAAAATTGCAAATAATATACGGATATTTCTAAATATGATAGAATTCCTGGATTGGAACCCGGGAAAGAAAGCGGCGTTTATCTTTCTCGACGCTGAAAAAGCTTTTGATCGCTTATCATGGGAGTTCATGAAAGGCGCTATGGAAAAGATGGGTATCAAGGGCAATTTCTTACAAAGTATAAAAGCCATTTATAAGAATCAATCAGCAAAGTTAATTGTGAATGGAAACATATTAGAAAAGTTCGATATTGGTAAGGGGACAAGACAAGGCTGCCCACTCTCGCCTCTATTATTTATATTATCAATTGAATATCTGTTAAATGAGATCAAACAGGATGAGGGAGTAAAGGGCATCAAAGTTAAGCAGCATACAATAAAAATAAAGGCTTATGCGGATGACGTTATAATCATGTTGGAGGACCCCAAAGAGTCAATACTTAAATTAAAGCAAAACTTGGAGAATTATGGGAGAGTATCTGGATTTAAAGTTAATGCCAAAAAAACAAAAATTATGATTAAAAATTTAAGAGGAAAAGAAATTAAGGAGTTGGAAGAATTGGCAGAATGGCAAATCGTAAATAAATTAAAATATCTAGGCATAGAAGTAACACCAAATAATATTAACTTATTCGAAAACAATTACGCAAAACTATGGAAGGAAATAAAGGAGGATCTAGGTAGATGGGACAAATTATTCTTGTCCCTCTCGGGAAAATTGCGGCGATTAAAATGGTGATCCTCCCAAAAATTGTCTTCCTCTTCCAGATGCTACCCATAATAGGAAAAACGGAAATATTCGACGAGTGGAAAAGAATATTAAGCAAATTTATCTGGGCAAACAAAAAACCCAGGATACAGTTTAAATTATTGACAGAAGTTAGAGAAAGAGGAGGGTGGGGGGTCCCTGATTTAAAATTATATTACGCTGCAGCCGGATGGTGCTGGATAAAAGAATGGCTGACTTTGGAGAACCGAGAATTGTTGGAACTAGAGGGATTTAGACACACAAGAGGGTGGCACGCCTACCTCCTGTTGGAGGAAAAAGGAAATCAAAGAGAATTTAAAGATCATGTTATCAAGAAATCCCTGTACCAGATCTGGCTCAAATTTAAACAGCTATTGGAGCCATACAGCCCTTGGTGGGCGTCACCCACCGAAATGACAGCGATGAGCAGATACCCAATAAAGGAAAAATGGCCCACATACCGAGATTTATTGATACAAGATAAGGACCAACTCAACTTAAAATCATATGAAGAAATTAAAATACATTGCGCCAGTTGGTTACATTATTGCCAGGTACAGAGCATTTTCAAGATACATAGGGAAATTGGGTTCTCCAAAGAAAAGTCTAAATTACAAGAAATTATTTTAGATAATGAAAAAAAAAATACTTGGAAAAGTTTATAGATTCTTATTGGACTGGGAGTTAAAAGATGAGCTTACAAAAAATACCATGATAAAATGGGCATCGGATATTGGCAGGCCGATTATGATAAATCAATGGGATAAATTGTGGAAATTCGACGCCAAATTTACAGCTTGTATATCAATTAAGGAGAATATCTTGAAAATGTTCTATAGATGGCATATGACCCCGGATAAGATCGCAAAATATTATAAAACAGGGGAGGGGAAATGCTGGAAATGTCAGGATAAAATTGGGAGCTACTATCATTGCTGGTGGACATGTCCTAAAGTGGCGGAATTTTGGAACCAAGTATATGAGGCGTTAAAAAAACTTTTAAAATGTACATTTAAAAAGACCCCTGAAACCTTTCTCCTGAGTATGACTCCATTGGATATACCAAAAGATAGAGTGAATATCCTGCTGTACGCCTGTGCAGCGGCAAGGGTATTGCTTGCATCAAAATGGAAAGGGGCTAGCTTACCTACGATACAAGAATGGCAGGAGAAGCTAATTGAATATTTAAAATTGGCAAAATTAACGGCAATAATTAGACACGTTCCGAGACAAAAGATAATGAAAGAATGGAAGTACGTTCAAGAGTATATGGAGAGAGAAAATATAAAGATTAATTTAGTGAAGTGCCTAGACTAGAATTTAAAAGGAGAGAAGAAATTAAATATAAAGTGAAAATGAGCTGTGGAATAGATTAGGAGGATCAGCAAGAAGAAGAGAGGAAACAAAGAAACGCGTGCTGTAAATAACAGGAAGTGATTTTTATTTGTACTTTTTTTTGTCTTTTTTTTCCCCTTCTCTTTTTACTTTATTCGTGACAATATTGCTTATGTTTCCCTCTTGTTTTTTGTTTTTGTTTTTTCTTTTATAAATTCATTGTGTATGTATATAATTTGAATATTCTTATTATTTTTGTTTTTTGTTTTCCTTAGTTATGTATGTGTTTTCATTAGTTATGTATGTGGTTTTTTTAAAAATTGAATAAAGATTTATTTAAAAAAAAAAAAGCAAATGAACAAAACACAAAATTCCATAATAAATGTACAGTGTGGGAAAAGCCAAAATGTCAACTACACGTGTATTTCCTGGAGGCATGGTACACTGTTATAACTTGCAAAGACAAGAAACTCTTTACTCTTTTTAAAATAAAGCACTAATTATTCCAGTATCTGTTGATGTGAGCAGCGTGCATCCTTCATTCTTGACATTGCATGAAGCCGGATTGCAAATGTCACACAGACCCATAACGTTTTGTATGTTGTGTGCACCTACAACCTCCTTGGCAGGGCTGGACTGTAATGAATTTCTCCCTCTCTTTTATTTCCTCTCCACCGCCCCCGCCCCTTTTAAAAGACATCCCTCTTTTGCTTTCAGCCTGCGACTATTATTCATCCACTTTGTTGGATTTCATTTTTATTGCTTGAGCTTGCTGCTTCAAATCATCAAGGTCATACTCATCTTCTGTGGGAGAGATTCATTGTGAGGAAAAATAAGATGGTCGCAGTAGCAGCTGCGACACGGAGTGCATAACACGGGCGCACACAAAACACATGCACAAAGCGCATACGGCAGGGTTGTGTATATTACTGTGCAGATAGAGCATGACATTTTAGGGGGTTAAACTTAATTTTGTGAATTTCTTCAGTGAGGAGTTTTAAAACTACGTTTTTTGGGTGTGAGGAATTCAAATCTGCTTTTATTTGTGACTAGACGTTTAGCTTGGTAAATCTACATGTGATGAAGAAGCATAAACTGCTTTCAGAAAATCAAATAATTTTAATTTTACCTTCTGAAAATGTCAGGTAATGCAAACAAACAAACAAATGCAAGTATTTGGCAATCATTTTTTACAATTTTACAATTCACTTACCAAGCAAAACTAAATTACTTTAATATAACCAAAGCATCTTTTGAATTCCCAAGTGATGTTACAACCTTTTAGCACCTCTCATTTGCTGAATTTGAAAGTTGAAAAATTCAGCATGTCCTACTATGCTGGCCAATATTGCTGCCAGACTATTGTTTTAGTCTGGGTGTATTCTGTAACATGTTCTTGGCACAATAATCATGCACTAATGCTGTATTTATTCTGCTTTTAGTTTACTCTGTGATGCATCTTCAATGCTACCACCTTATTGCTGTCCAGAGGAGCAATAGTGCAACAGAAGTAGCCCATGAAACTCCATTTGTGGCATTAAAAATTACGGGTTTTAAGTTACGGGATATGTACTGACTAGAAATGAAGCAGTTTGATCACCTAAAAACTTTTTCAGGTGAAAAACAGTATCGAAAGTGAGATTGCACACAGGGGGAGGGGGGACTTTGGTAATATGGTGCCCTGAGTGAGGACAAAATTTGGCTCACCCCCACTCCCCACCCAAGATTTCTTATTTTCACAATAATTCATTTTGGTACAGTTGCCTTTTTCTGGGTCTTCTCAGTAGGTACCCATTTAAATATAGGTATGATGATGTGCCCTCTTAGCTCAGCACCCGTTGGGGGGGGGGGGACGGGGACAGAACAACCTACAGTCCCCTAAACCCATTGCTGTTGCACATGACCACCCTAATAGCATAATGGGCAAAAATCATCATGAAGGCACATTAAAAAAATTGTCTGGAAGGGGGTCTGCTCAGAATGGAGTTTGTGTCAAAATGTAGTATCCTGGGAGTGCGAAACCATGCTCACTTGGCTTCAGCACGTCACACTTAGATTGTGGCAGCCTGTTTAAGCTGTTCAAAAGACTACAAAGCCCATGATGTAATGTGACTTTGGAGGCTGGAGTTCACTCAGCCATGAAGCTGACTGGGTGACTTTCAGCTGCTAGACACTCTCTCTGAGCCTATCCTACCTCTCACAGCTATTGTGCAGATGAAATGGGGAGGAGCACCTGCTAAATTCCTTACAGCAGGTGGTGCAGGTGACCACTGGATCTCCAGATGTTGCCGGCCTGCAATTTCCATCACCCCTGACCATTGGGCATGTGTGGTGCAGCTGATGGGAGTTGTGATTCAGCAATATCTGGAGAACCAAAGGTTCCCCACCTCTGCCTTAGAGGAAAGGTGGGCTAAAATGGAAATAAATATGGAAGTGTTAGTAGATAATCCTTTCCTTTGGCTCTCCAAACAATCCCTGTGCTCCAAAGACCCACACCACCACCACCACAGCAAGGGTCACACTATTGTGTTTTCAGGGGGAGAGGCACCCATGTGAGTCTCTTGTTTCCAGAAGAGAGACATCAACCTCTCACTTGGTCTTGGGTGGAGAAGTCTGCCTGTGCATGTAAGTCGCCACTTCCTTCCTGTGCAAATGTGCAAGCATGGGGCTGGGGCCCCGACTTCTGCTGCTTGAGGCCCAGTTGCTGGGAAAGGAGCCCATGTGATGCAGTGATTTCCTGCCTACTTCTTGGCCTCTGTCGCTTCTCGTACTCGCCTTCTGTCTCTCTCCGGCTTACTCTCTTGCTCTGCCTGTCACTTAATGTACTCTGGAGAGAGAGCACCATGTTGCGCCGGAAGCCATCCAATGCCAGCGAGAAGGACCCAGTGCAAAAGAGGAAGGTGAGTGGTTGGGGAGGCAGGCACCAGGTCCTCACCTCTTCCCAGAACCTCTTCTTGCCCAACAGATTGCTAGTAGGGGCACAACAGCAGCGCTTGACTTATGGGATGAGGCTGTGGAGAGCACCAGGACCTGAATTGCTTAGTTCGATGCTAGTCCTTTGTACCTATTGTTTTTAGGAGACTATTGGGGGGCGGCATACCGTAGTTTGCCAGCCAGAGGCTAGGGGTTGTGGATTTCCTTAGGGGCTACACTTTGGTGCAGGGGTTGCTGTAGTTCAGTGGTAGAACATCTGCTTTTCATGCAGAAGGTCTTGGGTTCAATCCCTGGCAACTCCAGGTAAGGCTGGTAAATGCTTCTTAGCTGAGACCCTGCAAGGCCGCTGCCAGCCAGCATAGACAATACTGAGCTATCTATAGCAAGGTTCTGAAAATATGGTAGCTTTTATGTTCCCCTTTCCCCCATGGTGCTTGGCACCTGCTGCTCTAGAAGCTGTCTTAGGTCGCTTTGTGGTTGTGCTATGTTAGGCAAAGCTGGTCCCAGCTCGGTTCACAGCAACTGCACAATCCACTCAAGTGGTCTCTTTGGGCAGCAATGTTTCCTTGGGGTGAGGTTGTCACACCAGCAAAATTGAGTGCCACAATCCTAGAAGGGCTCTCCAGGACAGTTGACAGCCCTGCAGCTATCCAGAGCACCAAACTGTCTAGAACTTTTTAGATACGAGTCCTCAAGCTTGCTTCATGGGCAGGGGTGGGTAAACTGTGGTCATCCAAGCCTTCAATCTCTGCTGGGGGGGGGGGTCAGTTTCCTTCAACAGTTATGCAGTGTCTGTGTACTGTATATGTGGATGTGTTTGTGTGCTTGTTTTCTGACTCTGAGCTTGTTCTAGTTTAAATGGTATGATGGGCAGAAATCCACCAGGGACATTTTCCACACCACGGAAAAGAGCAGCTGATAAATTATAGTGCAGCACTTATGCTAGGACAAAGGGGAGGGAAGACTTCATCTGTAACCCAGAAACACAGAAGAAAAGAGGAGTGAAATGATCAAGCCATAGAAACATGAAAGATCAGAGTTCAGTGCCCACTTTGTCCTCTGCAGACAGAGGGTGCTCTTTCTTAGGCCTATTAAATAAATGTTAAGGAATTTATAATGTGACTATTGGTCATTAGCCTGTCAATTAAATTTGCACACATTAAAAGCAAATGTTTATGAAGCAATAAGTCTGCTTTAGGAACAAGAAGCTGCATTCATGCTGACTATTGGGTCCATCTAGTTTAGTATTTACACTGGCTAGATAGCAGCTCTCCAGGGTTTTAAGCAGGACTCTTTCCCGGTTGTACTTGAAGATGCCAGGGATTGGACCTGGGACCCTCTGTATGCAAATATATGGCTGCGCTATGACTTTCTCCCAATTTTTAGCCTATGCACATATGTTGTGTATCATCTTCAAAGCTGCTTTCCTCCTGGACCTAAAACAATGAAGATGGTGTTTGTCATCTGCAGTTTTTATATATTTTCCAAACAGCAGCCTGATTGATTTCAGGGCATATTATTTCCCTTTTATCTCACTCATTAGTGGATTGAATGTTACTGCCCCAGTTTCTTCCTCTCTCATTCTTTGGGGGGATGCTGTTCTGTTCCTCTCTCTCACCTCTCCATCTTCTCCTGTCACCCCCCCCCCTTTTCACTTCCTCATCTCTCTCCTCCAAAACCAAGCAATGGTTCAAATTCCCACAGAACAGCACCCCCTCTAGAATATCTTCTTGCTGGCTTCTTACTGGGGGGCAGAGCTTTGCTAGGCAACAACCTACCTCATCAGATGCATCTGTTCTCGGATGCATTTGATGAAATGGTCTGCAGTCCGTGAGATCTCAAGATGAAACTCAACTACCGCACAGACCGCGAGTAGAGCTGTCATTGCACGGTTTCGTTGTGGCCGCCCCGCAACGAAATATTAATAACAGAGGGCCCCTCTGAGCAAATTAGTTCCGAGTTTTGCACAGCGCTGCAAGCTGCAACTCCAACAAGAGCTGAAGAGAACCTTCCTACGTGTGACCGGAGGGCTGCCGCAAAAGAATTGACTGTGTGTTTTTGGTGTGACCGGCTGATAGTCCTGCTCAGGGCCGGGGCGGGGGCACTGCAATGATGAGCAGCTTTTGCATCGGGGCGGAGTCGTGGGCTTCTGGTGTAGGCTTGCCAGCAGCTCCCAGCTCCCCACATCCACCTTCCTCCTGCTTTGCTTATGCACCGAGGCGTGAACTCTGGTTTGCAAGCATTTGCATTTCCAGACCTCAAATGCGCCACCGCGTGCGGACATACACACGCACACAAAAGTGGCAACACCCGTCCTCTGACTTCGGAAGCTTCTCTGTTCGTAAGCTAAGCCACACCTTTGCCGCTCTAGCGCTTAGGCTCGAGAGAGCTTGCTCGTTGTTGGTGCCAACCCACACACTTCATTCGCTAAGTGGCGATTTTTGTAGCGACCTTACCAAAGAAAAAAAGAGAAGCACGCCAGATGTGAAAGCGGGAACAGCTAGGTTGGCTTAAGACCAGTGATTCTTCCGTGCACCCCTGTTTCCCGTCTCTGATGGCGGGCAGCGCCCCGCGCTCCAGACCCAGAGCAAGGTATTAATGAAATGCATGTATATTGCGAGATGGGGTGGGGGGTGGGGACTCCAAGTGATGCTAACAACATTACACTAATTAGAGAGAGAGCAGGACAGGAGCGACTTGCTCTTTCCTCTTACCAAAATATACAGTCAGATCGTGAGCTGGCGAGGGGCGTAGACGTGCAAGCTTTCTACTTCCCTCGTAACAACAGTTCATGCTTCCTTAGAAAGGCCTGCTTCCTTCCCGAGCCACGCCTTCCCACAGTTCCCCATTTACCCCCCCTCACCCGCAGCCAACATATTAATAACAGAGCTTGATGTAGGAGAAGTTGTTGTTGTTTAAGGTGTAGCCATCTCCAAGTTAGTACCTGCTCCAGCTATTTTGGACTCTAACTCCCATCAGTCCCAAGTAATCTAAAATCTAAATCTAAATTTTCAAATCTAAATCTAAATTTTCAAATCTAAAAATACTGAACAGTGGAAGCAAGAGAGGAATGAGGAAATGAGAGGCTGGGTTAACAGGAAGAATCTGAAATTTTCTCCAGTTACACCAGCTTGGATTTGGTTGCAGAACATGAGGACTAGGAGGCTGAGCCTTCACATGCCCCTCCACCCATTTCCCGATGTGTGCTCCCTGCCTTTTCGTATATTCACTTGCTGCACCCTCTTGCTCCCCCTCATCAGCTGTCCCTGCAGCGATCCAGCAGCTTCAAGGACTTTCCTAAATCCAAACCCAGCTCCCCTCTACCAAGTGAGAAGGAATTCAACCTAGAGGAGGAAGTGAGTACTCCCATTTATTTACCTATAACATTTGTAGGACACCTTTTCTTCCAAGGAGTCTCCCAGTTTTATCCTCACAACAACCCTGAGATATGGTGACTGTCCCAAGGTGAGCTTCAGTGCTGAATGGGGATTCAAACCCTAGGCTCTAATACTCTAACCATGTTGCCTTCATCACAGAGCATCTGGCTCTGCCCAGGCTTATTCACATTTTAATCGGTTTATTTTCTTACCCTAATACCCCACCTTTTATCCATCATGGAACGGTCACATTCTTTTCTCCAAAGAATTCTATCTATGCACTGCAATTTGTTTAGCATGCTGGGAATTGTAGCTAAAAATTACAATTCTTTGAGGGAAGCCATGATTGTTAAAGCAATATAAGTATGTTTTAAATATATGATGCTACCAGGCAACATCTATATGGCTCTGACCAGGTGCTGACCAGTTTCAGCAAGGCAAGGAGTGGTCTCAAGTGCCTTGGGACAAAACCTGTTCCCACCCACTGCCTACAGTCAGTCCTGCTCTTGCCTGCCTTGGGCTTCCACTGCTGCAGCCCTGAATCATGTTTGCCTCTCTTATCGCAGCTCATGTTAACTGCTCCTACCTGTGACATCCAAGAGCAGTTGGGAATCTCATCAACCTCAGCCAACATGGCCATTGGTCAAGGATGGCAGGAGCTGCATCCCAAATAACATCCAAATGGGTTTTCCATTTCTGTTTTGTACTGACAATGTTAGAGCTCCTGCCCCTTTCAAGGGATGTCACCTGATCCTTATCTCCCCACTTCCGTGGTTCCTGCACTGTCTGTCTAAAACACTGTGCTGCCAATCTCTGCGCCATCTCAATAGCTACAGTTCAGCAACTACACATATATTTAGGTGCACTTTCCTCCCTCGTATTCACTGGGGAAAGGGGTGTGTAGACAGCCTTGCAATAGCTCAGCCAGCTGCTCCCAATATTTTACCTCTTCTGTACAGGTCCCCGAAGGCAATCAGACAAACTCTGCGTCCATCTCAGATGAATCAGGCCGAAGCAGCACCTCAAAGCTGGGTAAGAGATGGAGAGCTGCCATCTCCCGTACCATGAACAGGAAGACTGGCAAAGCTGCCGCCAAAGCTCTCGCAGAGCAGGTGAGAAACGAGGCAATGTGTGACCAGCCGACTTTCCTTTCCCACTGGACCTAATCTGCGTCATTGCCTAAAGGGAGAGGCTTGCTCTTTTCTTGTTCTTTTCTCGGCCCTCATGCTTGCAAGGGGAAAGTGAATAGGCAGCAACAGAAGCGAAGAGCAACGCCAGCAAAGAGGCTCTAGGGATCACCAACGGGCCTCTTGTACAACTGCCTGATGATGTCAATTCATGCAGCAAGGCCTGGGTCTGGTGTCTTGGGCGAAACAAACCCACCAAGGTCTGTGATGCTTTGACACCTAGCACACCTTAGGTCAAGGGGCCAACAACCTTATGCTTTCAGCACCTGCTAAAGACTTTTTGTTTCACCCAATCCTTTATGGAGTAGCTCGCTGGCTGTACATTTTATTGTCTCTTACTTGGCCACTGTGATGCTTGAACAGGTTTTATTTCAGTGGTTGGCACCGTGTGCCTTTTATCCTTTTCTACACTGCTATGCGATTTTTTGGGATGCTAAGTGGCTTATAAATACTTTATTAATAATAATCTCTTTGAATACTTGCCGAGCTTGATAAGACTGAAGCCTAAGCACCAAACAAGACGTGACATTTAAATGCATCATTAATCACTGTTTGTTTTTTAAAAAAATTAAAAATTTATAACAGGTGCAGAGATCCATGAGCTTGTAACCCATCAGGAAAGCACCAGCAGGAACTTTCCTTCTGAGCTTAATAGCAGCTTGGGCAAGAGGATATTCATCTAGAGCAGGGTTTCCCAAACTTGGATCTCCAGCTGTTCTTGGACTACAATTCCCATCATCTCTGACCACTAGCCCTGCTAGCTAGGGCCGATAGGAGTTGTAGTCCCAAAACAGTTGGAGACCCACTTTTGGGAAACTTTTATCAAGAGCACAGGGCAGGGGGAAGAAATGGCCAGAATGCTGCAGATAGGAAGCTGACTTATACAAAATCAGACCTAAGGTCCATCTAGTACTGTCTCTTACTTGTTAATGCTTTCTGGAGTTTCAGACAGGGTTCTCTCCCAACTCTAGAAGAAGAAGATCCTCTAGAAGGATTCATATTGGGACACATGCAAAGCAGGAGCTCTGCCACTGAGCTCTGGCCCTTCCCTGTGTGGGTGTGTAAGAACAGACACACGATTGCTAATGACATGTTAAGCACCCATAGCTAACCATGATGTTTAGGACTTTAAGGGAGAAATCCAGGTCTGACTCAGAAGCATGGCATCTGAACACTTATGTAGGATTAACATACCATATTTTGAAGGGAGTGACATAATTGATGATACCCTCTAAAGGTTTGGGAGTGGGGAGAGAAGGAACATACAACCATTCATTCCAAAATATATGGGCCCTAATAGTTCAGTGATGGACCACTGGGCATGCAAAGCACATGTTCTAAGTTCAGTTAAAGGGTTGCCCAGCTGGGAAATACTTTTGGTAGTTGGGGGAAGAACAGAACCGAGCAGGATGCTGCAAGAGAACAGGGTCTAGACACTAGACCCGAGCAAAGTCAATCCGCCCTTCTGTCTCTTCTTCAAGAGCAAAGGGGTGTTCATTGTGCCTTATTGCCCTAATGCAGGGGGAGGTTGAAGACGAGGCCACGGCATCTCCCATCAGCAGCCCCACTGAAGACGAAGGCCCAGTCTTTCCAGAATCAAGTGAGGAGACAAGCAGCTCTCAATCACCAAATGGTGAGTCCAGCATGAAGGCTTAGCACTGAGGCTGGGCTATATAAACACTTTGGACTGCAGACAGAAGTTCTCATAAGAGGATGCCTGTCTGTACAAATAAAACCCCGCAACACCAACACCAAGCTTCCTCCATACAGGAAACGAGGCATCGTGGAGAAGGGTTCGAATATCGCTTTTTCCCTTGGCACACTAGCTTTCTGTTTGCAGGGATTTTTTTTTTCTGGATGGAGGAAGCAGGAGAAAGACCACAAGCTGGAGGGTAGCTTTATCTCAGCACACTCTGCCACACACTGAATGATGTGGCTTGGCGAGATCTCCTAAACCCTGAGTAGCTAACTCCCTGCTGAAAGGGGAGGAGACAGTTTACATCCATCAATCACTCCATCTCCATTTCACTGAACCTACCAGGGGTGCAGTGTCCAAACTTTAAGCCCCAGCAAAATCCACCCACTACCATTTCTTCCTTCTGATCTGAACCTCTCCTCCTGCAGGGGCTGAATTGTCTAGTCCCAGACTGATGGGAAGCAGCTGCAGCAGCAGCAAGAAGGGAGATGAGGCCAGCCCCATACCGTACGTTGGCCCTTTTTGTGGAAAAGCCAAAGTTCACACAGACTTCCTCCCCAGCCCGTATGATAAAGACTCTCTAAAACTTCAGGTGGGTAACAATGCAACACTTGGCATTTCTCTTCCCATGCAAGTCTGCAAAGGCAGACCTGTTCTAGCAGAGAGATCTCTTTCGTCATCACCCTACAAAGGAAATATTTCATGCCAAGTTATTCATCAAGCCAATGTGGCATGAACCTGAAAAATGGTGACCCATTGTAGGGTTAGGATTGTGTAGCAAGAGTTGGCTCTCCAGCTGTTGTAGGACTCCCAAGTCCCAACACTGCAGCCAGCATGGCCAGTGGTCAGAGATGGGTAATATAGTCCAGCAACACCTGCAGGACCACAAACTCCCCAAACTGGAGCACTTTAACAACCGAGAGGGATAAATTCAATTTAAAAACTCTCTGTCATTTCTCAAGTGTTGGTTCCGGCTGTCTTCCCTCCACTTAGTATAACAGCAGGCGAGAAGCCTCTCTTTTTCCCCAGCCAAAGGGCCTCATTCCCTTAGGCAACTTTCCAAGGTCAGCACACCAGGGTGTGAGCAAGGCCAGACGCAAAAAGTGGGTGCAGCAATAGATGTGTGACCGTTACTTGTGTACAGCTGGCAACCCCACAGCAACATGAAAAGAGGGTGGGTGTGTTTTTACACACACCAATCTCTACTTTCAGCCAGTCAGATGCACTCAAGGAGGGCACAGAACAGATAAATGTGAGAGGTGTGGCCTGAGGAGTACCCTGAGGGTCAAATGGAGAGGCCTGGAGGGCCACATTTAGCTCCCAGGCTGAAGGTTCCGCACCTCTGGCCCCAGCCATACAGCTTGAAATCACAGGCTGCTTAACAGCTCTAGCCTGCGGCCTTCCAGGTATTGCTAGACTGCAACTCCCACCATCCCTGATTGGGACTGATGGGAGTTGGGAGTCCCAACACCTGCATCTAGAGCTGTGTTTCCCAAACTTGTGTCTCCAGCTGTTTTGGACTACAGTTCCCATCATCTCTGACCACTGTTCTTGCTTGCTAGCTAGCTAGATGATGGGAGCTGTAGTCCAAAAACAGCTAGAGTTTGGGAAACACTGATCTAGAGGACTACAGGTTCCCTAACCCTGTAAAATAGGCATAAAGAATGATCTCCCTGAGCCATCCTAAGTGGGACTAGTTTTCAGAGGGTAACGATCAAGACAGATCTAGGCTGATGGCTCCTCTGTTGGAAGGCAGTAGCTTGACTGAACCATACCTGAAGGTCACAGAAACCCCACGTCCTCAGTTCGGGGTGGGGGGTGGGGCGTGAGGAAGTAGAGAGATACCAGGCTGATACCAGCACCTGTGTTCCTGTAGGACAGAGTAGTCATGCTGTGTGGTGCCCACAGACAGAGCAAAAGGGCTGTAATATCAACTAAAAGATGTAATGATTTTGCATTTGGCATAGAAAGGAGATGTCATCCACATCATTGCAAAGGCACCTGCAGGCACCTGGACTGGTCTTTTGAACAACAAAGTGGGCTCCTTCAAGTTCATCTATGTGGACATCATCCCAGAAGACCCTGCGCCAGTTGCAAAGAGCAGTTCGCGAAGCAGGAGCAAGAGGCCCAAACCCAAGACCTTGCATGAACTGCTGGAACGCATGAATCTTCAGGTGAGGGTGTTGCCCTACCAGCAGAGCAAAACAGCAAGGCTACTAGAGGGCTGGGTTTGTGGTTCAGGGACTAGGCACACATTTTGCATGGAGATGATCTAGGGGTCCGTCTCTGGAATCTCCAAATATGGCTCAGAAACGACACCTGTGGGCCTTAGTGCTAATTAGCATAGTTAGACAGACATTGGATGGGCTAATGGTTTGACTTGGTGTTGCTTTTGAGGAATGTTTGGAGGGTACATGTAGCTCTAGCTCATTGCTGGCATTTTGCTGTACTTTGCGATTAACTAGCCCAGGCTAGCATATAGTCCACATATGTACGTACTGTATAGCCATAATTCATTCCCCGTAAAGGAACGATAGGCCAGCCTGAATTTTAGCAGACTGAGTTCACCCAAATAGAGCTGTCTTGGTCATTGCATAAAAGCTCTTGCAGCTAGGGCAAAAGTGCAGCAATGAAGGATCTAAACTTATTGGCAAAAATTCCACAAGAACTAGCATTTGAGCTCCATTGCTGAAGATCTGTTTCTGATTGCATCTATTGTACAGATGTAGAGTATTTCCTCCCCCCAAGCTGCTAGTCCTCACTTTTCAAATCCTCCCTCTCTTTCTATTAAACACTTATTTATGTTGTTGCACAGAGGCCTCTGTCAGAGCTGTTATTGCCTCTGCTCTTGTTTCTCCAGGGGTTTACAATGAGACTTCAGCAAAACCTTTTATCAGCATGTAGGACCCTAGGGCAGTTGTTAGGGGTTGGGGGCTAGATCCCTGATTTGGACTCCACTTGAAGAAACAATTTGCTTCCTTAGCACTGTGTGATTGGGTCTGGTAAAGGGACCCCTGACCATTAGGTCCAGTCGTGACCGACTCTGGGGTTGTGGCACTCATCTCGCTTTATTGGCCAAGGGAGTCGGCGTACAGCTTCCAGGTCATGTGGCCAGCATGACTAAGCCGCTTCTGGCGAACCAGAGCAGCACACGGAAACGCCGTTTACCTTCCCGCCAGAGCGGTACCTATTTATCTACTTGCACTTTGACATGATTTTGAACTGCTAAGTTGGCAGCAGCAGGGACTGAACAACAGGAGCTCACCCCATCATGGGGATTCGAACTGCCGACCTTCTGATCAGCAAGTCCTAGGCTCTGGTGGTTTAGACCACAGCGCCACCCACGTCCCGATTGGTAGCCACCAATAAATTTCCCACAATGCTCAGGACTTCTGGGGCATTGTGGGAAATTTAAATGGAAGCAACCACAGCCCAGCACTGATCAGAATGTAGCTGTGGCCAATATTAAGTAAATCTACCGCTCTTTTCCATTCATCAGGAGTATGCCTCTACATTGCTACTGAATGGCTACCAGACCTTGGAGGACTTCAAAGAGCTGCAAGAGACCCACTTGAATGAACTGAATATAACTGACCCACAACACCGTGCTAAGCTGCTAACAGCAGCGGACCTCCTGCTTGATTATGACAGTAAGTGCTTTTATTAAAAAGCTTGTTTCTTCCCCTCCCATTCAGACTCTTCAGACGACCTTCTGCTTTGCCTGCAGAAGGTCCTAGATTCAAAGCTTACCACCTCCAGTTAAAAGGATCAGGTAGCAGACAATAGAAGATACCCCATTCTACTTGAAATCATGGGAGACTACTGCATTCAAGGATAGACAACATTGGCCAAATAATCTGGCCTCATGTCCAACAGTTTCCTATTTTCCTACAGGTGGGCTTTCCGGTAACAATAGTTGCTTTCTCTCTCCCCAGCAAGCAGTGAGGCTGAAGATGAAGGAGGAAGCTTGGGGGCTCTGGGGGCCCCTGGAGAGCCAAAGGGAGACATTCCCCGTGATTCTGGCTGCTTTGAAGGGACAGAGACACTGGACAGCGGGCGAGAAGACTCTAAGCTGGGGGAAGAGCTGCAAAATCTCTCTCTGGCTGGCTCAGGCTGAGAGGAGGTTTTTCCTTCTTCATTCTGGGGGTTGGGTTGGCAAATGTAAGCAGTCACCCAAAATGTGCCTGCCTCCAAGACAGAAGATACAGCTGCAAAACCAAAAGCTCCCTCTTCAGAAGAAGAGCAAGAGCACTGCTGCAGCCTTACTACTCCCGGAGTATTGGCTGGATAAATCAATAAATTTGTCAGGTCCCAGAAACTCTGCCTTTCCCCAGGCTAGAGATTTTAAGAACAGGTTTTTGCATTTAGAAAGGCTTGTTGTTTAGCCTTCTTGCATGCAGTTGGCTCAAGCTGTCCCCGCCACCAAAGGTACTGAGAACTACTGAACATGCTGCTGGGCTGAGGATGGTTACTGTTCTCCCCATAGGCTCAAAGGACACCCCCCCCTTACTCAAAATACAGAACCGACACAATAGGGGTCATGACTGAAGGTAGAACTAAATAATTGTGGTCTGTATCCCTGAAGAAGAGCAGCAGATGCAGAGATTAATGCTCTGAATGTAGCCACTGCTTTCCCCTTCTTTGTGTTATGGAATGGAAAAAGGCTCCCCAGGAGGAACGACAACCTAAAAAGCAGAGTGGCTTGCTCTAATGTGGGGAGGAAATGAAGATGGACAATTTACTACTTTTTTTGCTTTGAATATACCCATAATTATCTTGTTTAAAATGACGTGTGGTACTGCAACGAGAGAGAGAAAGCAGGGAAGGGCCATAACTCAGTGGCAGAATGCATGTTTTACACAAGGACAGTCCCAGGTTTGATTCATGGCATAGCTAGGTAGGGCCACAAGATGCTTCCCGTCTGAAACTCTTGGGATGCTGCTGGCAGTGTGGACTAAAGCTCGATGGGCCATTGGTCTGGGTAAATGTAAGGAAGCTTCCTATGTATCTGCTCAACATCAGGTAGGTGTAATTCCCAGGCTAGCTGAGCTGCCTCTGAGAAGCAGCACCATTTGGACTAGGAGGTCTGCACTTTACTGGCTGGGGATGTTGGGCTGTGTTTGGCAAATTGAACCAGGGTTTCTTGGGGTCAGATTTAGCCTCTTTGTACAGGATCCCAATAAAGCACATTTACACACACACACCCAAAGCACAAGTCTGGTACAGTACCTTTTTGGAAAAGTGGGTTTAAAACCACCACCCTCTACCCAAGCAGCAGAAAAAAGAAACCCTCCACTCTACTGTGGAGTGAGGCATATTGACCCCTCTCACACAACAGCCAGTTCATTCTGTTTGTTTCCATCGGCCCCTCATCCAATTGCCCTACGCAGAAGCCATGTCTTATGAAAACTTGAAGGCAGTTCTCCAAGCAGGCTTCCATTATTATGACTGGCAGCAAGAGATGTCAAGTATACCACACCTGGTTCTCCCGCTTTGCCAAGTTATGGCCACTGGTTCACTGTGGCTTCTCTGTTTGAATCAAAAGGGTGGTGTCCTGGCAAATTACCACTTCACAAGGCAGGCTGCCTCTTGTTTTACTACGGATGATTCAGTTTAAAGTAAATGCTGCACCATAAACAGAGGCAGGGGAACCAGGCTATCTACAAGCCTAACACCAATAATGGAGATTAGCAGTGGAGACAAACTGGTGCCAAGGCAACACAACACACCAAATGAATTCCAATACCTTCATTGAGATCAGAGGAGCACACCAAAGCTTCAAGGCAGCCAGGACCATCCTGCTCCCTGGAGCAATTTGACACAGTACATTAGAAAATATAACCCAAACAAGATGGTTGCAACACTTGAGATTTGGTCAGTAATTGGGGAAATACAGGAGTAGCCTCTACCTTTGCCTCAGGGAAGTAGGGCAGCACTGGCAAGGCATCAAGCAAAGATTGTTGGAGGTGCATTTGCCTATTCCTGGCTCCCACCATGCCCAGTGGGGGAAATAAGGAAGCTACATGGACCACATCACCACGCTAGAAGAGGAACCACCTTTCTCCCAGTCATTGCAGGGCACTTGCTAAACACACTGATTCTACCCCTGCAGATGAAGAGAGCACAAACTTGGCCAGAGTGCTTCACTACTTAGAAACACAGTGGGAAGAACTGGTGGTGTGACTGTCCTAAGCCAAGTGGGAATACACTGAGATATAACCTCTCACAGCTGCAGACCATCAGGGAGAGAAGGTGAGAGGAAGATAAGCTTCTCCGCTGCCCTGACTTGAACAGCTAGCTAAATCTTAGGGATAGGCTAAGCAATGCTCTGCTCCCACCTCAGAGATGCTGTACATTGCACTTTGGATAGGGTCTACTCAGTGACAGCTGAACTTAGAATTGCATGATGCAGGAAGGCTAGTTTTTCAGGGAGTGAGGGTTCCAGCTAGTTTTCTCCCCCATGTAATTGGCTTCTTATGCGGAGAGGGAGTATTAAAAAAGGAGCATGTCCCTACCAACAGTCTGACCAGCAATCACAAAATCATCCTATGGTGAAGAATCCTGATGGTGTGCAGTTAAGCTGTATGAGTCTTGCTTGAAATGGCACTGAAGGCTACTCCCCCTGCCCGCCCCAAACATACTACCACTCATTCAGAGCCCTTTTTTTGGCAACTCCCCTCCACTTATAAACAAGGAGGGATTGGGAGGCACAAGAAGGTCTGGACAGAGCAATTACCATTTAGCAAGATAATACAAAGAGCATCACTCAACACTGGGTCAACTGAGCTGAAGAGCACCAGGTGATTTATGGGCCACAAGGAAGTAATGGAACAGGGGCACACCTCCTATGCCTGTAGAGTAGTATCCTTTCCAATGCCACTGGCTCTTTTGCTCCCAAGTCACTTTACCACCTTGTGGTCCGCCCTGCCCCTTCAGTAGCCCTGACTGAGCTGCTTAGCAGAATGGAGAGGTCAGCTTTTACCAATGCTACCTCAGAAGACTGGAATGGTAGGGAGGAGGGACCAGGAAGACATACTAACTGGGAGAAAAGAGGAAAGAGAAAAACGTACCAGTTTCAATATCTAGACAAATAGAGGGAGTTGGGGGGCAAGGACAAGCTAGAGCTCCCCTGGCTGGTTGTTTGATGATTTAGGACCACTTGGGGTTCAGAGGTACCATATGGCACAGTCTGGCAGGGAACATTTGGGAAGGAGCGCTACGTAGAAACCTGGTCGTCTATGTTCCCATTATCAACTTGGCTCTGCTGACTGATGAGTTCAGCCAACATAAAATACTGCAGCCACAGGTAGACAAACAGTACAGAAAGGTGCCATCAGCTCCATCTTTTTCCCAGCTGGCGTCACGCTTCAACGATGTCAGGCTGGAGAGGCACTCACTTAGTAGTGTTAAGAGACCAAAGACAAAGGAAGTGGGCCTGCCCTAGGCAGCAGCAATTTCCTTTTGAGGGGGGAAGGGTCCCTCAGCAGCATAGTGGGTGCTCAGCATCCATTAGAAAGGGGAGTGCTGGCACTCATCAGTCTGTAGACACAGGTTACAACCACTGGTGAACAAACAGCTAAAGGGAACGGCAAGGCCACTGTCCTGCCAAGCTGTTCCCTGCCCTGGTCCTCTTCACAAGGAGTGTGCCAAACAAAAACAGTGTTCATGTCCACTTTGAAGGCTAGTGCGTTGTCTGCTCGTGATCCAGGGATGGAACAGATGGTTCTGCTGCAGAAGGGGGCTGCGCTGTTTCCTGTGGCACCTTGCCTGTTGGCACAGGGAGCTGGAGAGGAGAAAGGAAAAAAGAGGGAGAAGAGAATGAAGGGTGAGTCACAGCAGAGTATTAAAAAAATCTATTTCAGAAGGAAAACTGGCAATTCCTGGAGGTTTCTTTTAGGGCTGCATAGCAGAAATCACACACACACACACACACACACACACACACACACACACACACCGAGAAAACCCCAACCAAACTGCCTGCTCATGGCCATCAGGAGATTGCAGAGCTGCTTACTGAGTACATTCAAAGCAAGCTGGCATCTACCACACTTACCACACTCTCCTCTGGGATGGCACTGTCACCACTGGTTTCCTGGGCACCTGGTTTTTCTGTGGTCCCATCTTCTTGAGTGTTGGGCTCTGGTCCAGCACTGCTTTCAAGGGCAGCACTCTCCTGCTGCAAGATGCCTCGCCTATCCAGCACACTACAAGGAAAGGATGCAGTGAGGTGAATCAAGAATAGTAGTATACATTTTTGATCTTTTTAAAACATTTTATTGTGTTTTAATCAGTGGAACCTGGATCATTAGGATGAATAGGTCTATGCTTGTTTTTTTAATTATCCCGCCCCTATGTTTGTAGCTGTTCTTATTTCTTTGTGTAATATGCCTTGAGTCCCTTTCAGGGAAAAGGGTGAGATATAAATTAATAATAATAACAGTAATAGTAATAATAATATTGGGTCACTGTTGCACCAATCTCAGTTGCTCTCAGCAAGCCCTCACCTACTAGGAAGAACCAGCTGCACAAATATAAGATGGGGGACACCTAGCTTACTAGCAGTACATGTGAAAAAGATCTTAGGAGTCTTAGTGGACCACAAGCTTAACATGAGTCAACAGTGTGATGCAGCAGCAAAAAAGTGAATGTTATTCTAGGCTGCATCAACAGAAGTATAATGTCCAGGACAAGGGAAGTAATAGTACCTTGCTATTCTGCCTTGGTCAGACCACACCTGGAATACTGTGCCCTGTTCTGGGCGCCAACAGTTTAAGATATTGACAAGCTAGAATGTGTGCAGACGAGGGCAACCAAAATGACCAAGGGTCTGGAAACCAAGCCTATTGAGGAACAGTTGAAGGAGCTGTGTATGTTCAGCCTGGAAAAGATGAGATATGAGAGCCATCTTCAAGGATCTAAAGGGCTGTCTGTCACATAGAAGGTGGATCAAAAGCTTGTATTTTCCTCCTCTGGAGGGTAGCACTTGAACCAATGGCTTCAAGTTACAAGGAAGGAGATTCTGACTAAACATCAGGAAGAATAACGATAAGAGCTATTTGACAATGGAACTGTCTCCCTCAGAAGGTTGTGGACTCTCCTTTCTTTGAGGTTTTTAAGCAGAGGTTGGCTGGGCTATCTGTTGGATACTTTAGCTGAGATTCCTGCATTGCAAGTGGGTTGAACTAGGTGATCCTTGGAGTCATTCTTCCAACTCTGATTCTATGATAACCACTGACGGTGTGGCTCTGCCTGTCATTAATTCTAGCTCAACCTACCACTGGCTTTAATGATATGCAGTTCAAATTGAACCATTTGATTAGATAAACAAACATAGAAAGCTTGAGACATGCTTTCCTTGTTCCACTAGGAAGAGTAGGAAGGAACTAGCCCAATGAAGCAATAGCAACGTAAGCTGCCTTATCCATTTCTCTGGAATGTAATACTTCACACACACACCGCACCCCCTAGACTAATATACATATCAGAACATGATTAGCTGTCCAATTTTGCACTCCTTTGAATTTTATGGTGCTTGAACTAAACAGCCACCACAAAGTACCAAAACCCACAATAAAATAATGTGTACTTAGAAATAAAATAAGTTGTTAGAATGTATTTCAAAAACATGTATTTAAGTACTATGCAATTATGGGTTTTTTTAATGACATTCATATGGAAAGTGAATGGAACAGATGTATAAATCAACACATGCAGAACTGACATGAGCCTGTGGCCCTGTTGTTAAAACTCCAGCTTCCATCAGACTTAGCCACCACACCCGAGGGACACAGAATGAGGAGGGCAGTAATCCCACAAAGCCTGAACGAACACAAGTTCCCTATGCCAGATGTAATAAACTATAACGTGATCAGCTTTTGTGCATGTGTCTGTAAAAGTATCCTCAGCCATATGCCTCAAATAGGAGCATAGTTGCTATCAGTTCTACAGATTAGTAGAAAGAAATGTTTCTGCCATTCTAACTGGTTGTTTTAGTTATTTGTTTTATCTGCTCTTATTTTATATTACTGCACTGATGGATATTACTTGTAAATTGAGTTATTGTACCCCACTCTGGGAAGGGACCCAGGTGGCGCTGTGGTTAAACCACTGAGCCTAGGGCTTGCTGATCAGAAGGTCGGCGGTTCGAATCCCTGTGACGGGGTGAGCTCCCGTTGCTTGGTCCCAGCTCCTGCCAACCTAGCAGTTCGAAAGCACGTCAAAATGCAAGTAGATAAATAGGAACCGCTACAGCGGGAAGGTAAACGGCGTTTCCATGTGCTGCTCTGGTTTGCCGGAAGCGGCTTTGTCATGCTGGCCACATGACCTGGAAGCTATATGCCGGCTCCCTCGGCCAATAATGCGAGATGAGCGCGCAACCCCAGAGTCGGTCACGACTGGACCTAATGGTCAGGGGTCCCTTTACCTTTACCCCACTCTGGGATCACTTGTGATTAAAGGTGGGCCAAGAATATATTTAAAATAAATTAAATTAAATGGACTGGAAGCAGATGGATCTCTCCGTCTCTCCTTGTGACCTCAACCTGAAGCAAGACTGGGAGATGGAAACAGGAGGAATTAAAATATGGAGCTGGTAGTCAAGGAGGAAGATTATCCCACCCAATTCCCAGAAGCTGCAGAAAATGCCATTAGTCTCTCGTCACTTAGATGCACATGAGGGCCTTTAGTCCAAGCACCCCATACCCTACTACCGTCTTTCCCCCTTTTTAAGACGTAGGCATAATATAAGCCATAGCAGGATTTCTAAGCAATTGCGCGATACAAGCCATACCCCGAAAATAAGACATACTGATAGACCCTTCACCCACTAGCAATAACCCCCCTCCCGCCAGCCAACTCCCCCCCCTAAAAATCTCTCCCCATTTTGCTGTCGTTCCACAGACACGTATTTCCTTTAAAAGCTTGTAAAAATGCACCGAACAGCCGTAGCTGCTGGCTGCCAAAGCCCCGTGATTTCCCTTTCCCGTTTCTGAGAGCATTTTTTTAAATAAAAGGATCCAAAAATATTTTTTTAGCCAAGCTGTGTAAGCTCTACTTGGTGAAGGGGAGAAAAGTGGGGTGGGGAGGAGATGAAGGCACGAGGAAGAAAAGAGGGGCGATTGAAGAATGCAAAGGCTGTTTTCCCTTTTAGGGAGAGACCTCCGTGCACGCGTCTGTCTCTCTCCCCCCCCCTGCGTCTCTCTCTCTCTCTCTCTCTCTCACACACACACACACACAGCCCACCTCTCGCTTCCCCCCACCTTTCCATTCAATGCACGTTGATTTCCTCTTAACGGGAATCTCCCGTGTCTGATTGTTGTCTCCTTGCTTTTACCGAAGGCATAAGGCAGCCTTTTAAAAAGCCTGCTGCAGTTTTCTTTCTACCTTATGCTGCTTGGTTGTCTGTGGAGCTGCCCCTTTAAGGATTTGTAAGTAGTTTGGATCGCAGTCCTTGCCTTGGGGACTTTTTTTTATTTATTAAGGACTTTTTCCTTCGCTGTTTGTGAGCTGCTAAACGGAGCTGCTAAACGCTGCTCTACACAAAAGTTAAACTGCCGGTCCTAACAACACGTGCTTCCTCACCTCGCTGGCTCAATTGCTTCTCAATTGCTACCATTTACCAAGTCAGCAATCTTAATTGCTGCTTAGCTGGCTTCTTTGTTCTCAGCAGGTAGCTTCTTTGCTATCAGTGACTACAAAGTGCTACATTGTTGGAACATCAGACTGTTGGAACTTAAGTCTTGGGCAGCTGGCTGGTAGAGATCCTTGCTTGCTTTACGTATAGGCTACTGCTAGGACTGTATCACACAGATAGATTCCATTATACTGGTTTAGATTTAAGAAGCTCCAGTGTAGCAGATTGCTATTAAGTGAGTCCCCACCTTGGAGGAGAGAGAGAGCAGCCCTTCGCGAACATCCCAGGGCCGGGGAGAGAGGGCTGCACACCTCCCTTCCCTCAGACTCGTAATAAAAATACCAGTAAGACATGCCACCAAAAATAAGCCACCCTGTGGTTTTTTGAGAAAAAAAAGTAATAAGACGGTGTCTTAAAAAGGGGGAAACACGGTATGTCCAGCACTATTCTCAAAGTCATAATGTAATATCCAAGCCCAAATCAGACCATTACCTGGGAGGCAGAGGGCCACACAAGACCTCACAGCAGTTCTTCATAATGTTGCCATGGCTATAGGGATTCTGCACACGGTTCTTCCCTGTCCAGGAACCTTTGATCTGAAAGAACAGCAAGAGGTGGAAGGAAGACCAAACACCGAAATTAGCACTCATCTACATGATAACAGACACACATACCCCGACCCAAAAAGCACCTGTCTTGTTATCCTGATTCTCCCTCTCCCCTTACGCTTCTCTAAGAGGATGGTCCCTGCTACTTTCTTAATTACTTTGGTCACAATAGAAGCCTTCCTCATTTACAGAGCAGATTTGCTCCCAGAACATGGGCACAGCCGGGGGTGAGGGTGGTGCAGCTGCCCCCATCATATAAATAAATAAAAATACTTAACTGACCAATCACATCACAGATAACTCAGTTCTGCCCCCCCCCCAAGCCTCCCCTCCACCCCCGCTAACATAAATCCTGGCTATGTCCATGTCCCAGAATCTGGTACGTCACTGAAAGACTCGACAAACTGTTGTCCAGCAAAACTTTTATCTTGCCTATTAATCTGCACTTGAGAAAGTTTCTTCCTGTTTGGTAGGCTCTGGAGGCTATGACTGAAAGAGAGGCTCCCAAAGTAGAGAAGCCAGAGCTGCACCTTCCCGCCCACCTCTAAAACATTTCAGAAAGAACTAGAGATTTAAAAACAAAATAAAAGAAAGGTTCTGCAATGTTATTTTAAGGAATCCGATTAGTTCAAATCCATCCAAGAGATGTTTTGGACCATGTTCTGATGGTATTTAACCACTCCTGCCCATCAGGATTCCCAACCCATGTTTTCATTTAGCAGCATTCCTACAAAGAGTGTGAAGAGTCACATATGAAGCTGGAAGGCTGCTTGCTGGAAGGCTTGTATCTTTGTATTGATACTCACATCTTCGTTAGTTGTCTGGTTCAGCGCTACCAGAAAAGTGTGGAAGCCAGTTAAACCCACCACAGACCAAAGTGTGAAGAAGCAGATCAAAACCTCCAGGACTGTGAGCAGCTGAGTTAGGGAACAAGAACTGCACTACAGGTGACTTAGCTTCCCCCCACATTGCAGATAACCCCACCCTGATGCCCCTCCATTGGAATAAAGATGGAGATGGTCTCTCTCATTCTCCTGCAACAGGCAGGTTAGAGACAGCTTAAGCAGAAGCAAAAAGGATATGTCCCTGGGGTTTCTTTCAGAGTATTCAAAAAGCCAATCTTCAGGGATTCTATGTGAAAGTAGAAAAGTTAGTTAAGTCTACAGATGCCAAACAAACCAGGAAGAGCAGGGACTGTTTCCCAATATAACCACCCACTTCCCAAGTGCTCTTTCAATCACCAGCAACACAGCCCCTCTTCTCCTCCACCCCCCCCCCCGCCAAAAACATAGACTCACTCAGGGCAACGTAGACAATGTTGAAGGAGAAGATGTAGATTGTGAGAAGAGACAAGGAGAGGATGAAGAGGTAGAAGTAACGATAGTTCCTCTTTCCCACGCAGTTGCCCACCCAGGGGCAATGATGATCAAACCGCTCTGCAAGAGCCAGACAAGCACATCAGCAGAGCCAAAGCTGTACCTCTCCACCCTAGCCGTATAACTCTCAGCAGTAAGTCAGTACATACATATATAAATATATATGTATTTGAATTCCACTAACATGGCAAAGATACATTGCAATTTCCTGTACTAAGTTGCTAAAGGACAGATTCACACACCCATTTTTGGGGTGGGAGAACTACCAACGAGCAACTTTTCCCTTTAGAACTCACATGGTAAAAACTGCCCTTTTGTAAGGAGGCTTTTGTTATTATATCCAAAGTGGCCACATCCCAGAAAAAATACACTTCTTTTCAAACCTTTCACAGGTATAGAACAAGCAGTTTTACCACATGGTGTGTTTTTTTTGGCGGGGGGAGGGGATTGGTGTAGGGCAATGCCTCCTCCCTCTGAATCTGTGACAACTCTTAAACACAACTGCTGATGCACTAATCTCAGGAAGAGGTAACCTAACCTTGCTACTGTGGGAATGTTCAGGAATGTGGATGAGGAGATATTGTTTAATATATCCTATCCCCGCTTGCGCTAGCAAGCACAAAACTTTAGCAGAGTAAAACATTCCCCTTTTGCAAAATACACAGCAGAAGAACGTTTGCGCAGGCTTGATTTAAGCCACTAAAATAAAGTGTATTTTCCTGGTATTTCCCCTTTTTCCCTCTTAAAAGAAAAGACACAACACAATGCTCTTAAAAGTATAAAAGATGTTTACTTACAAGCATCTCGAGGTACAGCACACTCAAGAGGTAGACTTGCTTAGTTAAAAGGTAATATATACATTGTGAAGTTCACTTATAAGAAGTGAGACTCCATCTCATCTCTCTCTCTAGGCTGGAGGCCTTGAGGGAGAGACTCACTAAGATGTGTGTAGTCCAAGAGGTCTGGTCCAAGAGAGGGAAAATGGCTGTTTCCTTCAGGATTTATCTGCCACTTCCTCAACTCATTTGCATGTGAAGGAAGAGGAAACTACGCTTAGTCATATCCTCCTCCTCAGTCCTCCAAGTGGACTATCTAGGGATTGTTGTGACTTGACTGCACTTAACCCTTTGCATCCCACAAACCCCTTCTCAGGCAATTCACAACATACACAAAAACATACATAAATAACTTTAATCAACCACCCAAGAGTCCCAGCTTGCCACGAAGATCCTGGAACTTCTCTCTTGGCAGGGGCTTTGTTAGGACATCTGCAGTCATCTGGTCAGTGTTGCAGTAACACATTTCAACAAGTCCATCCTCGATCACCTGGCGTATGTAGTGGTACCTGACCCCAATGTGTTTGGTGCGTGCAAGGAACTTTTCACTTTGTGTCAGCTTCATACTGCTCTGATTGTCCTCCATCAAGCTGACAGGTCCCGTTCTTGGCACGCCAAAGTCCTTCAGGAGCTGATCCAGCCAGGGGATCTCTCTGCAAGCTTCCGAAGCCGCAATGTACTCAGATTCTGTGGACGATAAAGCTACACATTTCTGTTTATAGCTGCCCCATGCAATAGCTCCGTCCCCATACATAAAAACATAGCCACTTGTGGATTTATAATCCTTATTGTCCCCAGCCCAATCCGCATCAGTGTACCCAAGCAGTTTAGGGTCTCTGACAGCTGGCAGTTTTAATTTACAGTCCATGGTTCCCTTTAGATAACGAACAACCCTCTTAACTCCAGCCCAATCATGCTCAGTGGGACAACTTACTTTCCTACTTAGGATCCCCACTGCACTTGCCAGGTCAGGTCTGCATGTGGTAACCAAATACAAAAGTTTGCCGACCGCTGACCTGTATTGCGTGTTGTTTGGCAGCAACTTCGAACCTTGTTGATTCTTCAAGAAGTCTGTGGCCATCGGTGTCGCAACTGGGTGTGCGTCCTGCATCTGCATGCTTTCAATCAGTTCAGTTATCTTTTGCCTTTGGCTGAGTAAGAACGATCCATCCTCTTCTCTCTCAACTTGAATTCCCAAGTAGTATTTCACTTTTCCAAGTTCCTTGACCTCTACTTCCCTGTTGAGGTGTTTGACTATGTCTTTATAGTCTTTCTCATTTGACGTAGAAATTAAAAGGTCGTCAACAAAGGCTAAAATGTACGAAAACTGTCCATTCCTTTGTTTGGTGTACAAGCACTTATCAGCAGTCCCTTGCTTGTACCCAAGCTGCACCAGCATCTCATGGAGTTTCTGGTTCCAAGCCCTCGCTGCTTGCTTCAAACCATAAAGTCCTTTCTGCAGCTTGCACACTAGATGTGCCTCATTTGGTTTAATGAAACCTTTGGGCTGCTTCATATAAATCTGCTCAGAAATTTCGCCGTGAAGAAAGGCTGTCGCAATGTCAATATGGTAAACTGACATTTGCTTAGATGCTGCAATACTTAAAAGTAGTCTGACACTGCTGTATCGAACTGTCGGTGCAAACACTTGATCGTAATCCTCTCCATACTTCTGGGAAAAACCTTGTGCCACAAGCCTAGCTTTGTAGCGTTGCACCTCCCCTTCTGAACCCTTTTTAACCTTGAACACCCATTTACTTCCAATTGCTTCCTTACCAGGAGGTAGTTCTGTGAGTGTCCAGGTCCTGTTCCGATGAAGTGCATCTATCTCCTCCTGAGCAGCTTTCCTCCAGAGACTGGCTTCATCTGGTGGCATCCTCTCTATCTCTTCCCATTTGGAAGGTTCCTGTGGAGACGCCGACCTTGTAAGGTAGGACAGCCGTAATGGTGGAACACCTCTGTTGGTTCTGGATGAGCGTCTGACCTCTGGTCTTTCGACCGCATCAGCTTCCTCATCCTCCTCCAGCAGTGGCATATCCCCATACAGCTGCTCGTCATCATCTTCGTCTCTGGTGCTGCCAGGGGCCTGGACCTCCACGTCTTCTCGGGTGTCACCTATAGGGGGTGCTACGACACTAGAAGTTGGATTAGTACTTTGTATTGGTTCAAAAGGAAAAATCACAAATTCCTCATCCTGTGGCTCCTTGGAACAATCAATGGCAGTGTCCTTTGTATCAACTTTGCCTTGCTCATCGAAGTAAATTACATGCTGCGAACTTGTCTTGCCAGTTTGCGGATCCAAGACTCTATATCCTTTTCCTCCAGAAGCGTACCCAACTAGGATCCCTGCCTTCGCTCTGGAATCAAGTTTGTGTCTGTGCTCCTTGGGCACATGATAGTAGCACAAACTTCCAAATACACGTATATGTGACAAATTTGGGGCTTTTCCATGCCAAAGTTCAAATGGTGTGCGCTCTGCGCCTTTTGTGGGCAGTCTGTTCTGAAGATAGACTGAGCAACGAGCCGCTTCACCCCACAGCCTGTGTGACAAGTTAGCTTCCTTTAGCATGCACCTTGTCATTTCCAAAATGGATCTAAATTTCCTCTCTGCAATTGAGTTTTGTTGGGGTGTGTAGGCAACTGTGGTCACGTGTGATATGCCTTCTCTAGCCATGACGGCCTGCATCTCATGTGAACAAAATTCCCCACCATTATCGGACATTAAAATGGAAGGGGCTCGCTGGAACTTGTTCTTGACCATGTTAAGATAGTCCCTGAACAATTCCACTGTCTCACTCTTCTCCTTGATAAAGTAGGCTACGCAGAATCTCGAGAAATCGTCCAAAAATATCAAAATATATTTATTACCTCCTAGAGAAGACACATTCATTGGTCCACATAGATCTGTATGGACAATGTCCAATACTTTAGTGCTTCTCTTCTCTGCACAACGTGGGAAAGAAGGTTTAGTTGCTTTCTCACTAACACAAGTTATACATTTTGATGTTGGTGTATTTGTGTTGCTTTGCTTTACCTGCAGACCTCTCACAAGATCACCTTTCTGTAGTTCCAGAATAACGTTGGTGTCTCTGTGTCCAAGTCTCTTGTGCCAGAGTTCCAGACTTCCTTCGTCCTTTTGACTTGGTTGCGCCACCTTTGCAGACTGGTTCTGCTGGTTCTCTGAAACATTAAGCTCATATACACCATCCTTTAGTGTGCCTTGAACATAAACTTCATCATGCTTAGTCACAATACATTGTCCTTTTTCAAATGTAATTTTAAAACCTTTCCTGTCCAAACTGGACACGCTGAGTAAGTTGCAATTAAGCTTTGGTGCAAACTTAACTTCAGTTATCTTAGTATTAATTGTTTCATGATCTACGTTGAATTTCAAATTCACAGTTCCTGAACCAATTGCCTTTACAATGTTGCCATCAGCAATCTCAATTTCAGAGGTTTCATCCCCATTAATCTCATTAAAATACTCCTTTTCATAACAGAAATGAGAACTCGCTCCACTGTCAAGAATCCACTTATTGCGCTTATTTTCACAATCCTGGACAGCTAAACTCCTCTCCTGCATCAACATGGTTTGCTCATGACTCCCCTTCTTAACACCTTGTGGTTTTGAGGGGTGGGATTCAACTTTATCCCCATTTTGACTCTTGCAGTTCCTTGCTATGTGGTTTTTCCCATTGCATTTAAAACAAATTATTTCTCTAGATGTCTGTCTGGACTTTCCAAAATGCTTGGATGCATAGCTGCTATCCTTCCTCCTTGGATTCCTTTCTTGAGAATCAAGGCTATCTCTGCATTCCTCTCTTAAATGGTTGATAAGCTCATTAAAAGTTAAATCCTTTGTGTGATCCATTATACTTTTAAATGGAGCAAACGTAGGTCCCAATGATGCAAGCATAAACGTTACTTTAGTCACATCATCAAAGGCTCTGGGAGTAAGGGCAATTCTTTGAACAATCTCAGAAAAATTCTTAAAATGCTCTGTAAACTCTTCTCTAGAATTCATCTTCAACTTGAGTAACTTATCCAACAAGTATCTATAGGAACTCTCTGTAGATTGTGCATAAATGCGTTCAATGTCCTCTAGGATCTTAGATGCATCATCTTCAAAATTTATCATTGATAGATGCTCATTCCTCAAACTGCTCAAAATTATGTGCTTGGCTTCATCATTTTTAATACTCCAAGCTTCTATCTTAGCTAAAGCTTCTGCATCGGTTCCTGTAGGCTTTTCTTCCTTAATGGCCTGCAGAACACGCCTAGCAGCAAGATAAACTAAAACGCGCTGCTTCCACTGCACAAAATTATTGTCATCCAGCAGCATAAAACTTGGTCTTGCCTCACTATCAAAACTGGAGCTTGCCATCTTAAAACTTCAAAAATTTCCAAAATTCAAAAATCTTTCAAAAATCAAATTCAAAATCTCAAAAATATCTTCACTACCTCTGAGCTTTCTCAGTGCTGTAAACTCTGAGGGAGGGGAGGGGTAGTTAATCCCCCAAGCACACTGCAGAACAAAGAGACCATGTGCTCAACCAGGAAATCCTAACTGGAAAAATCCTACAGAGTTCAAAATCACAATCCAAATCAATCCTTCAAAAATACACAAAATACGCAACTCTGGGCCGCAATAACCCTTTGTGGGAATGTTCAGGAATGTGGATGAGGAGATATTGTTTAATATATCCTATCCCCGCTTGCGCTAGCAAGCACAAAACTTTAGCAGAGTAAAACATTCCCCTTTTGCAAAATACACAGCAGAAGAACGTTTGCGCAGGCTTGATTTAAGCCACTAAAATAAAGTGTATTTTCCTGGTATTTCCCCTTTTTCCCTCTTAAAAGAAAAGACACAACACAATGCTCTTAAAAGTATAAAAGATGTTTACTTACAAGCATCTCGAGGTACAGCACACTCAAGAGGTAGACTTGCTTAGTTAAAAGGTAATATATACATTGTGAAGTTCACTTATAAGAAGTGAGACTCCATCTCATCTCTCTCTCTAGGCTGGAGGCCTTGAGGGAGAGACTCACTAAGATGTGTGTAGTCCAAGAGGTCTGGTCCAAGAGAGGGAAAATGGCTGTTTCCTTCAGGATTTATCTGCCACTTCCTCAACTCATTTGCATGTGAAGGAAGAGGAAACTACGCTTAGTCATATCCTCCTCCTCAGTCCTCCAAGTGGACTATCTAGGGATTGTTGTGACTTGACTGCACTTAACCCTTTGCATCCCACAGCTACTGGGTAGGTTCCAGATCACAGCACACCCAGACTGCTGGATGATTGTTTAGGCACCAAGAACAAAAACTGAGAATATAAAAAAAACTGAGAATGCTTTTATGTAACAAATCAAGTTCCTAGCCTTTATGGCTAAAGGTGTGGAGACCATGCCTGGTCAAATTTTACATATCATAAAGGTGGAAATTCAGTGTTCCTTCTGTGACTAACAGACACAGAAATCAGCCATTTACAGCAGGGAGCTTCTTTATTTGTAGTAAATATACAACCGTTTTCTTGTGACCTCTGTCACAGATTATCAGGAGAACTCCTTTATTAAGCTTCTTTTTCAACCACATAGTCCCACTACTCACCCACACAGTTGTCACAGATGCTGCAGTGCGAGGCACGTGGTGGACGGAAGATCTTGCATGTGTAGCAGTACTTCAGCTTCACTATCTGGTTATTGATCTGAAAGTTTTTAATACGTGGGGGTGGCCGCTGGCCTGGAGGCACGGTCCCATTGGTTGCCTCTGCAAATGAAAACCAGTTTGAATAAGGCAGGGGTGGCTATCAGTTGCAGTCAAACGTCTGAGAGCTGTATGCCAGGGTAAAAGTGAAAGTGGGCACTACCATTCTACACTCTCTCACACGGCATAATCACCATAATCACTATTACAGTACATTTCACTGTCTCTTTGGAGACAGTGGTTTTCTTCATAATTTTATTCCCCATCACAGGGCTGGGCTGGGAGGAAGCAAAGGCACTTCTTCCTGCTATTGCCAGTGTTTATTCTTCCCCTTGTGCTCTTGCTAATGGCTTAGAGGTGCTCAGGAAACAGGAAGGAGCACTTCCTGTTTCCAGAGCACTCTGATGTCATAGCAAAGGCAGTGCACAAAGGGAGGGAAAGGTGCATTTACAGGGGGGCTGAAAAGCCACTTTGGAGAGCTTGGCAGGCCTGATTAAGCCCATGGGTCCAGCACCCTGGTATGCAGCATAAGGTAAGTGTTGTACACCCATATCTCTAGACAGGACCCTACCCTTTCAGACCCTTCATCATCCAGGAGCAGTGGGGGAATGCTTTCCATACCTGCAGACTCAAATGGTTAAACTGTGCTTGGATGATTTGAAGAAGGCACCACCCAACAGGCTGGAACTATGTTTGGAAAGCTTGAGGAAAATGCCACCCACTCACCAATCTCCATTTCAATGAAAGCTGCCTCATCAGGCAAGGCTCGAGGAATCACTCCTGGGTCACTGAAGCTTGTACGCAGGAGTGTAGCCATTGCAAATAGGAAAAGAACAGCTCCAAAAACAGGGATAGTTGGGGACAGATGGACAGCAAGATAGCGACACCTGCAATGAGAGAAAAGCCCATAGCAACTGAAATTAGACACAAAGCCTGTTGTGTGCCAAATTACAGTGCCTCCCCCCAAAAAAACTTAATATAATTGCTTTAAAATGTTGCCCTTTGACTTCATGTCTCCTTGATGCTCAGAGGCAGTGAGGCATGAAAAAAAGACCTTGTACCAATAGAATCAGGAATAAAGCAAACACCATGGATTTCCCAAGTCCCCTGACTGGCAGGTAAAGGTAAAGGAACCCCTGACCATTGGGTCCAGTCATGACAGACTCTGGGGTTGCGGCGCTTATCTCACATTATTGGCCATGGGAGCCAGCGTACAGCTTCCAGGTCATGTGGCCAGCATGACAAAGCCGCTTCTGGCGAACCAGAGCAGCACACGGAAATGCCGTTTACCTTCCCACTGTAGTGGTATCTATTTATCTACTTGCACTTTGACGTGCTTTCGAACTGCTAGGTTGGCAGGAGCTGGGCCTGAGATGGAGGGTAGAAATTGATATTTGCTGCAGGTTTCTGTGTTTTTATTTTGAGAACCCCTCTTTTCAAAACAAGATTTTAATTCTGCCATTTTTTTAAAAAAAAATAGTCTTCAGTCCCGTTGTTTGTTGACGAGAAGAACTAGGAAAAAGCTGAGCAAATGCTACCGTAGTGAAGTCTGATAATCGAACAAAGTCTACACAGCACACTTTGGGGCCTTCTCATATACCTATGATTGAAAGTTAATGTTTGAAAGCATTTATCTGCCCCAGGAAGCACTGAAATCAAAGGGCAGTCTTTTAAAAGGCAAGACCCTGGCAAAAAACACTTGTTTGCACAATGCTTTTGAACAGTCCTCAAGTAAAATGTATTTGCATCCATAATACAGGGTGGACTTTCCATTCTAGCATCTGAGCCTTGTGGGTAGCAAAATACAGGGAACTCAAACAGCAATTACTTTTAGAGATGCAAATGGGGTAGAAGGGGGAGGAGAAAATTCCTGTATGAGAATAGGCACACTGTACCATTTTCTATCAGCTAATGACATGACACCCATTTCCAACCACCACCTGGGATTTTATTTCCATTTTATATCCCACCTTCTTCCAGTCAGACCTGAAGGTGATGTGGAGATGGTTGCTGGATGTTGGAAGCTGTCTTATACAGTCAGATCAACAGTCTAATTCAGTATTGTCTACACACTAACAGGCAGTACCGTAGCTCTCCAGGGTTTCAGACAGGAAGTCTTTCCCAGGTCTACCTGGTGGGACTGAGCCTGGGATGTTCTGGCTGCAAAAGATGTACAGTATCCCACCCAAGTGCTGATTGGACTGGGACCACCAGTTTACTTTCAGAATGGTTGCTACAACATGCACCTCTGCATCACCATCCTGGCCTTTTACGATTAAAAAAAAGGACAGGAAGCGGGGATCTGCAGAGCATCACCATGTCTATCCTATGCCTATCTAAACTATGTTCCTGCCCGAAAGGGCAATATCACTAAGACAACTGTGGCTGGTAAACTGTGGTAGGAAAAACTAGCAAGAACAAGAGAAAGAAAGGAGAGGGGGAGACAACCCCTTTCCTGCAGCAAAAGCAGGAAGTGGGATGCTGACAGTAGCTCTGCGGAGCTGGAGCCAGCAGGGAACAACCTCTGCATGGAGCACAACCTATGAAGAACAGCTGACTCTCTGGCACTGCTGAAGCCTTCTCTTCTTCCCCCCTGCCTTGTTTTCTCTTTTTACACACACACTCCTATTGAATTAATATCTAACAAGAAATGCTGCGACACCATTTCCAAGTTTCTACCTCTGGTTTAACAGTTCACTGATATGACAAGACCCCTCAATTCTGTATTTGGAAGTCAGAATAATTAATCATGGAAGTGTGCACATACTTCTTTTGCACAAATAATTCTGCTTTTATGAATGAGGTGTTTACAACAGTACCCGTTTTAACAATTGTTAGAAGGGAGGGAGGGAAATATAATTGAGATAGGAGTCAACTTGAAAGGTCAAAGCGGCTAATTAACAGCCTTCGGAAATGGAAAACCACTGTAAATGTTCCAGTGCCTCTTGCACCATTTTAGAGTATTTATTTGGAAGAAAATAGATGATCTTACTATTATCAGGGACAAGTCTTTACTGTTTTCAAACCAGCTTATCTGAGGTCTAAATACATGTTACATTATTTACACTTCATTAAAAGTATGTGTTTAAATATGAGCACTTCTTTTTGGAAGAAAAAGTTGTGGCGCCCCAATCCAGATCAGGAACCAGCAGCAGTTTTCTGTTCAAAAACTCCTACCTTTCAGGAGTACACTGGTATGGGCAACCAACCTGGAATGGGGTCTCACAGCTGCTTTCTCCAAAATAAAGGTGGGTCGGTTTTAAACATACTTTAAGAAAGAAGAATACCAGAAATCCACTCCAGCAGCTACATTCTCCCAGCATTCTAATGTTGCTTCACACATATTTTTGGCATTCCAAACATACAGAAGGCTTGTTTCATTACTCATCTGATATGCTCTCTTTAGCGAACTAAAATTAAACTTTCAAAACAAAAACACCACCATATGAACAAGGTCACATGCATCAGCCAGCTAAACTTGTGTCACCATTAAAACAAATCAACTGGAACTGACAGACAGAATTGCCTTCCACGCCCTCATTAGAGAGAATATGGGAAGAACCCCAGAAAGAGGAATCTTTAGCTGAATGTCCAACATGCCCATAAGCCAAACAGAAGCCCCATTTGATAGTGGCTACCAAGTAACAAAAACAGCCCATGCCTCTCCATCCATATACTGAAATTTTCAGTATATGGACCATACTTAAAATATTTCCAACTGGCACCTGGGCAGCTTACAATAATACAAATTCCAACCAACAAATACAGTTAAACACAAAAATAGAAGGAACAGATGAAGTCACAGCAAGAGCAGCAGCAACCACCACCCAAATCCAGCCAAGTGGTGACTTTCCCACCCCGCAATCAATCAATGCTGAAAGCTCATCAGCATCCACAGTGAAATACTTTTCAATGCACTCTTTTGCACTCCAAGCAACCTTCACATTACTAGCAAGCGGGATTGCCAACCACAACCCTTTCAGTGAAAACATGCCTCCAATATCTGAGATCAAATTTTTAGCCAAGGGTATGGAAATTTTGATTTGGAAGCACTAGAAGTTTGGTGGCAGGCAGGGAATATGTTCAAATTCAAAGGGCACTTTAATCATTCATGGAAAAACGAGCAAAAGACTTCAAAAAAACTTATTTGTAGGCAAACTATGACACAGAAGCTTGGTACTTTGACAGGAATTTTGCATACCATCAATTATGAAACTGATCTAGCCAAACCTGCAGGCTCATTGTGCATCACCCTAAAAGAGAATCTCTGTTCTTGGTGTCAAGTAAAAAAAGCCTGTTCTTTGTCACTTCTTGTTCCTATAAGACCTGTTTTTCTACATGTGCACAAGTCACTTAATATATCCAGATCTATTTCACCAGAGATCTCTAGGTAGAATAACTTTAGAAACAAATTGGACAGAATCATGACTCATCAAGAAGACATACACATCCCGTGAATCTCTTGCCAACCCACTAGTTTCCTTGGAAATTCCTCCTCTCCTCTCAGGATATCATATAAGGGTTCTTCCCTATTAAATAATGTTTAGCTTGCCGGGCTTTCCTCCACAAAACCAAACACCAGCCAGTGAGGCAGCACTAGCAAAAGCAACAAGGAAGTCCCACTTGTGAAAGAAGAATCTCCTGGCTACACCATTCCTAAATCAAGGTGTCATTTAACTTCCTCATATGCTCTTCAAATGCAAAAAGGTATTAAGATGCCTACCTGGGAGACTTGAGTTACCTGCCCAACTAGCTCTGGCTCCCCATTGGTTAGAAAGAGTTAAAGGTCATTCCCTCAAAAGAGAGGGAAAGAGCCTTTAAAAAGCTGCCTGCCTTGCAGCTGAGTCCCTCTTTGGGGGGGCGGGGTTGAAGATTGGGATTTCAAAGCCACTGGGAAACTGACCATCCTTGCAGCCTACTCTTAAATATATTAGAAGTATTAGAAGTTTAACCACAGCGCCACCTGGGTCCGTTATCAGAGTAGGAGAAGGCAATTAGAAGCTAGCCCTGATTTTCCCAGCAAGTTGCGTGCAAGTTGAACCATGGAATGCAGAGTACAGTACACTGGCTCAGAACCCTTTTAGAAATTAACTTCTTGTGCATCCTCAGTTTTCCCCTTTGCTTCTGGGGCTGTGGGTGACAAAAAAGGAGGGTGGCAGCAACTATCGGAGAGCAGGACCCAACTGATAACACTGCACAGTTGTTGTGCAGGGTTGGGCAAAGAAGGGGATGTAAGAGGCTCTCCTTTGCATGCCTCCTTTGCCACTATCATAATAGCAAGGCTTAAATAGTCGTGATCAAATTGTACCAGGAAGCAAATGTGTCTTGACACGGTCGCATCGCATTAGCAAAATAGCAAAACACATTACTGAAAACAGACTACGTGGCACACCAACTTTAAATGAATGCCTACTGGGCAGCAAAGAGCAAGTCACACACCCCACTAACACAGCCTTGTGAAGAAGAAGAATGTTGGGGATGATCATTCATCTCCTGTTCCACTTGTCTATGCAGCTTCTTCTCCCTATCTGTTATATACAACTGCTGGGTCATTTGCAGTCAGGAGTGGGTCTGCACTTCTTTCCCATGCAGAAATCCCAAATATGCTGGTTGTGCCAGTGACACACTCTCTCAGCACAGTCTCTCACGCCCCTTTGCTTTAAAATGCCAGTAGCTCTTTGAAAGCTACAGAACCAATACACAACCAGGGGGATTTAAGCTGCTAGTCCCAGGTTTAGGTGCTAATGCTAAGAGGTGTAGCAGTGTCAGCAGGTAATCAATGGCAGATGTGAAGCGAAGTGGCCAGAGCATAGGAACATGGGGGTCTGTTTACCCAAGCTCAAGTGAGCATGGCTACACTAAGATTAAACTGAATGACCGTTTATTTCCCTTTCTCTTTCGCTCGTGCAAGTATTTCCCAAGGAAAAGACACATTTTCAAATATTTAATTCACTGCATCAGGTTTGGAAGAGTCACATTTTGGGAGGCACTCTACAAATAAAAACAGAAAAGCAGATGGTGCATATACAAAACACGACTACACCTTGCTGGGACAAAAGCCAAGTTGCCACATAACAACAATAACAGAGCAAACAGAAGTCATGTCAACAGAATATAATAAAACTTACATTAGATAGTTCTTGTAACTAGAGAGCACACATGCATCCCCAAAAAGAGTCATTGAGAAGCTGACTTTCACCAAAGGATTGTAGCTCTAGGCTAGCACCTGCTCTGCAGGTAGAAGGTCGCAGATTCAGTCCAGGTGTCTGTAGACAGGGCTGGGAGATACCCATCAAAAACCCTAGAGAGCAGCTGTCAAGCCAGTGTAGACAATACTGAGCTGGATCTGTCTGGTGCAGGCATCCCCAAACTCAGCCCTCCAGCTGTTTTGGGACTACAGTTCCCATCATCCCTGACCACTGGTCCTGTTAGCTAGGGATGATGGGAGTTGTAGTCCCAAAACAGCTGGAGGGCCGAGTTTGGGGATGCCTGGTCTGGTGGGTCAGATCATCACCACACCTACCTCCTATAGGCCCAATCTGACAAATGGGTAGGGCCACCATTCTGTCAATCACCTGATGACACAATGCCAAGTAATGCCAGGACTTTAAAACACTATGCAGGACTTTTTACAAGTTTCTTACAAAGAACTCTGACCCATACTTTGAAGCTGCTAAACAGATCAATGGTCTAACACAGTATAACTTATGTTTCTAATCCAAGAATAAATGGATAGAAGTGTCCTGAAATTTCTTCCATAGCCTGAACAAGCCCCTAATTCAGTTTCAGCAGGCAACACAACATTGCTATAGTTAAAACAGCAGCAAATAGGCACTCTTCTTCCCAAAGAGTGACTCAAGTAACAGTCAAATGAATAGTACATTAAGATTTTCAGGAATCTGTGACACTGATTTGACCTCCTTTAGAAGACAGGTTCAAACACTGAACATTCCAGACTTTCTCCACAACTCCATTTCAAAAGTGAAAAGGTTTTTTTAATTTTTTTGTTTTACTTTGACCACAAGAAGGGGAACAAATAACAATAAACCAATTAACCTGACCCCTAAGGTTAGACCAATACAACCGAATCAGCAATAAGTTCCAGGGTATGTACACATTGAATGTACATAGCTGTCCTTGATTTTACCCTTCACCATGTCCTGTTCTCATTTCTGTTATTGTATTTGCGTAAGGAGGTGGTGCCCAGGACCTTAGAGAAACACAAGAAAAATGGTGTGGTATCAAGATTCACACTCTTTTCCCTTTAAAAGCACTCCCCAACATTACAGATCCCTGCACAATCTGCTTTCAAATGTGCATCAGGAAAACAGAATGGCTGGGGGAACCCCGCCAGATGGATGGGGTATAAATAATAAAATTAATATAGTGAGACGGAGCTGCGCAAAGTGCCAGGACCTGGTTACTCCAAAACTTCTTCCTATCCATAGTCAATTATTGTCAAAAACACTTAAATGGTGTGAGGGGCAAGGGATATCGCGAAGCCCCTCCCCTCCTGAGTTCCAGCCCAGCCCCGAGCGAGGCTGAAAAGAGGGAAAGCTCCAGCTCAAGTGGGGAAACAGGAAGTGGTGTCCAAGGCTCTGGCAGGGTAGAAGAGCCATCGTCCCAGGTGGGACAGGAAGGGGGAAGGAAGGGGGGCAGACCAGTCCCCCCAACTCCGGAACTGCGCAGAAAGCGTCGGGGGAAGAGGATGGGTCTCCCCAAGTTGTTATGCTGGCGCAAGACGCGCCAAAAGCCACTTGGAGGTTCTGATTCAAGCTGAACAGATGTGTCTTTGTAAATAGTACTGCCATCAGCACTGTAAATACTCAGCACCAATAAAAGATAAAATGCAGAGCTGTGTAGAGTCGTTACTCTGAAGTAGCCTACTCCGGCCACCGTGACAAATGGCTTGACAAATGTTCAGTGTTCTCAATTAGGGATCTACCTCACCCAAACAAGGATCCATCAAGGAGCATGTGTCACTCAACAAGAAGATGCCAAATCACACAACAGTCAAAGGAGTCTTGGGTGTTCACTGTTTTATCGGAATCTGTTGCTAATTTGGCAATAACTTGCTGGGCACTACTATGGCAGTAGTGATGATCGTCACTCCCAACCCAGGATCAGAGGGAAGCTTCTCACCAGTCAGTGAGGTATAGAAGCTACAGTAGTACATCAAGTACAGTAGTACATCAAGGAAGACCCTGGTTTGAATTCCCATTTGGCAATGAAGGTCACTAGGTCACCTTGAGCCAGTTACCATCTCTTACTGCAGCAACAGGGAACCTCCAGATGTTATTGCATTACAACACCATTACAATTCCCATCATCCTAAACCAATGGCCATGCTTGTTGGCACTGACAGAATTCCAGCATCTGGATGGCCTCACCCCTGTCTTAGCCTAACCTACTTAACAGTGGCACTGAAAATAAAAGTGGTGCTGGAAGAGAACCATGTATATCTTAAGTTTATTGGAGAAAAGGAAGGATTTAAAATATAATAATAAACTCTATTATGCTAGTTCTGAAGCATCAGTTCATATGCTTCCCACAGGTAGCTGGCTCCTAGGGGTAGATCTGCCAACTTGCTTGTATCATGTTCAGAAGTTAAGTCAAAGTAAACATTCAGGCAGATAAACCTGGAAACTCAACATACATGGAATTTGAACATAAGAAGACCCTTCTGGATTAGGCCAATGGCCCATCTAGTACAGCATTCTGCCCACTTGTGATTCACAACTGGTATTTAGAGGAATACTTCCTCAGACAGTGGAGGCAGAACATACCTATCATAGCTAGTTGCTATTGATAGCCTTATCCTCAGTGAATCTATCTAACTCTCTTTTAAAGCCATCCAGGTTACTGGCCATTAATGACTCCAGTGAGTGGGAGTTTTTAACTTTGCGCTGTGTGAATAAGTACTTTCTTTTATCTGGCCTGAATCTTCCAAGATGGATTAGAAATGCAAGCTTAGTCCTACCTACCCCTCCATCTCATCAGCAAATGCTTGAGTGCTTAGCAAGGTGAGCTGGCAATGATGTGACTGGCAACACACAATCTAGTTTTGTGCAACAGCTGCTGGGTAGAAACTGGATCAATCAGTCTATTATCTGCCAAAATGTCACATGCAGAGCGTCTTAAGGGGCTCATTACAAACGTAAGGTAGCAACATCTCTAAGAAAGAAGGCTGAACCTCTGGCAGCATCCATGATTTCAGGATCTTGATATGACTTCTTGGACATATATATTGATTAAGAAATCAAAGGATCATAACCCTTAAGTGATTGTGTGATTCTAGATTAACCTCTTTGTGTATAATGTATCATCTTTCATTAATTACTGGGGATTATTTCCAAGTAAATGTACATAGGATCAGATCATAATGATGATTTTAGAAGAGACAAATAAAACAAATATGATCATGTTTAGGTTCCAAATCAGAATTCAAGTTTGCTAGTGCAAGAATCTAAGCTGATTCTTGATGAGAGCAGAGTTAAATCTAGCATCCTGCACTGATATAATTACAGTAGTAGGCAGACTTCATGCTTGGCTACATAAAATGTTAATTTCAAAGTTTAGAAGTCTTCACAAACATTGTGCTATATCACAAAAAAATTCCCAGTCTCAATAACTTCTTCTTGATATCGTTTCTTGCAAAGACACATGAATTCAAAACAATCACATCTTAAGAGTTAAAAAAACCAGCACATATTTCCGGAGATGATCCTAATTTCAGCTCTCAACAATGTAATCAAGGTGTAACTATGGGGTTCTTAGCAAGATTATTTCTTATATTTAACTTTTTCTACAAAAATTGGCTCCAAAGTTTACTTACTTACTCTACACTCAGAAATGTCTCTCTTGATGCATACTATAATGCAGTATGGTTTCAATAGCTGATCTAGAAAGCTCCTTCCAGAAAAGCACACTCATTTGTCCTAGGTAAGTGACTAGCCACAAGTTTATTAACCTGGACATTCAACAATCTGAGTAGATAAACTTCAGACCCTCTGTGTTACCAAATGATTCATAAGCTCTAGTGATGAGCTGTTCAGCTAGCAAGCTAACGGTTTTCACAAATGACACTGTAAGCATATTTGGCAGAAACAAACTGAAGTAACATCTTCTGCAATGCCACTTCCTAGTTTACAAGCCATCATAATCAGATCATCTTTTCACAAGCATCTCACACGTATCAAATCCACAATGGCAGCGACAAACCACTAAGAAACAGTATTCATATCTTCGTCATCAACCAAAAAAAAAACCTTTCAGAGATGGTACAGTACTTTATACAGGCTAACAAGGCCTTGTGAATCTAAAGCAGGGTTCCCAAACTAAGGCCCAGGGGCCGAATGCGGCCCAACTGCCTTCTAAATCCGGCCCACGTACGGTCTGGGAATCAGCATGTTTTTATATGAGTAGAATGTGTCCTTTTATTTAAAATGCATCTCTGGGTTATTTGTGGGGCATCGGAATTCGTTAATATTTTTTTTCAAAATATAGTCTGGCCCCCCACAAGGTCTGAGGGACAGTGGACCGGCCCCCTGCTGAAAAAGTTTGCTGACCCCTGACTAAAGGGCCTCACCCTTCTTCACCCCCTTGCATGGGACAAAGACAAAATGACTTCCAATAAATTCACACAAGTTTGAGTTGGCTGGGTCAGTTTATGAAACATAAAAGGATTTTAAAAATAGCAGCATAGTTTCACAAGTACTTCTCAAGACTGATAAAGAAATCTGATTACCAATCTACTCTGCCCTTACAATAGCAGGCAACAGCTCAATATTTCCATCAAATATAGGCTCTTCTAACCGTCAAAGCAACTCAAAAAGTAGAGCCATTCCAACCAACCACAGCCTTGAAAACACCCACACAAGCAAAAGTTTCAACCACTGTGAACTTACTCAAAAGCAAAGAAGAGAGCACAAGTTCCCACAATGAGGAAGAGGGTCAGATAGAAGATGCCTTTCTGACGAGCCATCATGATGCGCCCATCACAACAGAATGTGTTTCTTCCTGGCAGCTTCTCCCATTTCCGTATCACTTTCTTCCTTGCTATCATCACAGACATGGCTGCACCTTCACAGAAGGCAAGACAACTGAGCAACAGTCGATCTCCACACTAGCCACTGGGATTCACACACCATTCTCAGAGATCCAGCCTCAGCCCCTGGAGAGGTAGAAGACAAGGATATTAGTTAGTGTGGTTGTGCACATGACACCTGGATTTTAAAAATTGTCTGAAATATCATTGCTGGGAGCATTTCCTTCCTGGTACACTCAAATCCTACTCCCAAGCTTAAGTCACTCACTGAACAGCACTCTTTTAAATGACATTAAGTGCCTGTCTTATCCAACAGGAAGCACAGAATATGGCTTGTGCCATAACTCTAGTATGAGGAAGGCGTACACATACTCAATGCTTTACAGTTCATCATCGATTGCAATAAAAGAGACCTCACACACACTTATGGCTGGGTGTGTTTCTCAGAATCCTTCCCTATACCACAGCCAGGATAGATGCCAGACAGGTCCCAATAATTGCAATAGATTTGCTCTTTCCCCAATGACTTGCCAGTTTGGATCACAAAGAGCAGAGTCTTAACCTTGTAGAAATAATGTTTGACATTCATTACATTATAGTATGATCTATAATGGCACATGGATTTCCACACGAAATGAACATCAACCATTTTCACACCCTGCATCACACAGACCACAAAACTCTCTATCAGGCAGCTCCTGGACCCAGCCCAGGGTTTATGGCTCATCATGTAAAAAAAAATCTCCCTGGTGTTTTGCCCCAGAATAATCCAGTGACTGAACCTACTCAGTTTCTACAGAGTATTGTCCAACAGCTGTTAAAAATCGCCTTCCCATCTATTTCTTGGTTCCCTGTTGTTGCCCAGCAATAGGAACAGACAACCATGAAGAAAAAAATTCCCTGCTTTCCATCTTGGCTTTACAAATCCTCTCATAGCCTCTCTAAACTAGCCAACAAGGATATGGTCGATACAATATAGGTTTCTTCATGGTGTTCTAGAGGCCACTAAATGTCTGGGATTCTGGACCCAGGCTCAATAATTTAGAACATATTCCTTCCCATTAGAAATCTTGCCACCCTTTGTAGTAGCAACAGGAAAGTAGCAAGGTTTTTTTTGTACAATATTTAATAATCTTTCACGGCGGGTTGATTAATGAAGAGTGAGAATCATTGCACTACAGTGAGTGAGCAGTAGGGAGAAATAACCCAGCCTAGCTAAACAGAAGCGAAGCTTAGGCTCTTATCGATGTGGCATTTGCCTATTCTTCCTTTTCCTTGGTCTTTCAGCACGTGGGAGAGCAGGAGCCTGTTCGGGGAAGGGGAATGTGCGGGGTGGGGAGGGGGGCTATCGATTGTACTGACGCGCCTACCCATGAAAACACTCGAGAATCTGCCTTTCTTTCTTTGGGATTAAAAAGCCCCCGCCCAAGACGCCCGCTTTGTTTATTTTGGTTTCGATTACTACAAGGTCCATCTTTCTTCAGCGGCTCTCTGCCGTCTCCACGTTAAATGTCTGTCGCTCTGCACAGACAATTAAACGTACAAAAAACAATAACAACATGCATTACAAAACTGAACATGATTTCCATTCTCGTCCCACCCCACCCATGCCCACTCCCAACCCGAGCATAACAAAAGCAACCACCATTAGCATGGCTGGTTATTAATACTTGAATAGTAGCAATAGTTTTTATACAATTAATAAAGGGAAGAGGGAAAGCCGAGTAGAGACAACCAGAATAAGACAGACAGACAGACAGACACACACACACACACAACCTTCTCTTACAACCTGGCTCCTGCAACGGGCTCCCCAGACCCACGCGCGGCTGCCGCCCATTGTTTCCAGCTGGGCGCTCCGCGACCTTGCACCATCCGCAAGGATCCCGACGATCGTCCGACACGTGTCTTCCCCAACTCCCACGTGCGGCGCGCGAGAAGAACCACCGCACAATGAACGCAAAAACACACACACACCGCGCTCAGCGGCAGCAATGGGGAGAGAGAAGCCGCGCTCCTGCCGTGCACGGCTACTAGCTCCACTGAGCAGAATGACAGCAAGGGAAGCTCGTGTCGGGGTGACAGGGAAAGGGGCCCACTCGCGGACCACGCCCCACGCCTAACAAAAAGAAAGAGGGGAGGGGGACACCACGCCCACCGCCGCGACTGGGAGCAGGACAAGCCGTTTGTGTGAGGGGCGGAGAGCACAGTGCGCCGTCCTGAGGGAACACCCGGGGCCCCGACCTCACCCGTTCCAGTAACGGGTATGGGGGTGCTTCATTCTCCTCTCCCACGGCTCTAGGTCTTTTTTTCCATTGCCGTTTTCCCCGCTCTTCCTCCCTTCCCTCGCACCGGCTCGCTCGCGTATTTCTGCCCCCTCACCTGCCGCTCAGCGCTACCGGGGCCGAGGCTGGGCTGCGTGCCGCCGAGGCCTTTTCTCTGGCAGATCGGCTGCTTATTGGTTGAGCTGTGCTTCAGCACCGCCTCCCAGCTCAGAGGGGATGACTCGATTGGCTGAGCTGAGGATCGCTCACTCACAATGTGGTGAAGGGAAGAGGGTGAGGCTAAGTTGCTGGGCCTTTTCTCCCTCCCTCCCACCTCACCCATTAGGATCCTGAGTGGGGGACGAGCACTGGTGCGCTTGGCTCAGAGGCCGCTTCCTAAGACCGAGAAAGCGGCTCACCAGCAGCGGGGCGGCAGGTTGTTTACGTCAGGATTATAGTAAAAAAGGGGGGGTTTCCCCTCCTGAGGAGAGGAACTAGGCTTTCCATTGGGCATCTCGTTCTCAAGAACGGCCTGCTATCCTTGGTTCCGCATTTTCACTGGCCGAACCGCACGTCATTAAAAAAAAAACAAGCCACGAGGGGGGCGGAACGGCCTGATGGGCAGGGATGAAGGGCAGGACCCGACCAGAGTTTTTTTGCGTCAATGGATCAAAGGCGGGCATTCACGTGGCTGCTGTTTCGGGCACATCATTGGCCCTTGCTAAGCCCAGCCTTCTGTGGTCTTGTCCAGATCCCAAATGAGGCGTGGTCATGAGCTGGTCACGCCCCCTTATTAAAATAGCCAGCAGTCTCAGGGAAGAAGACTTAGTACAGTACCTTTTTTGCTCGCTTCCTTTTTAGATTGCAAGGTACGGGTGTCGTTGCACGTATTTGCATGAATTTTAAATAATTAATTAATTGGCATATTTAAATAAGGGCGGGTCACTCCTTGCCCTCCCAGAGCAGCGCAATAGCGGCCCCTATGGCCTCACCAGTGGGGGTGGAGGGGGGAAGTACTGCAAAAATTTAGGTTCGCAGCCGGAAGTGCTGCTGCGCTTTACGGCTCGCAGGGTGCTATTTGCTCCCTGCCGGGGCTTGACCGTCCACGTGCTCAACCTCCCTTCCTGGACTGGAGAAAAAGGGAAGGGGATTATTGGGGTGTCTGAGCTCCCGCCATGGCGGCTGCAGAAGAGGAACATCCCTTGGGGAACGAGCTGGTCATGAGTGAGGACGATGAGGAGAAGGAGGTGAACTTTGAAGCCCAACCGTATTTATTTCCAAAGCTGTACTTTGTGTGATCCCATGTGTGTGGGAGGGGGTGGTTTAGAGCCATCCGCGCGTGGGGGAAGCGCTCTGTAAGCTCAGGGGGATACCTTTGTTGCCTTTTCGGGGTGCTGCGGTATTCCTGTTGAGCCGCTTTAATGCAGTTTGCTTTAAGGATTTCTTTGCCCCGTGTAAGGTGCCCAGGACAGCATGCCATAGGCGTAGCCAAGGGGGAAGGGGGGACAATCACGTCGGTTCTGCCCTCCCTAAGAAAAGTCCTGCTCCCCAACCAAGTCCTGACTCACCCCCCCCCCGGCAAAAATTCTGACTACGCTCATGCAATAAGGAATAAATATATTAAAGTTCTGTGAGATTAAACAGCAGAACTGGATTGATGCCTCCTTGCAAAGGCTTAAATGGCTTTTGAAAATTTTACTCCTAATCCTGAGTTTTGATCCCTACATCTGTGTCTCTTCTTGTCCTTTTCTTTTTGCGTTTTTCCTTACTGCCACTCTCCAAAGCTATAAGCAGTGCTTTTTTCTATTAAAAGAAGTGCTGGAACTCACGATGAACTCCTCCCTCGTAATGGTAATGGCACCCACCTAAGAGGTGCAGGAACTTAATTCCAATTCCGGCAAGTTCCAACTGGGGGAAAAAAGCCCCGGCTATAAGGCAGTAAGTCCAGTGAGCAGGTCAGTCTGATTAGCCAGCTGCTGCTTCTCCTCACAGGTTAGAACTGTCATGCTAGAGGCTAGGTATGCTCTGGTACGCTTTGAAGTTATTATTCATCGTGTTGCAAGGATGAGTCTGTTCAGCCCTCGGTGAGATGGTCCTGGGCCCTTATTCATTGGTAACCTTTTGTTCCCCAGGCAGACAATGAAGAAGCAACAAAGAAACACCACCAGCTTGTGGATTCACTCACTGCCTTGGCTGGAGCGAAGCGGTAAGAAGGAAGGGAGACTGTTTCATGGCCCTGGTGATGGAGACAAAGGATGAGCGATTTAAATAGCTTGATTTTCCATTCCTAACTAGGTCAATGTCCTTTCTTTCTTTTTGCAGACGGAGGGCAGTTGAACGCACTGAGGCGAGCAGACAAATCTCGGAATTTGATCTTTGTGGTGGAGGTGAGAGCTTTCCCCTCAAGCTCTCGCAGCGTGGCAATCGCTGGCACAGATGGATCCTCTGTTACCCATGGGGCATGGCTAGGAGGGAGCATGTGACCAGATCCATGTACCATTTCTCAATTTCTAGCAGAGGGGCATGGCTATAGAACAAGTTTGCCTTCCAGATGTTACTGGACAACAATTCCCATGATCCCTAGCTATTGACCATGCTCACAGGGGGGGGGCTGATGGGAGTTGTAGTTCAGCAACAACTGAAGGTGCCAGAGGTTCCCCACACTTGCTATAGAACATATGCTTTGCATGCAGAAGAAAGTCCCTGGTTTGGTATCTCCAGGTTAAATTGTCACAAATCAGGTGATGGGGAAGGTCTCCCTGTCTGAGACCCTGAAGAGCTGCTGCTAATCAGATTGATGATACTAGACAAGATGATGCACCCAGATCTGGCCTATCATCCAATGTTACCATGTGTTGTGTATTGCAGGTGCTAGAGAAAAAGTTATCCTCTCTGAACTGCTGCAACCAGCTTCCAGCTCACCAGCTCTGGGTTCCATTCAGAAGCAGCTGAAGAAAGCCCAGCACAGAAAAGCCATCCAGCTCCCACTGAGCAAGGAGGAGAATGAGCGGGTGAGTTCATTGGGCTGTTTTGGTGGCAGCTGTGCTTGGGGTGTTGGCAAAGAGGAAGATGATGGCATTGGAGGTAGATATGTAAAGGAAAGGACACTGGAGGGAGAGACCAAAAGGAGAGGAACAGAAGAAAAGTGTGTGTGTTGTTACAAGTAGGATAGACTGGCAAATGTACCTTTTCCTGTGGTACAGGTAATTCTCAACTTACATAGGGTTACGTTCCACAGTCACAGCATAAAGCCAAAATCACGTAAAGTCACAGCACATTGGGTACAATGATGGGTGGGATTGCCATTTTCCCCCAGATGCACCCTGCCTCTTTCAAATGTTTACAAAATTTGTTCACCAAGCACATGAAGCTGAATGCAGGTGCTTATCCTTTTTAAAATAAATAAATAAAGGGTCCTATAAATAAAGGGTCCTATAAAGGGTCCTATAAATTAATGAGGAATAGGTCCATCAGGGCTTATCGGCTGTAACAGAATAATTCAGAGGCAGTATGCTAGACAGAGCATAAACAGGAAAAAGCCATCACCATTGTTGCTATGCTGTTGAAGGTGGAATGTAGAACTCAATGTTCTTGTCTTGTGTGATAAAGCAAAGTATTTTTTTTCTGCCTTGTGAAGAGGAGGGGTTCATGGACGTGAATTTAACTTGGGTGTGGTGTTTTAATGGTTTCAGATCAAATAGATGGAGTGGAAGTGGTACCTGGCTACATTGCCAGCTGTCACTAAATGAAGTATTGAGATTCCAACAATGGGATTGCGTCATATCCTGGGTGAAATAATGCCTTCCTAAATAACATATACTGAGGCTTGACTATGGGCATCTTTATAGTGGGTGCTGTAAAATATGCCTCTGGGAAAGCTCGCTGTAGCTGGTCCACCATACACACACATACATATACATACACACACATATATATACATAAATATATATATGTGTGTATTTGTGTGTGACTCTGTGTGTGTGTGTGCGTGTGTGTGTGTTTCAGACTAGTCGGAGCCAACAGAGGGTCACACTTTTATAGTATGTTCTGCCAGAAGTGGGTTCTGGCTTGACAACTCCCACATCTCCTTAAAGAAATACCTGTGTGTCACTGGGATCTTCCTGCTGAAGGTTGTGCTTGTCTTATCTGTCTACCTGCAGGTGGTGAGGGAAGCTGCCTACACTCAGACATCTCAAGCCCTGGCTAAATGGCATCCAGTGGTGCAGCAAAACAGACGTGCTGAGCAGCTAGTCTTCCCATTGCAACAGGAGAGTGTGACTGTCCCGGCCATTGAGGAAGTGATAAGTGGATGGGAGGTGGGTGTTTGTTGACCTCGGCAAGAAGTGAGAATTAGGCTTGAGTTGGACCCAGCAGTTGCGCAGTGCTCTTGCCTCATGTTCAAGCCAAGCTATGCCCCTAGGAGTGTAGGAGGCTGCTCTTCTACTGTGTCCCATCTAACTTAATATTTTCTGCATTGACTACCAGCAGCTCTCCAGGGTTTCAGGCGCAGTTCTCTCCTGGAGGTGTGTGGGTGTGCCAATAATCTACTGTGGCTTCTGTAGCTTGTGGTCTGGTAGACGGAACTCTGACTTAGCTATTCAACGTCTTAGCTCTGATCTCCTATTTGAACAGAACTTACCAAGTGGCTGCATATAAGTGACCCTCTCTTTCTCAGTTCCTCCTCTGAAAAAAAGAGAATTAGAGAGACACTTACCTGTTTTATTGTGCAGATTAATACCATATAAGTTGTTAGGCAATCCAATGTTACTATGCAGTTACAGACCCATTCAAAAACAAAGGAAACCCCAAAACCATATGACTCCTAGCATAAAATTTGATATGGTTCATACGTGTATATGAAACAGGGAAAAGAAAACAGCCCAAACAACACTTAACTGTCAATATTTTCATGAAAGTTTGTTGTGGGAAATGAGTATCTATAAACTGTTTCTGTTATTGTTTTATTCATATCAGCCAATAAGCAAGCTAAATAACACTCAAAAGACCTTCCTGGATATTTTAGTGAGACAGGAATAAATCTGCTTTGCTCATCTCTTTAAAAATTGCAAAAAGAATACTTATTAGGATTTATATCGCTCCATCCCCATGGAGGGCAGAATTGTTCATTGTAAGAAAACCCCAATAGGCAGTTAAGGCAATTAAATTTGGTCCTAGAGAAGATCAGCCAATATTTGGGAACAGTAACATTATCCATATATTTGGCACAACCCTTGAAGCAGTCAGTGGACAAATCAAGATAAATTGGGGAGCAGGTTTTATAAGCAGCAGCCATGGAGAAATTTGCATCAATATCTTGAACCTGAAGTTTAAGAATACGTTTTGCCCAGTAGTGGTACTGAGTAGGGAAAAAGTCAACAAAGGTCTAATAACAAATTTATTGATACAGGCTTTGGAATTTTCTTCTTTCTCTTTTTTGTTGTTGCTAGAAATAATATGTGGCAATTATGTGGTAACATTATCTTATATGGGTTATCCAGTCCCAGCTGATATTTGTCCATACCTCTGAGTTACTTTTAAAAGACAGCTGAAGAAAAATCTAGAGAATTTAGCCACAGGTGCATTTTTTCTGGAAGAAAAGTACCATTCTGAAATTTTTATAAGTGTTTACATTTTACTTAAGATGATGTGGCACTTTGAAAACTGGGAACTGCAACAGAAAAGGAAAAGTTAGCAACCAACCACTTCCCTCTGTTTCTGTGCCCATTCAAGCTCTGTTGCTGTAACTGCTCTTCCTGCCTCTATCATGCTATTTGGTCTCCATGAGCCTGTTATTTTATACAGCTTTGCCATTTCAGCCAAGGCAGCCCTTTCTCTCAACGTGTTTGGAGAGCACTCATTCTTAAATCTTCCTGTCTGTATTGGAACTAAAACCTATCCTTACTAAAGTCTCTGAAAGGTGGTATTCTCCCTCTCTTGAAAAGGAGGGTCCTGTAGAAATTATTCATGAGTTGTTCTTCAGTAGGGGTGCAGTATAAATGTAACAAATAATAATACATTCTATCTATCGATCTGTCTTATCTGCCTGCTATGGGTTTTGCTCGGCCAGTAACTAACATTCTCTCGGTACGATAGAAGCAGTGAAACAATAAAATAGGAAATAAGTTCTTAAAAGTAGTATTACAACAGTCTGCATAGGGATAGAGAAAAGCTAAAACTGTAACGACAGCATCTAATCACAAACTAAAACATTTCAGGGGTAAAATAAACAGAGTTTGAATCCCTTTGGGGGTTTTCCCCTTCCCTTTTAAAGGGTTTGCCTGGTTCTAAAACAACATCAGAGTTCAAGCAATCCCCTCTTGCGGAGGGTCTTACACAAGTTGGGGCCACTGCAGAGAAGGCCCTTTTACCTGGTCGTCCTCTCACCATAAGTTTTCTGGCAGAGGTTTCCAGAAAAGGCCCTCCAATGATAATCTCAGGGCACTTGTGGGTACACAGTGAGATGGAGCAATCCTTCAAATACTGCAGCCCTAAGCCATGAAGGACTTGAAATGTCAAAACCAGTCGAGCCTAGGAACTAACTTGGAGCCAGTGAATATGGGAAAGCACCTGTGTAACATGCTCATAACTTCGTTAGTTCCTATGTTGCCTCAAGTTTCCAGATAGTCTCCAGAGGCAGCAATGACAAGCATAGTCTGCAAAGGAGAGGTAGTATCCCTTCACCTAAAATCAGACTGGCAAATAAAGTGTTGTGAGGTCGGGGTGGGGGTTGGGGGTCCCCTGTTTTGTTAGTGACCTTTTGCAACCTTGTTGGACTGGTCTTTAGAGTAAGCTGAAACTTACCTCTCTGTAACTGTCCTTCCCTCTTCCCACCTGCTCTAAGGCACGAACACCCCTGGAGCAAGAAATCTTTAATATTCTACACAGAGGAAAGCAGCCAGTGAAGGACCCACTCCTGACACCACAGGAGAAGTCCTCACTGCAGGCCATGAGTCTGGAGGAGGTGAGTCTAGATCTAACGGTTTCTGTCCCATTCTCCATCTCTTCCTCCCCCCACCCTTCCTGGATCCCACACTGCCTTGCTCTTTTACAGTCAGCCCTCCTCTCCATTTGTGTGCATTTCAGGCACAGTTGCGACGTATGCAGCGCCAGAAGGCTCGAGTCCTGCAGTCCTACTATGAGGCTAAGGCACGTCGTCAGCGGAAGATCAAGAGCAAAAGGTAAGCAATTGTTGTAGAGCAGCGGCTGAGAACCTACAGTCCCATTAGTTCTGATAAAGGTAACCTTGACCATTAGGTCCAGTCGCGGTAGACTCTGGGGTTGCGCGCTCATCTCACTCTATAGACCAAGGGAGCTGACATTTGTCTGCAGACAGCTTCTGGGTCATGTGGCCAGCATGTCTAAGCCGCTTTTAGTGAACCAGAGCAGTGCATGGAAACACCGTTTACCTTCCCGCCAGAGCGGTCCCTATTTATCTACTTGCACTTTGATGTGCTTTCGAACTGCTAGGTGGACAGGAGCTGGGACCGAGCAACAGGAGCTCACCCCGTCGCAGGGATTCAAACTGCCGACCTTCTGATCAGCAAGCCCTAGGCTCAGTGGTTTAGACACAAAACTGTCCCCGCCCCCCAAGCACAGTTACCTGCTCCATACCTGATATCAAATTTTACATTGGGTGTTGGGGCAAATAAAGCCATGGCTGTGGAATAACAATTGGGAAGCTGCAAAGTATGCTCCCAGTTTTTCCTCTTCCAAGAAAGGCTTGCTGTTAGTGCTGATCAGATGATTGGTCACGACAGCAAGGCTTGCAGGGATTGGCTGCACTACAGAGTTCTTGAAGAACTCCTTCGTTCAACTGATCCCTGCCCAAAGCAGGCATTGCTGTAAGTGCTGATCAGCTGAATTAAGTTGGAGAAAATTTGTGAACAGCCCTCCAACCCACCTTCACCCTTTTAAGTTGGCTGCCGAAAAGAAATGAGGGTGGGTGGATGGAAAAAGTCCTCTTCTCACTTTTGTGGACAAGCCTTGTTCAGTTTCTGCATAGTTCCCTGCAGCCCACAAAGGACTAGGCATCTTGCAACTTGCTACACTTGGCTCCTTTGGGCGGGAAGGGCAAGACATAAATGTAATTTCAAAATAAATAAATAATAAATAACATTTAGAGTATGTTAGAATGAGGAATTCTAAAACAGATTCAAATCCCTGTGCATGCAAAATGAAAACATGCAGCCCCATGCATGATATCTCTGTTCCCCAACAGGTGTGGGCTCTGTTTATTTTTGATACTTTTCTTCCAATGATCTCTCAAGAAGATGGTGTACATTGCTCTCCCTCCTCTCTCTCTCTCTCTCTCTCTCTCTCTCTCTCTCTCTCTCTCTCTCTCTCTCTCTCTCTCTCTCAACATCCCCATGCCCATTTTATCTTTATCCTGTGAGGTGTGTAAGGCAGAGACAGTGACTCAATCAGGATGACCCATTGAGCTAGACAACTAGCAGGGATTTTTAACTGAGCCTTTCTGGTCCTAGGCTAGTACTCCAAACAAGTAGCCCTCAATAAGTTTCTGGATTCCAACCCCTATCATCCTTGGCCATTGGTTGTACTGGCTGAAGTTGAGGGGAGGCCAGCAACATTTAGAGTCACAGTTTTCTTGTCCCTTCTCTAACCACTTCACTGACTCTCTGCTGCAGGCTCTGGCCCTCCAGATGTTGCTGAACTACAATTCCCATCAGCCTCAACAAGCATTGCCAATGGCCAGGGCAAACAGGTTCTACACACCAGCTCTATTGCCTCCCTTGAATCAGGAGGTGGCAGTGATGTCGGTTAGCTGCGTGTCCTTTCCCTCTGGCCTGGGTATTCAAGCCTCTGACATTGCTATCTTCCTCTTCCTGAAGGTATCACAGAATGCTTAGGAAGATCAGGAAACGCAAGGTGCTGAAAGAATTCGAGATGTTGCAGAAAAGTAACCCTGAGGCAGCTCTAGAAGAGCTAGCTAAAATTGAGAAAGCGCGTATTGAGGTGGGTGCAGCCCTCTTCCTGTGGTACCGAGATGAGGCCCCTCTGCCTAGTGGAGGGCGCTCTCTTACCATCGTGACAAATTTTGCCTTATTTCTCTGTGCAGGAGAGGATGAGCCTGAAACACCAGAACAAGGGCAAGTGGGCCAAATCTACAGTCCTCATGGCAAAGTACAACCTAGAGGTGAGAGATGTGTGGAGAGAGGAGGCTTTATCAGCCAAAACCCACTCTTAACATGTAATTAAACCAAGGCAGGTGCTTGAGAGATTTGATCGAGCTGAAATGTAGCTTCCAGAAACGGGTTGGCTGAAAATATCAGGCTATTCCCATAGAAGTGCTTTTTAGAGCACCTTTAACAACATTTGCAAGTGGGTGATAAAAGGCCTTTCTTTTGTCCGCTTGCCTTCCCACCATTGGGTGGATTTACATCCAAAGCCAAAAACAGATGGCAAATCATTTTCTGGCCAGTTGCAATCCATACCCTTTCTCCTGGGAAATTGACTTTCTCTGGAGAGTCTTGTTTGAAATTCTTACTTGGGAGGGGAAGGAAATAGTAGTGAATTATTCCAAGTTGGGTTGTTAAATATTTTACTTGCTTCCTGGGTGGTTATTAGAGGGGTGTATGCTTTGCTGGTCGCCTTGTGGCTGAAAATACGGGATACTGTAAGTCAGGGGAGGGGCAAAGATAAATCTACAATCTATTGGTAGATTGTTGGACAATTTGCAGTAGATCAGCAAGGGTTTCTGACTTCTGGTTGTGTAACAACAGCTGTGTCAAAAAGAATCCTCCAGGACCAGACCGTTCAAGCTCTTATCTGAAATAATACAGGAAACAGGTTTGTCTATGCAAACCATCCCAGTATCCATGTTGGCTTTGGGGCTGCAGCAGAAAACTGTCTCCTCCCCCTAAGCCTCAATTTTGCATATGGTGCCACTTTCAAAGGTAGAGTTGTCATATTTCAAAAAGTGAAAATCTGGACACAAAAGTTGTTGAGATTTTGGGTGGTTGTTTTTTTGCCAGAGTTGTTGAGCTGTGTGTGTGTGTGTGAGAGAGAGAGACTTTTTAAAGCTATTTTATGGGAAATAGGCAAAAACGACACTGCTGACATGAGTTACCATACGTCCAGATTTTCCCAGGCATGTTGCCGATTTCCACCTGGACACTGCTTCCAACTGCAGTATTCCAGATATGTCCGGGAAATTCCAGACAAATGGCAACCCTATTCAAAGGCTCTACTCTTTTGCACCTGGCTTTGGGGATTGGATGGACCTGGGGGGTTCTGGTGAAGAAGCAAAGAATGGATTTTGTAAGCCTAAGGTCTGCAAGTAAATGCTGTTTCCTGCCTGCCATTCTAGGCTAGGCAAGCCATGCAGGAGCAGCTGGCCCGGAACAAAGAACTGACCCAGAAAGTACGCCCAGCATCTGATAGCGAGGAAGGTGGCAGCGACACTGACACAGAGAGGGATCTCGTGCCAAGTGTTGTCAATGAGAGGCCTTCTGGGCTGGATCCAGACAACCCCTGGATGTTGGGATGGCCCCAAGCAGAGCCCAAGGAGGACCTTCCAGCTGCACCAGAAGACAGCGAAGAGAGTGACGAAGAGAAGGGGCCACCTGCAACTAAGGAGACTTCGCTACAAGGCTTTGTTGCAGGTTAGCAGGGCCAGGGCCATAAAACAATACATGGTGTTAGGAAAATGAACAAATAAGGTGATTTTATTCCTTGTATAATACAAGGGGTCATCAGTGAAAATGATAGGCTGTAATTTCAGGGACACCCCCCCTCCAACAAAAGTATAATTTTAAATAATTTTTATTAATTTTCTTTTCTCATAACAATTATTCAATATCATCATTTAACATCCATTTTCTAGTTTCCCCCCTCCCTGTTGACTTCCCCCAACTTCTGTTTCTGGTTTGTTGCACCAAATGTTACATTCATAATGTAAACATTCAAGTGCAGGTTTAATGTAAAATACTACACCACTACACCACGTCTTTTAGCATTGTCTGCTGAAATAAAACCCATCCCTAATTTTTTTATCAATCAGAATTCTTTTGTGTTTATTTGCTACGTGTGTTTTCTTCGGGAGAAAAAAAAGTATGTTTTGACTGCTGTGAGAAGCAATCATTTTATTTAGCTAGTTGACAAACGTTTGCATCCTACTTATTTGACTGCTTAAATCTCCACACGGTTTTAGAAGGAACAAACTGAAATATTTCTTTTAAAAATACTGACAAATGCAAAAACAGGACAACATTTATTTTAAAGCTCAAAATAGAAATAGAAATAAAATTGGGTGTATTAAAATGATATGCCTGGGTAGGCTGGCGGGGGTTGGGGGGAATGGATTTTAAAAAGTTGATTAGTGAAAGTTTTGGATCTGCTGATATTCACCACGATGGCCATACGGAGCATCCACATTCCAAGGCAGTGTACCCTTGAGTACCAGTTGCTAAAGAGCAGCAACGGAGAGATAGCCTTGGTTTTCCCACCCTGCAGGCTAGAGTGATTTCTGATCCAGCAGTGTCCTTCAGATGCTATGTTTATTTGTGTCGTGTTCTTGCTGCAGGTCTTAACGATGAGGAAGCAGTGCCCATGCTGACGGACGTGCTTTTACCAGCCCCTCCAAGTCCTGTGTCGGAGGGGCCGCTCCTGAGTGAGAAGCTGGAAAGGCTTCATACCTTAGAGGATATGGAGGCCATGGAGCCAGAGGAAGTCCCACAGGAAAATGGAATGACAGAAGTCAACGGTGCTGAACTTCAACAGCCTCCGGAAGCTGAGTCCTCACTACAGCCCAAGGGTGGCAAGACCCAGACCTCCAAGAAGACAGCCAAGCGCAAGGCTCTGATTGATCTGAAGGCAGTGCTGGTTCAGCCAGTTCGTCCCATGCAGTGTCCGTTTTTGCCTTCTGCTGTACAGGATGAGGTGAGCACCACCACCATTAGGAGGGGCTAATCAGGGGTTCTGTGGATCCGGAAGAGCTAAGTGCTAAAGCTTTACTTGCACTGTGCCCCTTCAGGCTAATGGTGTGGGAAGCATTCATCTTTGAAAGCTCCCCAATGGGAGAAAGCTAGTATGTCAGGGAGAAGGTTTAATCTCCTTGCCATGTTTGTTTTCCAGCTGCAGGGAGCCTTATCCCAGTGCATCAGGGAAGAGACCAATGGTAGAGAGCATGCTTTCTGTTAGGGATGGGGCAGGGCTGTGGCCCTCCAGGCGTCATTAGTCAACACCCATCAGCTCCAGTAAGCATAGCCAACTATGCTAAGGGTAGTTGTGGTCCAATAACATCAGAAGGTCCACAGGTTCCCCTTGCATCACATGTAGAAGAGCTTTGGTTCATTCCTTGTTTTATTTCTCGCTAAAAACTGATTTCGGGTAGCAGAGCTGGAAGCACTGTTTGCCTAGAGTTATTGGAGAGCCAGCACTGAGCTAAAAGGACCAACTGTCTCACTGCATGAGAAAGCCAATCAATGCCATCACAGATTAGCTTTTTCAGAGCAGGCTGGCCCAGTTCAGAAATGAATGGCAAACTAGGGTTTGTTGTTAGAAGAAGAAACCTGAGGCTAATGCACTCCTCCACACGTATGAGAGGAGGCTGAAAGCTTCTACTTTATCCCTTTTTAAAAAATGTTTTTATTTGAATGCACACTGTGTCTGTCTGTCTGTGTGTGTGTGTGTGTGTGTGTGTGTGTGTGTGTGTGTTTACACATACATACTAATGAGTATTTAAGAATGAATAATAACCTGGTGAAAGCACCTAAATATCAACAGCAATTACCAAAAACTAGGCTATTAACATTAGAATGAATTATATGCCTAGAGAAACTTAGACATTAAATAGGAGTAACTAATATTACTGTGGTACCTCGGTTCTCAAGACAAAATCCGTTCGGCTTCCAAAACGTTTGAAAACCGAGGCACGGCTTCCCATTGGTTTCAAGAGCTTCTTCCACTCCGTGGAAGCTGCGTTGCACATTCGGGTTCCGAAAAACGTTCAAAAACGGAAGCATTTACTTCCAGGTTTTCGGTGTTCAAGAACTGAAACGTATGACAGCAGAGGCATTTGGGAACCGAGGTTCCACTGTATAACCAAAGGGACATTATTATGATTTCACTTTTGAATTAATCACAGTTCCCTGTTAAGTCCGAACTTGAGGAACTGTGGTTATGTGTCTTCAATATGCTGGTTTATTTTTTAATGAGCAGCAGATAAAACAAATTTCTGTTCCACAAGTGCAGACATAACAGGGAACTGCCCACAGCTTACAAGCAGGTGATTTCAACCTCCTTTCACATAAAGAAGTGGGAGAGGAAGGGACAGCAGCAGCACACTTGACACTAATAGAATCGTAGGAATTTAGAGTTGGAAGGAACCATGAGGGTAATCTAGTCCAACCCCCTGCAACACAGGACTCTTGCCCAACATGGGGCTTGAACCCACAACCCTGAGATTAAGAGTCTCTTGTTATGCAGCCCTCATCAGCCCTCCAGGTGGTGTTTGACTGTGGCTCCCATTATCTGTAAGCATTGGTTTTGCTTACTGGGGGGGGGGTGATGGTTGGAGTCCATCCGTATTGGGGCGGGGGGAACATTGGGGTAGGCTGCAATATGACAAAGCATGCTTTGTCATTTAGTTTGAATCATGCCAGCATGTCTCAAGCAGACAGCTTGTGTACTACAGGAATGTATTCCGAGGACCGAACTGCTCCAGAGAATTCTTGCAAGCGAGCTGAGTCACATGCTGCTGGGAAAGGGAAGAAGATGTTTAAAAATCCAAACACCAGAGTTCCTGGACAGTCCTATGGGCAGAGAAATTCTTTCCTGCTCCAAATCCGTGCACTGAGTCAGACTCTGTAAGCAGAAGCAATTCAGCAATCTCTTCGAATGAGCTTTCATTGGATGCAGTTGAGTGCCACTCTGCAGTATCTTGCTCCTCGTTGGTTAAGGGTGCAAAATGGGGAGGAGACTCATTTGTCTGTTCTCTTCGTTCAATGTACACTGTCTTTTGGCTCCAGCAGGGCCTTCAAGAAAGCTTACAGCACTTTCTGTAAAACAATTGCATTTCCAATTGAGCATCATGGTCACTCTTCCTGTGTTAGTTACCTATTGTCTAGAAATCCTGTGAGACTCCTTGTCCACCTCCCTGCTGATCTTTTTCTCCCTTGCAGCTAGAGATGGGCAAAGACCAGCGACAGG